>NW_015656605.1:589209-620705 GCF_001515625.1 Sinocyclocheilus rhinocerous
ATAATAATAATAATAATAATTCTTATTCTTAACGATATTCTATTTGTATAGCAATGAAGTAATTTGCAGTTCTGTAAGAAAAAAAAACAAACATACAAAAAAAAAAAACATTGGTTTGTTTTGCGATCACTTCAAAAGGATCTTCTAAAAATAACCAAAACGATGAAGGCTGTAATCTAAAATAATGTAAAATAAATAATTTACAGCACAAACGGCATTCGTCGACACAGATTCGGTTTGGTGATATAACGTGTCGTTCACTCCCCGCTCCACCGGCAATCCCAGCATACACCGCGCCTCATTAGCATAAAACATTCCGGTATCTACAAGAGCCGAGCGAACACAGGCAGCTCCGGAGAGCTACGAACGCGTCTGAATCAAACATAATATTAACGCACAGCGGCGAACATGAGCGACAGCGAGAAACTGGACAAGCAGCGGCTGAAGAACTTCAAGAATAAAGGGCGCGATCTGGAGGTAAAGCCGCGCTGTGACGTCGAGCAGATTTACAGCCGCTTCCCGAGTAATCCTCCGCTCCCGAGAGCTCGTATCGCGCCGCCCGCCAAATGTGCTCGGATTTGAGCCTTCATGCGAGAATGGTGTGGATAAATCAGTCGGATTTGTGATTAAAAAAAGACGTTAGCCGCGCGGCTAGTTAGCCGTGTTAGCCGTTAGCCTCGAGCTAGCGCACGTCGCAGCTCTTCATTAAAGTGTGTGTTTATTAACAGCCATCAGAATGAGCGCTGGGAGACGCTCGGATTGGGCGTGATTAGTGATTCTGGACTCAGTTTGTGTGGTTGTGATGTCCGAGTCCTCGCAGAGCACATCATGCGAGTGTTAGCATGAGCTCTCTGCCGGCCTGCTGAACGATAACATCCTCCAGACGCGCTTCTGCGTCGTGTTTGTGTTCACACGCCTCATACAGGCGCGTTGTAAGCAGTCAGTGTGGTTTCTGGGGTCGGTATGATTGTCTCTTGTGTGAGTGTTAGCAGCGAGCACAAAACAGCGCCCTGGATGCATCACTTCAACTTGTGTTTGAGACTATTGATTGGCTTTCTCATGCATTCAGGTTTGGCTCAATGACCCTAATTGTGGTCTATTTGTAATAGTCTTGCAATACACAGGTGTTCACCAGAGGCCTCTTATCATTTGAAGCTCAATCTAAGTGAAGCAAATTGTATACACAACACAGATTTTTCAGTGTTGATAAATAAGGGCTGGAAACACTGACTGACATTATCAGGTCAAATGATCTCTGTGTAGGTTGGGTGGGTCACTATAGACTTGCATACAGAATTGAGTTGATTGTTTAATCACAGGGCATGTGTGTGTGTAATTAATATTAATTATCATTCTGGTTTCTCCTGTACAGACGATGAGAAGACAGCGGACGGAGGTGGTGGTTGAGCTCAGAAAGGTCAGACCTGTTCACACTTGTTGTGAATGTAAGGGAGTGGACTGACCAGAACGCTTGCTAATACCTGCTGTGTTTCCCGCAGAATAAGAGAGACGAGCACCTGCTGAAGCGGAGGAACGTGCCGCATGAGGATGTCTGTGACGATTCTGACGCGGATGGAGATTTCAGAACTGTAAGGACTCTTCTTTTTATCAGATTATTTCTTAATTTAATGTTTATGCAGTGTTTGAACGGGTGAATTCAGTTTAAAGTAATTACTGTAATTTTTTTTTTTTACAATAGCAAAACACTTCTCTTGAAGCAATAGTGCAGGTAAGTCATGCATTTAAATAAAAATTTAAAATATCACTCTAATGAGTGAATCTCATGAAAATGCCTGACTCTTTCTTCACCTGTAATCAAAAAACAAAAAAATGGGGAATGAAACTGATGCTAGTTTTAGGACCATTATTTATTTCTTTTTAAATATTTCGAGTCTGTGTAACATTATTACATGGGTTGATTCCCTTGAACAGTGTAGTGCTTCAGTTCTGTGGCGCTACAAAACATTTCTTTACTTCCTGAGCCCGAAACAGCAGCATCAAAAATGCAGTAAAAACAGTAATATTGTAAAATGTTAAAATATATAATTTTTCTATTGAGTCTTCAGTGTCACATGATCTTCAGAAACCATTAATATGCTGATTTGCTGCTCAAGAAACATTTCTTATTGATGTTAAAAACTGTTTTTGCTTTTAAAAATGTATATTTACAATTTTTTTAGTTTTAAATAATATTTTGCTCCCAACAGTTATTTAATATTTTTGTCGAAACTTTGGAGTGTTAAAATTAAAGTAACAAATTTCACAGTTACCTGCATGTTGAATAGAAATAGTGTAGAATTTGATTTTTTTCTGATTTGTCTTTTTTTTTCTTTTCTTTTTTAACTACTCAAAATCCTAAGTTTATTTAGATTTTCTAATGTGACCCTTTAACTTCACTTGGTGTGGCTGCTTATCTTTGTGATGTGTGTGAAATGTTAAAGTCTCCGTATATCCAGCTGATAATCTCGAACATTAATCGCAGTAACTTCTTTATACGGAAAGGTGAAAGCAACAAATACAGCTGAACAAACCGTGAGCTTTAATCCACTCAATCTAGCAGCACAACTGAAGAGAGATGGACTGAACTTGTAAAGTATGCGATGCACAGTGCTCTGGAGTTGTGCTTTTCTGAAGACCTTGATCAGCTGCTTCAGGTGTTTAACTGGCCCTTCAGGAGCAGGAGCCTGTTTACACTTGACCACCGTGTTTTCTTGGGTTGGATGGCTGATCGTGAAAAGACCGGGTGTAAATGCTCTTGCATTCGAGACTGATTGCAGTCTGACCTCACAAACCGTTTCAGGAGATGCTTTGAGATGCAACTGGACGATTATAACTGCGTCTGGTTGTTGAAGCCATATATGTAAATTTTACTCCTCACAAAACAGCAAAAATGATTACAGCTAGCTGTGCCATCATAGATGGTTACACACTGACTAAATGAATGATTCTGGATTTCCTCCTTTGACTAAATGCTTAAGACTCATTGACACGGATGTTTCATGAGATTCACTCTAATAGCTGTTGCAAGTGACTTGTACAGGACATGCACGTTTCCCTGTGTATAATGAGACGTGATCATTGTGAATGTTTGTAGAATGCGACCAGTGATAACCAGGGCATTCAGCTCAGCGCCGTTCAGGCCGCCAGGTGCGTAACCGCTCACATTCATCATGATGTTTCATTGTGTGTTTGCTGAAGTATGTGACTGATGGCAGTGAGCACCGATAACCTGTGACACTTCCTGTTGACCTCATCTTGCAGGAAGCTGCTGTCGAGTGACCGCAACCCTCCTATAGACGACCTGATCAAGTCTGGGATTCTGCCCATCCTGGTGCACTGTCTGGATCGAGATGACAAGTAAGACCCGTGTCACATGACTGATTGAGTCGCTCTGTTAGGAGTCTGTGCTAATCTTTTGGTTTTTGTCCCCTCTCTGTTCTGTAGCCCATCTCTGCAGTTTGAGGCGGCCTGGGCTTTGACCAACATCGCGTCGGGCACATCTGAGCAGACTCAGGCCGTGGTGCAGTCGAGTACGTGCACCTGATGCTCTCTGCACTCACGCTCGTTCAGAATCCTAGTTCATGCATTGTAGGACACAAGTGTTTTAGCATCTGTTGTGCTGGATAGAAGTTTTCAGTGCTGCCTTCACTGTTTGAGTTCCTGCACGTGTCTAATAGCAGAAACTGACGGGATCATAAGTCATGGTTGACTAGTCATCTAAAAAAAAAGTCAATCAGGCGATTAGGGTTCAGTTTGACTCATTTAAAGCAGCAACTTCTGAGTGTTTTTTATTTTATTTTTTAACCTACTTATGTGCACTTATCTACTTTGACATTCACATAATTTCCAGCATTTTTGTGGACAGAAAATTACTGCATTTTCACCAGATTAGTACTGAGAATGTTTAGTTTTATTATTATTATTTATTTATATATATATTTTTTTGTATGATTAAGTGCACTCAAACATTTTTTTGTACACAGACCACATACAAATTGCATATCACATTTGCAGTACAATGTTTTTGGCCAAATTGTGCTACTGTTATATTGCAGATTTAGGTTGTCTGGGTTCCGAATAACAATCTGAAAATGGTAACTACAGTTGACCAAAAAGAGAAATATTTAAAATGTTAACACACAAAAAGTTAGTGGTATGTGTCACAGTTAACTATCAGCCAGAGTGTAACTATGTGCAGTCTGTTCACCTGCGTGTCTTATTCTTTATCTGTGTGATTATGTGTAGATGCGGTTCCTCTGTTCCTGCGTCTGCTGCATTCTCCGCATCAGAACGTGTGCGAGCAGGCGGTTTGGGCTTTAGGGAACATCATCGGTAAGTGATTAACACTACGTGAGTGTTACTCTATGTACTGGAGCATTATCATGAGCTGATTATTAAAGATCCAGCTTGTAGGGTCCTATGAAATCAGTTTTATTTTTCCCAAATTCCGTTTTATTTTTTTCCGTTTTAATTTTTTTGGATTGTTGTTTGTTCTGTTTTCCATTATTGTCTAGATTCCATTTTAATGGTTTCATCTCTAAATAATAGATTTTATAAGAAAAAAAATATATATATATTTTATTCTTTTTTCAGAAATACTTTGTGTATTTTTCTGGTAAATATTCCTTAAAAGATAATGTTTTAATAATTGTAATATAAGTAGTACTACCATTACATTAAGTAATATATTTCTGTCACAGTTTCTTCAAGTTAAACCAAACTTTTATTTTGACGGGTTGCTGTTAAGACATTTAAGTTTAAGTAAAATACTCATGAAGTGACTCTCAGAGCAGTTCTAGAGATTGTTTGTTCATGTGCTCATATATTATTGAGGCGGCACGAAACGAAGCTGCACGTCTGCGCCATTAATTCACACAGACACGCATAATTCATATTTAAATAGTATTTAGTCCATATTGCGTTTTGATGTAAGTCCAAAATTTGGCAAATTCCGTGACATTCTGTGTTATACACTAAATTCCATCTTTATGACTGGATTCCGTGCGCGTTCTCCACATCACAGAAATCACAGCCCCATGCATGTAGCATTTTGAGTTTCTGATGGTAGGTCATTGCCACACCATTCATCTCAGCGGTTGTGCTTCTCATCCTGATTGTCATGTGATTCGGCTCATGTTCACACTCATGGTGAAGCGGTTTGTCTGATGTCAAACACGGTGTAAAGCGGCGCTCTGTAGCAGCTGAAGGGGTTGATGGGTGCTCATGTTTCGCTGGTGGTGTTGGGTGTCATGATTAGGAGTGCTGTGTCAGATGAATGATCGCTGTGCTGTTACAGGTGACGGTCCTCAGTGCAGAGATTATGTCATCAGTCTGGGAGTGGTTAAGCCGCTCCTGTCCTTCATCAGCCCCTCCATACCCATCACCTTCCTCCGCAACGTCACTTGGGTCATGGTCAACCTGTGCCGCCACAAGGACCCGCCCCCGCCCATGGAGACCATCCAGGAGGTATGAGAGTGACGCATCTGTGATCATAGAGTGAGCTTGTACCTGAGCGTTAGACAGGCAGGGTTCATACGGGTGCACATATTGTTAAAACGAAGACTAAATCCTGGAGTAGCTTTCTGTAATGTCCGCTTTTACATTATTGAAGAGTGCGCTTTCAAGCCATGTAAAGGGTTAGCCGTAGAGTTTTATTAAGGCAATTAAGTTTGCTTAAAAGGATAATGAAAATTACCCCATAATTTACTCGCCCTCAAGCCATCCTAGGTGTGTATGACTTTCTTCTTTCAGACAACTCCAGTCAGAGTTATACTAAAAAATGTCCTGGCTTATCCAAGCTTTATAATGGCAGTGAATGGGTGATATTTCTCAATAGTCCAAAAGACGTCAAATAAAGCACATCCAACCTTAATAAAAAGGGTCCCACACGGCTCCGGGGGGTGAATAAAGGCCTTCTGTAGCAAGTCAATGCGTTTGTGTAAGAAAAAAATCCATATTTAAAATGTTATAACCAGTAATCTCTAGCTTCCGCTAACTGTTGTACGCGCGTACACAATAGAACGCCGTTCCGGCGGATGACGTGGGATGTAGCGTAAGGTCCGGTGAGAATATGCTAGACTTGTGAGAAAGCAGCAATTACTAATGCAAAATGTTATGAGTAGTGTTTTAAATATAATTTTGAATTTAGAAATATGAAATGCTTTTAAATATGATACTAAAGCCTCCTGTAGGTGGTGGCAAGTGACTGCTTGCTTTTATGAATGGGTCATTGCATCATTCACTCAACAGAGTCATTCAAAAATGCCAATTCATTCATGAGTGAAGACGTTGTGTATTGATCAGAGACGCGCATCGGTATTGCTGTGGTTGTTTTTGAAAGTGTTTTTGTTCGAAACAGAACAGACATTGACAATATTGTTTGAAATTTAATTATCTTCCAGTTTAAGTTGTACAATATCAGAATCAAATTTGCAGTTGTCTTGATAAGCAGGAAAAATAGCACTCTTGTATTTTGGAGGCGTTTATATTTATTTTGGTGATATTTTGCTGTTAATTTCCATCCCTGATCTACATTGACCAGTGACTCTTTTTTTTTTTTATATATATGTTGAACACATTGGCGTAATGTAAGAGTATTACTCGGTCTGTGAACAAAAATGAGTTCAATATCAATCAAAACTCAAGAGTTGAGTATCTCTCTCTGGGTGTTGTATTCATGCGCTCAATGGATGTGTTTGCAGTAACTTATAGTACTGAGCGCTGCAAAGCACACTAAAAGCCTTCATGCAGTCAGTGTAGTGTTTACCTTAGTGTAGTCTACTCTTCAGCACAATGGGAACCGCAAAAACTTCTATATAGCAGACATTCTTATAAATGTCAAACATAACTGGATTAAACACTAGCAGGTCTTTCCCTTCACTAAAAACTCAGTTTATTCTCCTTATCCAGTCCTGTGCAAAGCATGCTGGGAACTAGAAATCTACTACTAAATTCCTGGTTCAAGAATTACTATAACTTTTTTTTTTTTTTTTATAATTTTTTTTAAAGAAAATCCATTAACGCAGAAATTTGAGTTTGCACACAAAATCAGGGTAATGTAATGATCCACACTGTCAACAGAAGTCATCAAAATGTTGGCAACTTAAAAGTTTTAAATATATAAATGAGAATTTTTAACTTGCAGCTATGCATATAAGTTGTGGTAACTGAGTTTAAAGACTCATGCTAATAGTAGGTATAAATGGAGCTGATCTTGTGTGTGTCTTCATACAGATTCTTCCTGCGCTGTGCGTGCTCATCCACCACACTGATGTCAACGTAAGTGCTGCTCTCGCTCCTCGCGTGTAAATGCACCGCTCGGGTGGCAGATGGGTTTAACTGTGTTCTGTGCAGATCCTGGTGGACACGGTCTGGGCGCTGTCCTATCTCACCGACGCTGGCAATGAGCAGATCCAGATGGTCATTGATTCTGGGATCGTACCGTACCTCGTGCCCCTACTGAGCCACCAGGAGGTCAAAGTTCAGGTACGGAAGAGCCTTTGGTATTGATGTCACTTCAGAGACGTGCCCTGCACTCATTTAAGTGTTTAGCGTGATGAGTAGCGCCTCTAATGTTCTGCTTTATGCCTCTAGACGGCAGCTCTGAGAGCGGTGGGGAATATTGTGACGGGAACTGATGAACAGACTCAGGTGGTGCTCAACTGTGACGCTCTGGGTCACTTCCCAGCCCTCCTCACGCACCCCAAAGAGAAGATCAACAAGGTAACAAGTGCCCGTGGTGAATCTCACAACATCCGCAGGTCACATTTCACCCCCAAATCTTTAGGAAATGGCTTTGCTTCAAGTAAATGTAAGAGTGTATTTTTCGTATCGATGAGGGTTTTTAATTACTTCTGGTTACAGTCATAAGTGTTTTGAGGGTTAATTGTATTTTTAACACGCTTAAGCTTGTTTTTAGGGGCCAGTACCATTTTCTTTGTGAAACGTTTGTTGTATTTATTTTGGGGTGAAATGCTGATCTTTGGATGCTCCCAAAAGTAATATCAAGGCATAAATGATGTGCTTTGGTGTTGGATATGATGACAGCTGAGCTGTGGTGCTGGTGTGTGTGACAGCTGAATAGAAACAGTAACATAGTGTTTAGATTAATGTGTATTTTAAAAAGTGTATTTTAGCTCTGTATAGTGTGTGTGTGTGTGTGTGGCTGATGGGTGGGGGTGTCAGAGATCAGTGCTGATACAGGAGTGCATCTGAGGCGGCCGCTCACACCGAGGCTTCTCTGCGGTCTGGCTGATGATTAGAGCCTCAGTATCATCCTCACCCTCAGCCGCCGGCGCCACAATCTCAGCAGGGCCCGTGATCCGTCACACACGCCCTGTGATCTGATCCGACCGCCCGTGTCTCTCTCACAACACTATCAGCTCTGATGCTGAAGTAATGAGTCTGAATGCTTTTGCAGGAGGCTGTGTGGTTCCTGTCCAACATCACAGCAGGAAACCAGCAGCAGGTTCAGGCTGTCATTGATGCCAGTCTAGTGCCCATGATCGTTCTGCTGCTGGATAAGGTGGGTGACCTGAAAACAGTGGCATGTAGAGCTCTTAGAGTGCTAGTAATAGCATATACAGTGTTAATGTAGCGGTAACGGTTTAGTTTTTGCTGTGCTATTAACATGGGTAGAGAATGGTGAATGTTAACTGGTATTGATTTAAATGTTGATGACACTAGTGCTCAATATAACACGACGATGTGTCTCTCAGGGAGATTTTGGCACTCAGAAGGAGGCGGCGTGGGCCATCAGCAACCTAACCATCAGCGGCAGAAAGGAACAGGTGTGTTATACATTCGTACACGTATTATTGCGAGCGTAAAAGAGGGGCTGTGTTCAGATGTTGTGGTCTCGTCCTGTAGGTGGCGTACCTGATCCAGCAGCAGGTGATTCCTCCCTTCTGTAACCTGCTGATTGTCAAAGACGCTCAGGTGGTGCAGGTGGTTCTGGACGGACTCAGTAATATCCTCAAGATGGCTGATGATGAAGCCGAGACTATTTCCAACCTGATCGAGGAGTGTGGAGGTGAGCAGAGGATGAGACGGGTGTAGCTGCTGGCGGGGATGAGAAACACTGCTTTAGTAGACTTATGCATGATGAGCTGTAGTCTAACTTAACTTGAGAACGGCATACCACACTTTAAATTCAGTACAATATATTATCTTACCTGTGTTATCTTATTTGTGCGAAATATTATTTCAAAAATAAAAATATAAAAACTTTAGGACAGGGCTTTGTTCAGTCCATCAGTTGTCGAGTGGATGGAGGCAGTTCTGAAAGTCAGCTTAAGGTCGATTGAAGAAAGAGTTAAATGATTGAAGTTATTCGGTGTACGTCATCAGAGAGAAAGTCAAAAAATTAAACATTTTTAATTTCATGCTGACTTCAAGGTAAAACGTTTTTTTTTTTTAAATAAAATCTAGCCAGATTATTAATTTCAGATGAAAGAAGTCCCGATCTGGTTTAATTAACTTTTTTACCCATTTAAAATGTGTTTTGCTTAATCAAATCAAACAATTTAAAACGGTAGATATTTTTGTAACAGGACTGCAGAATTTAATGCTGTAAACTATAACCTTTATATATATATATATTATATATAACTTTGGTTGAGCACCTTTCACCGATTATTCATTTAGAAAGTCTTAAGCCTCGTTTTTTTTCTCTTATTGTGGCAAGTGTTTTTGAGGATGGCAATCATTTGTTTGCTCAGGTTTGGAGAAAATCGAGCAACTGCAGAACCACGAAAATGAGGACATCTACAAACTGGCTTATGAAATAATCGATCAGTTCTTCTCATCTGATGATGTAAGTTTCTGGATACGTTTCCTTTTTGACATGCATGCTGTAACGGAGCAATAGTGAGAGGAACATTTATATATTTTACTTAGCTGTTAATGTAAACTTTTTTTATTTTTTGCTACCTCTTCAGCGATCCTTCAAGTGATCTTTTCATGAATAGTTAGATCGGTTCTTACAGGCAAATGCAGCTCTCGATGGCGTCGTTCTTTACAACCGTTGGCACATTTCTTTCTTTCAGATTGACGAGGACTCCAACCTGGTTCCCGAAGCGATCCAAGGAGGAACGTACAGCTTCAATTCTTCTACCAACGTGCCAGCAGAAGGGTTCCAGTTCTAGACGCGACGGGAAACCTGGAGTTTTGTTTGTGATGCAGCACTCTGTTCAACATTAAAAATAATTAGAGCGAAAGCGAGCGAGCGAGAGAGAGCGCGAGAGAGTGTGAGAATTATTATATCCGTTGTGCTTGGCTGATGGGATCCAGCTGCATCTGATCCGAGAGAAATTGAGTGGAGCTCCTTCTGAAGGAAGCATCCAAACGGCTTTGAGTGGATGCGAGTGAGAGTGAGTGGCTGACTACTACGTTTCAAAACACGTCCATCTAAACCGAACGCGTGTCTTTTCAACAAAACCAAACCGAACCAATGGGAATAACGAAGACGTCTCACGTGAATAATCTGAGGTAAGAACGCTAAAGGAGAACCTCACCACCAACGCCAACAACAAAGAGACGCGAACACACTTCTGAGGTGGCCTGAGGCGCACGTGTGTGTGTGTGTGTGTGTGTGTTTGAGAGCGTGTGTGTGTGAGTGGCCCCTGAGCTGAGGGGCCGCGTTCATCTGATGTGCTGGAGAACGGACCCAGCAGACCAGAGCCCTCTCTCTGCACTCTAGCGGCACGTCATTGTGCTGCGTGTGCGCAAGTGAATGGACGTGAAGGTGTGTGTGCTTGACTGACTGACTGACTGGTGAAACGCAGGACTGAATGTAACGAACGCAGCAAGTCGACATCGTGTGGAAGGTGACCGATCTGGGAATTCAATGGGAAATTGTGGGATAGCCTGGAAGAGGAGGCTAAATGAATAATAATAAAAATAAAAAAAAAATCACCTTCAATGGAACGACTGGACATCAGTGATCTAAAGAAGACAATGTCATGACTTTAATTTTCCCTTTTAGATATCATTTAGTGTTGATGACACTGGACTGAGCTTTGGGTGTTGCGTCGAGGAGATCGTTGGGGATGTGCATTTTGTCCCAGTGTGCTTTGTTTTTCCCTCCTATTTTTTTCTTTTGGTCTCTCCCCCCCGTTTCAGCTTTTATTTTTCAGTGCTTGTGTAAATACATGTAATACACATTGTGCACTGTTGTACCTTTGCACAAATATGGGCTGTTGTACATTTAGACCTATACCGCTCTGCTTTCACGATGAGTTTCCGCCTTTTCTGTTCTTGGGAATAAATCCAGCTCCATCTGTGGCCCGATGGCTTTGAGCCGTCACGTGATCATGTGAGGAGGTGTTTTATGTGTGAGAGGTTTCAGAAATAGCCTTTTGCATGTTGCGGCATAGTTCATTTTAGTGGGTTTTAGTTTTGTAAGTGTAAGCGGTTTTTTTTCTTTTCTTTATTTTTACAAGTACCTACTGTAATGTTTGTGACTTGTTTTTTTCTGTCCATTTATGCCCCTCACCGTTAATGACCGACAAGCAATTCTCCACCGTTTTGCACGCTGCAGCATTGGAGGAGTGTAAACGATAGCAAGATGGACAAAACTCAAGCTCCTGCTTGTAGTGCAAATACAGAGTCCATCTTTATTTGTAGATATTCGTGTTCAGTGTTGAGCGTGTCTCTGGCGGACTGTGCTGTGCCTTCATCTTAAAGCACGTACAGGTGACGGTATGAAAGCGCTGTTTCTACTATAGGTTTACCATCCTTTTGTTTCTTAATTTTAGTTGACTGTAGAGCTGTCTTTGTTTTGCATAACCTCTTGATGGCTACATTACATTTTATTTACAGCCCACCCTCCCCAACAGCATTCCTTGTTTGCAAATATGTAGTTTCAAAAGAAGAAAAACTAGATGGTATACCTATCCTGTTGGACATAGACTACAGGCTCTGTACCTACTCAAATAAATATTCAAATGTGTCACACTGCTGCCTCTCTGTTGGTGATCTGATCTGAGAGTTTTTAAAGAAGCGTCTGATGGTGGTTTTTAAAATAATTGCTGAAACAAGGAATTGTTTTCCTTCTCAATTTTAATGCTTTTTTAAAAAAATTTTTATGGAGGGCCAAATCTACGAAATAGAATTATATATTAATTATTATAAAAGCATTTGCTTTTCTTTTCCTTTTTTCTGGTCATGAAATCATTCATAATGACTGAGCAGTAGTGTGTAGACAAGCACATCTCATAGACAGAACTTGGAAAACTAAGCAGTAGTTAAGTTTTATATTCATGTTTGAGTCTCATGTCTTTTCAAAGATTTGATGCCACAAGCTCCACACCTGGATCTTTTCCATCGCTGATATCTGAAACTGAACAACACTCACAGGATGCCAGGAATATAGGTGTGTTTATGTAGTACTATAGAATTTAATTGAATTTACTGTAGAAAAGTATACATATTTAGGCCAGTGGTGTTTAGTGTTATAGGAGTGTATTAGGGCAGCATTATGATGTCCATGCACGTGTTTTCTTCCTCCTTGGCCTAATCTTTTTGCGAGCCTAACTTAACTGAAAATTTCATCCAACTTTACAGATTTGGATTGCCGTTTTAATAGTGTAAACTTTTGATCCGGATGTTTTTGTCTGATCATGGTCCCTTTAACCTGTTCTTCTATCTTACCTTGTGTATATATAAAAAAAAAAAGTGGCATTTCTTATATTTTCTCTGGCTGAGCACCTATTTTACTCTCAGGTTATTCTTATCATCTCCACATTTCTTTATGAATGCAGCAGCTTGTTAGGTTTAGTTGATGTTTTGTATCTGGTTCAGTGTGATCTGAGTTTAGTGGGTTTATAGATCTTCTGTAGCTCCACCTCTTCTCAGCGCTGCGCTCGTCATGAAACTTAAAACAATTTAACATCAATTTATTTATTAAAAAACAAAAATTACATGTTTAGGGACCTATGAAGTGTTTTTTTTTTTTTTTTCCAACCTTATGTTTTGTTACCAAATTCTGATTTAGCAGGTCTAATTATTTGAAAGTATAAAAACAAGTTTAATTTATTCTTACAATAGAATTTCTGAGCAAAAAAAATCATAAGGCTGTGTTGTGCATAAAACATTCATTTAATCTTTCTTTGAAGTAATGAAAATTAAACCAATTTTGTTTTTTGGAAAATAAAGGTAATTTAATATTACAATTAAAATATTGAAGAAATATTGTATGATTATTCCTTCATCTTAAAGCACGTACAGGTGACGGTATGAAAGCGCTGTTTCTACTATAGGTTTACCATCCTTTTGTTTCTTAATTTTAGTTGACTGTAGAGCTGTCTTTGTTTTGCATAACCTCTTGATGGCTACATTACATTTTATTTACAGCCCACCCTCCCCAACAGCATTCCTTGTTTGCAAATATGTAGTTTCAAAAGAAGAAAAACTAGATGGTATACCTATCCTGTTGGACATAGACTACAGGCTCTGTACCTACTCAAATAAATATTCAAATGTGTCACACTGCTGCCTCTCTGTTGGTGATCTGATCTGAGAGTTTTTAAAGAAGCGTCTGATGGTGGTTTTTAAAATAATTGCTGAAACAAGGAATTGTTTTCCTTCTCAATTTTAATGCTTTTTTAAAAAAATTTTTATGGAGGGCCAAATCTACGAAATAGAATTATATATTAATTATTATAAAAGCATTTGCTTTTCTTTTCCTTTTTTCTGGTCATGAAATCATTCATAATGACTGAGCAGTAGTGTGTAGACAAGCACATCTCATAGACAGAACTTGGAAAACTAAGCAGTAGTTAAGTTTTATATTCATGTTTGAGTCTCATGTCTTTTCAAAGATTTGATGCCACAAGCTCCACACCTGGATCTTTTCCATCGCTGATATCTGAAACTGAACAACACTCACAGGATGCCAGGAATATAGGTGTGTTTATGTAGTACTATAGAATTTAATTGAATTTACTGTAGAAAAGTATACATATTTAGGCCAGTGGTGTTTAGTGTTATAGGAGTGTATTAGGGCAGCATTATGATGTCCATGCACGTGTTTTCTTCCTCCTTGGCCTAATCTTTTTGCGAGCCTAACTTAACTGAAAATTTCATCCAACTTTACAGATTTGGATTGCCGTTTTAATAGTGTAAACTTTTGATCCGGATGTTTTTGTCTGATCATGGTCCCTTTAACCTGTTCTTCTATCTTACCTTGTGTATATATAAAAAAAAAAAGTGGCATTTCTTATATTTTCTCTGGCTGAGCACCTATTTTACTCTCAGGTTATTCTTATCATCTCCACATTTCTTTATGAATGCAGCAGCTTGTTAGGTTTAGTTGATGTTTTGTATCTGGTTCAGTGTGATCTGAGTTTAGTGGGTTTATAGATCTTCTGTAGCTCCACCTCTTCTCAGCGCTGCGCTCGGTGTCTTCTGTCTTCCGTTTGTATTTCCATAGCATAAAGGCAAGGCAAGGCAAGTTTATTTGTATAGCACATTTCATACACAATGGTAATTCAAAGTGCTTTACTTGTCTTCTGTCTTCCGTTTGTATTTCCATAGCATAAAGGTAAGGCTGTACAAATTTATGAATGAACCGCTCTTTTTAAGGTAGTAGCCTGTTACGTGCATTCTACTCAACAATAGTAATATTTCTGCCCAATGCCTTCAAGTTAAACCAAACTTTTATTTTGACGGGTTGCATGAATACCTTTACATTTCTGTGTGTATATGATACGATGCTAGCTTTACTCAAATGAAACAGTCAAATACTCATGAAGTGACTCTCATAATGTAATGGCAGGGGAAACACTGTCTACATTGATAATATAATACAATTCGATATAAATATCCCACATTTCTGGCACAATACTATGGTGCAGTTTTACTACAGTGAAGCCATGGTAAATCATCAGGTTTTGTAGATTGAAACGCTTTCTGACTGAGGCAAGTTTATTTGTATAGCACATTTCATACACAATGGTAATTCGAAGTGCTTTACATAAAAGAAAAGAAAAATAATAATCACAACAATAAAACAAGGAATTTAAAAACATTGAAAATGATTAAAACAATTGATTTAAGAAGTTTAAAATGAATTTAAGAAAACGATTATACATAGAATATAGTGCAATCAGTTCGGACATCGCACAGTGCTCATTCAATGAATGCACAGCTAAACAGATGAGTTTTGAGTCTGCATTTAAAGGTAAGGCTGTACAAATTTATGAATGAACCGCTCTTTTTAAAATCTTTCCAGTCTACTGACATTCGTTACGACGTCCACTTTGAACATTAGAATGGATATGATAACTTTCGTTAACTCTACAATAAGTAAATCCACTTCACCAGTCAAATACTCATGAAGTGACTCTCATAATGTAATGGCAGGGGAAACACTGTCTACATTGATAATATAATACAATTCGATATAAATATCCCACATTTCTGGCACAATACTATGGTGCAGTTTTACTACAGTGAAGCCATCTTAAATGGGTGGTTGATTGTGATTTCACTTTTTTTAATGTTAGTGTGTAATGTTGCTGTTTGAGCATAAACGATATCTGTGAAGTTACGAAGCTGAGAGTTCAATGCAAACGGAGATATCGTCTTTTAAAATTCTGGCAGTTTAATGCCTACAAAAATGGCTGGTAAGGACTACAACGAGTTACTTCCCGGGTTCATGACATGCTAAACCCCGCCCTCGGGAAGATGCAGCAAAGGGGGCGAGGCCATGCTGCGCTGCTTTAAAGAAGAGAAAAGTAGAGATGCACATAAAAATCTAAGTAGAGAGACCAAGTATACGCGAAAGAGAGCGCCCAAAACTTTGCGTGAAAGAGAGTGACAGTGTGCAAGAGAGACTGAAACTTTGCGCGAGTGTGAGTTCTGTGAGAACTTGTTCTGTGGTGTACAATGCAACCACAGAGAGCGACAGTGTGTGAGAGAGACCGAGTGCGTGCAAAAGAAAGCGACAGTGCATGATAGAGATCAAAACGGTGTGCGAAAGATAGCGACAGTGCGTGAGGGAGACCGAGTGCGTGCGAATGCGCGACAGTGCGCGAGCGAGACCAAAACTATGCGCGAAAGAGAGTGACGGTGTGCGAGAGAGCGCGAGTGTGAGTTCTGTGAGAACTTGTTCTGTGGTGTACAATGCAACCACAGAGAGCGACAGTGTGTGAGAGAGACCGAGTGCGTGCAAAAGAGAGCGACAGTGCATGAGAGACCGAGTGTGTGAGAGAGACCGAAAATGAAGGCTACATTAAATACTAAAAGTCTGAGAGACCGAGTGCGCGAGAGAGACCGAGTGTCTGACAGAAAGCGACAGTGCGCGAGAGAGACCGAGTGTCTGACAGAAAGCGACAGTGCGCGAGAGAGACCGAGTGTCTGACAGAAAGCGACAGTGCGCGAGAGAGACCGAGTGTCTGACAGAAAGCGACAGTGCGCGAGAGAGACCGAGTGTCTGACAGAAAGCGACAGTGCGCGAGAGAGACCGAGTGTCTGACAGAAAGCGACAGTGCGCGAGAGAGACCGAGTGTCTGACAGAAAGCGACAACCACAGAGAGCGACAGTGTGTGAGAGAG
Organism: Sinocyclocheilus rhinocerous; assembly: GCF_001515625.1. Classification (NCBI taxonomy): domain Eukaryota; kingdom Metazoa; phylum Chordata; class Actinopteri; order Cypriniformes; family Cyprinidae; genus Sinocyclocheilus; species Sinocyclocheilus rhinocerous. The sequence goes on from NW_015656605.1 coordinate 605,766, forward strand.
ACCGAGTGCGTGCAAAAGAGAGCGACAGTGCATGAGAGACCGAGTGTGTGAGAGAGACCGAAAATGAAGGCTACATTAAATACTAAAAGTCTGAGAGACCGAGTGCGCGAGAGAGACCGAGTGTCTGACAGAAAGCGACAGTGCGCGAGAGAGACCGAGTGTCTGACAGAAAGCGACAGTGCGCGAGAGAGACCGAGTGTCTGACAGAAAGCGACAGTGCGCGAGAGAGACCGAGTGTCTGACAGAAAGTGTCAAAAAGAGAAAGAGAGCGACCATACGCGAGAGAGGCCGAAACTTTGCGTGAAAGAGAGCGACATTGTGTGAGAGAGCGTGAGTGAGTTGTTCTGTGAGAACTTGTTCTGTGGTGTAGAATGCAACACTATTATCCTGCGAATTCCAAGATGTTTAAGGAACATTTTATATTAAATTATATGATTTTGTTGCACTGCATTAGATGTTAGTGTAACAATGTACAGAGATATTTCACAGATCTAAACGCTTGTGTGACAGTTTATGAAGAAAGTATGCGATCAAGAAATTTTAACAGCATGGAGCATTGTCATAGGTTATTGGAGGAACATTCTCGTATTCTGTCTAGGATGTTGGACCATTTGAGACACTCAGGTAATTATTAGTTGTAGACATGACTAGTCAACTGTATAAAAAAATGATAGTATCAGTTTAACATTCTCTTTTCATAGGATAATCAAATTTCGTCCACGCTATCAGAGTTGCATGACAGCCTCTCAGAAATGTTATTGCAACTGGAAGTAATCCTCCACCCCCAACTCTCACCAGCAATTCGAATATCTGTGTCTAGGAATGGAGGGCGACCAAGGTGATTGTTCATTTTTGTTTTTAATAAACACATTTCTGATGACAAGCTACCCCAACATACATTAAACAGAAAAATAAACATTTTACTCATTTGTCAGGCACATGCATATCTCCAGCACAGAACATCACTGTTTTACATATGAAACAACCAATATTTTATATGCAATTTTCCTGAGACTAGTGTCAGTGTCTGTATGCTGCATGAATGTATGTATGCAGGAAGGTGACATCTGGTAAGGTGTTTGATAGGGTTATTAGTGCGCAATAGATTTTATGAGGAGAGTTAGATAAAACAGAATTACAATGTAATGAAGATTACCGTATTGTCCCGAATATAAGACGATATTTTTTTCTTGGAAATACATCTGAAAAAACGCGGTCGTCTTATATTCAGGGTCTAGACTTTGACATGTCAATAATACACCCACAACAATAGGTGGTGCCAAATACGCATAAAACGAGTGTGCCATGAAATACGTAATGTAATGCGTGTTGTAAAGATCGCGAGTAAAAACAAAAGAGAAAGAAAAGCTTACAGCTGCATGAGTCGTGACTGTCACGTTAGCCTGATGGGACCAAACTCACTTTGTGATTTTAAAACTTAAGACCGTACCCAGATTTGAAGACTACAGTAAGATTGAACTTCTACTGTTCATAAGATTTTGGTAGGCTACTATTAGATGGATAGCCTAAATGTCCTAATTCAGATGGGCTACCTGTTTTTTTTTTTTTTTTTTAATGGTATATCAAAAAGTGTATATTTTTAAAATGTGATTGTTGGTACATTTTAAAGTGCATCTGGCATAATTTGTACATGTTCGTACGCAGTGGCCTCTCGTGTTCTTCAGGGAAGTTTTGTGGATATCACCGCTTTGGATTACCAGTATTTTTTTTTCTTTGACTGCCATCGACACCATTGTTCCCGTGGAACTTTGTCACATTTACGGACATCAGTGTTCATCGATATCTTCATCTTCATCAACATTCAGCTAAGTTTGTTCCTTCTACAACATACTTCTTGGTCTAAAGACAGAAAACCCAATACAACTTACTGACAGTAATTCATTCCCTCATCTGTGGTTGTTTATTGAAGTAAACTGCATCCGTATAAAATATATTCATTCTTAATGCATTTTGAGCCTTAGCAGTTCATGATTATTCTGAGCCTACATTTACCAAAGTTTTAATCGTATTAAGGAACTAACTGGATCCCCCTATAGATGTATAACTCAAGCCTAAATTTGGTAGTGGTTATATAATTGGTTATATATAAATTAGTGTTGCTGTCAGATAACAAGTCGGTTAATCCACTTATTCTTTCTTTTTTTTTTTTGGCTCAAATTTGTCTCACCATAACAATAAAAAAAAAAGCTTGATATTTTTATTTGAGTTTTGAGAGCAATGTTATGTATTGTTCTGACTGACCCAAACAGAGTTTCATACATAAACGTACAGTACATGTATGTCCAGATTTATTTGCCATGCAGAGGACTTCTGGTTTCGGTTCATATGGAGTGAGCTGTCTTGACTGAAACTCTGTTAAACCTCTAAACAATTTTACGTATAAGAACCTGCAAATTGACAATTAACTCTCATGGCTTTGTTTAATATCAAGTTAAGTAACAACCACAACCATAAAACAGCAAAACTATCAGAAAAAAAAAGAGGACAAGGATTATGATTAGTTTTCAACACAATGCAAACGAAATATCCAAATGAAGAAAAACAGATGAAAATATTCAAAGTCTCAAAAGGTCAAACAATCAAATGAAGATTCAAAGTACAGGCACAAGCTGAGGCTGACTTGCTATTGTCTAATTAAAGGCTGAGCAAATAGCAGTTTTAAGCAACGAAACTATAGGCACAGATGAACTGATTATACTAATCAAACTGAGTTGATAAAGTTCTTAAGGTCATTATGGCCAACCAGGGTAATGTCTCACAATGGGAGTCACTCTGTGTGAATTGGGTTTTACACCATCTACACTGTAATCAATATCTAATCAATACCAAGTCTTAAATTATTACATTATTCAACAGTGAGTTCAGGTCCTCCAGCAGATCATCTGAAATCTGATGACATCTGTAATTCAAAATCGCTGTGTTTGCAGTCTGTTGATTGTGTGAATCTGACGTCTCTTTCATTCATCCTTGCACTGGCATCTAAATGACTGTCCTACAATAAAACACACACTGTCACATATGAGACATTACTGCTGTCAAATCCAGGAGATCCATTTCAGAGAGAAAGAGAAAAACATATTGCCATCAATGATATTTCAGCCAGAGATATGAATAAAAAAACTCAAACAGGGTCTCCGTTGCTTAAAACTCTCTCAACAACGCTCTAACATCACATGCAGATGGCAACACAATCAGGTGAACAGTTAACTTAATTTGCAATCACTCTCTGGGGCCAGGGTTGTCTATTATGTTGTCCACGAGGTGGAAGCCAGAGTCCTGCATGCAGGCGGCTACACGCAGGTGAATCGCTAATATTTGATGTAACGGGTGGAATAATATTTATGTGTAGGGTGTGATGTGGGTGCGGGCCGGACGGTGACAAGCACGCACAGGTTGCGGGTCCAATAACCAAGACTATTTCGACTCTGTCCAGTACACGCTGAGCAATGTAGCCAATCGCGCTGCCACTGATTGACAGCTGTAGTGATTATATTAAAGGTAGCACTCTTTGCTTGCTTTCTCTATTTAATCTATTCACAATTTGAATAAAAGTTTTAATAAATGAGTTTTGTAGGTTTGTATGATTTAATGCAGGTGCAGTTCGGGTCCCAGTTTTAATGTCAAATGTGTCAGGTATGGGATTAAATTAGTGTTGCTGTCAGATAATGTGTTGGGTGTTCTGTTAAATAGTGCGATTGTGGGAAGATCATTTCACCAGCCAGGAAATGTGAACGAAAATGCCTCTCTGTGATGTTACCACAAACAGGCACAAGCTGAGGCTGACTTGCTATTGTCTAATTAAAGGCTGAGCAAATAGCAGTTTTAAGCAACGAAACTATAGGCACAGATGAACTGATTATACTAATCAAACTGAGTTGATAAAGTTCTTAAGGTCATTATGGCCAACCAGGGTAATGTCTCACAATGGGAGTCACTCTGTGTGAATTGGGTTTTACACCATCTACACTGTAATCAATATCTAATCAATACCAAGTCTTAAATTATTACATTATTCAACAGTGAGTTCAGGTCCTCCAGCAGATCATCTGAAATCTGATGACATCTGTAATTCAAAATCGCTGTGTTTGCAGTCTGTTGATTGTGTGAATCTGACGTCTCTTTCATTCATCCTTGCACTGGCATCTAAATGACTGTCCTACAATAAAACACACACTGTCACATATGAGACATTACTGCTGTCAAATCCAGGAGATCCATTTCAGAGAGAAAGAGAAAAACATATTGCCATCAATGATATTTCAGCCAGCCAGAGATATAAAAAAACTCAAACAGGGTCTCCGTTGCTTAAAAATTAATAAAAGTAAATGATAAACAACTCCTTTATCACTTACACAGAGAAACTGTAAGAGCTGGAAAATATGCAGTGGCTTTAACTGATCCATTTCAGAGAGAAAGAGAAAAACATATTGCCATCAATGATATTTCAGCCAGAGATATGAATAAAAAAACTCAAACAGGGTCTCCGTTGCTTAAAGATTAATAAAAGTAAATGATAAACAACTCCCTCTTTATCACTTACACAGAGAAACTGTAAGAGCTGGAAAATATGCAGTGGCTTTAACTGCTCATTTATCTATTCATATTTTTATGTGTTCATGCATTATTAATTACTGATTCAAATAAAATGATCAATTAAAAGCATCCTGATATTAAAATCTGCACTGACCCTATTTATTTTCTTAATGTAATTAATGGTCTTATTCTGAACAATTCGTATAATTTATTTTGACTTTGTGATATTTAATCAAAATGTCATAACTTGTTTTTCCTTCGATATGATTCACTTGACATCTATGATGTATTTAAGTCTGTGCTTCAGTTTTGGTATGCATCACTCACTTTTCACAATCCAGTTTCACTTGGAAATACAATATGGTAGTAACTTCCTATTGCAACTTCTGTTTCTTGCCGACTTTAAAGTCATACTAAAGTGTGTGAACTGTAAGCATAACTGTTGTCCTGCAGGTGAAATTAATCATTATCCCCATGCACTTTAGCATGTTTGAGCACTCATGTATCTACAATGATTTTCAAGCAAGCAAATTACAATGATTTTTGGAAACGGCCTATAATTCTATGATTCCAATCTATTGATTTGTCAATCCACCACTTACCAAATTCAAAAGCATAAAAAAGAATCATGCTTTCTGTTGTTAAAATCATGGAAAATCAGTTTACCAGTTTGCAAAACAGACTTCAAAACCGACATATGGCTTAATCCAAATTAATGGGCTCACGTACATCCCGTAACAGGTATTTATATATTTAAATAAGAATATACTCTCAATATTGTCCCAGGTTCTCCAGTTTACAACATGGATCATTCTTTAGATCATTAAGCAGCTTCCTTCCAGTATCTCCTCGTTTATTTCCAGTCAGATTCAGTTGTCTCAGGTGTGAGGGGTTTGATATCAGAGCTGACGCCAGAGCAGCACAACCTTTATCTGTGACGCCACACTCACACAACCTGCAGACAACAATGACAAACTCTTCACTCACACAGTTCAAGACACAAATCAACAGGATCAATAAAGAAATAATAGTGTGGTGTGGTTTTCTCAAATAAATTTGTTGCTCTTTAGTCCAATATAGATGCATGATGTTTCAACAGTGTATGTGTTCAGGGAATATGGAAGCATTTAATCATTGCAAAAATATATTCATTTTTATTTATATATTGTTTATGAGTGCACCCCCTCTAAATCTTAAAGGGGTCATATGATGCTGCTAAAAAGAACATTATTTTGTGTATTTGGTACCAATTACTCTTCATTTAGAAAACATGTTAGGGTTCTTTGGAGATATAATGTTCCAGTAAATCTGCTTGATCGGTTACCAAAGAACATGTTGAAATTATTCAGGAAAATTTGTTTTCCTTATCAAAGTGATAAAATGCTGTGTTGCAAAAATGAGTACACCCTCCAGAAAGTTACTTTAAATTTTTTTTTTGTAAATTTAAGGCAGGTTTTGATCAACAGGTGAGTATGTTGAACCAAAACTAAAAAGAAGTAATTTCTAGTTGTTTAAATAGCCCACTAAATCATTCTTAGACTTAACGCTGACAACAATGGATGCACTTGGGAGAGAATCATCAAGAGCATTTCTTTGCACAAAAGAGGACCGTATGGCCCAAGAGGCTATATGACTGACAGGTAAAGTAACCAATCACGTTTCGTTTTGTGCCGTATCGTGTTAAGGGGCGTGGAAAAATGTCCCCACAATAACAGACCGGTGTGTAAAACTCTTGGACGTATTTTAAAGAGTCTGTGCCGCGAAGTTTACATATTTCACATAGTTTTGAAAATCTAGCATTTAGTTGATCCTGATAAGTGGCCGGAAGGGCGTGTTTAGGCGTGTCTGTGCTATTTATTACCTTTGTTTTAAAACAATATTCAATCAACTATCATAAACTATATATCATTTGGAAGCATTACATTTATTATATTTATTATTTTATTTTAATAAATCTGCAAAAATGTCAACAATTCTGTGTTTTTCTGTCAATATGGGGTGCTGTGTGTACATTAATGAGGAAAAAAAATTAACTTAAATGATTTTAGCAAATGGCTGCAATATAACAAAGAGTGAAAAATTTAAGGGGGTCTGAATACTTTCCGTACCCACTGTATGTAAATGTAATTCATAAACCAGACTGAATGGAACATTATATCTTCAAGGAACCATCATTTTATTTATTTATTATATTTTTCATAATTATATATAAATATATAGTTAGCAGAAGAAATTAAACCTCAAGTAATAATTGGTGGGGACAAAAACAGGAATACTAGATCATGTGATGTGATGGAGATGAATGAAATGAAATGTCATCTTCAGTTAACAGTCATCTGTGCTGAGAATTTACCCAAGGCTTAAACCTAGTCCCAGACTAAAATGTAATTCTGAGCTGTTTCAACTGAAAGAAACTTGCACTGACTGATCTTAAAATATATCAGTGCCTTTGTTTTGTCTCAAGATGCACACCAGTAATGTTTTTTTTTAAAGGCATATTTATAAAAATTACTTAAATGTCCTAACTGTACTATGGCCTAATTTTGGTTTAGTCTAAGCCCTGTCTGTGAAACCAGGCCGTAGTGTTTACTGAACTTTTATTTTACAAGCTGATTTTACATCAAAGGAAGCATCTTAATAAATATGTGTATAGAAAATATCTTACCACAGTTTCTCCAGTTTACAGTGAGGATCCTCCAGTCCAACAGCAAGCAGCTTCACACCTGAATTTCCTATTTTATTCTGAGACCGGTTCAGATCTCTCAGATGTGAGGGGTTTGATTTTAAAGCTAAAGCCAGAGCAGAGCAACCTTCATCTGAGACACCACAATTAATAAACCTGTAGAGAAGCACAATAAATATTTGATATTTGATGGATCATTGGAATAAGTTTTAAAAGTTCACTGTGATGTAAACTGTGTATTTCAGTGTGTTTCTGTCAGTTTAGTATCATGTTATTAAAACATAGCTCATGTGTTCAATCATTTCCAGCTCAATCACCTGAACTCAGAGCAGCAGAATGAGGTTGAACACTTCAAATATACTTTACATTGTGTTTCATGTGTGCAATTCAGAGACAATCTTACCACAGTTTCTCCAGTTTACATTGAGGATTCTGCAGTGCATCAGAAAGCTGCTTCACTCCGGAAACACTTATATTTCTATTATCAGTCAGGTCCAGTTGTCTCAGGTGTGAGGGGTTTGATATCAGAGCTGACGCCAGAGCAGCACAACCTTTATCTGTGACACCACAGTTCCTCAACCTGCAGTTAACAAAGACACACTCTTTACTCTTTCAGATCAGATCATTTAGCAGGAAATCCATTAATAAAGAGAAAGTACACACTTACTATTGTAAAAAAAGATGTGTACTTGATTATACCGAATGTGCAAACTGTTGTCACAGCCATAACACAAACGATGGTTGACACAAAACACAAAAAGATGGTCAACACTGGTGCTGAAATCAACAAGGACTTGATGTTTTAAAAGCATGCTGACACCCTCTGTAATTGGATCCTGGACTTTCTAACCGGAAGACCTCAGTCAGTCCGTGTCGGCCACAACACCTCCAGCACTACCACACTGAGCACAGGTGCCCCACAAGGCTGTGTGCTCAGCCCGCTGCTCTTCACGCTGCTGACCCACGACTGCACTGCCAAGTTCAGCTCCAACCACATCATCAAGTTTGCTGATGACACAACTGTGGTAGGTCTCATCAGCAACAATGATGAAACACCCTACAGAGAGGAAGTGGCACAACTGGTTGAATGGTGTGGTGCAAACAACCTGTCCCTCAATGTGAGTAAGAAGTTTGCATACCGTCCAAACCGCTCCACGGACGATGCTATTTCCTCCACCCTCCACCTGGCTCTTACCCACTTAGAAAACAAAGACTTCCCTCCCACAGTCTCTTCCAGCTCTTGCCATCAGGTAGCCGGTACCGGAGCATCAGGGCCCACTCTGCAAGACTGCTCAACAGCCTTTCCCCCCAGGCTGTGAGAGCCCTCAATTCCAATCACCTCACCCCCCTCTGAAACCTCATCCAGAACCCTAGCTCCTGACACCAAGATCCTCTCTCCCCCCACCCCACCACACCACACCACATGCAACACATGAAAACTGTTGAAAACTTCAAGAACATTGTGCAATTCTGAGTGTGCTACACACAGGTGAGTGGGCTGGACAAACCACATGTAGAAAAACACACTCTTTCCTCTCTACACGCACCAGACACTTTCTTATAAACACTCCATGTTACAAGGACTTAATAAGATAACACAAATGTTTACTTGTGAATGCACCACAAATCACATTGCACTACTTCTTAACCTTAAATACCTCCTTTGCACAATATCATGTACAGTTATTATGTAAAGTACTTATATAGTCTGTCTTAGGTTATGTGTATGTATAGTCTATTTATAGTATATGTATAGTTAGACTACTGCTTCAGAAAGTTAGCTATGTAGGTCTAAAAATTGTTCTTACGTCTAGTGTTGTATGTTTATATTTATGTTTATTTATGTAGCACCGTGGTCCTGCGAGACATGACATTTCATTCCACAGTATGTCCACACATGTAGCGGAATGACAATAAAGCTCGACTTGACTTGACTGACACACATCAGACCATGTACATGATGTTTTGGGACTTAGCAGGTTGGTAAGGTGAAATAAAACAGTCACAAAATTTTTACAAAATGTACAATAATTAAAAAAAAAAGTGTCATAGTTATTTTCGGTCAACTGGCAGTGGAAAAATTACAAATGGCTATAATCTTTGCAGCGACTGGGCAAACTTGTCCCCTTCCCATAACCTTCCCTAGGTAGACTGAGATTAAATTTTTCAAGTTAATGGTAAGTTTTGCATAAACCAACTGATGAAAATTTGTCGGAGCAAACTCAAATTCTCAGCCCATGAGGAACTGTATAAGACTATATTGTCTAAATAAGCTTTGCAGCCGGACACCCCAGCCAAAACTGTGTTAACGAGTTGCTGGAAAGTACTGGGGGCATTTTTCATACAGAAAGGCATCACCATTTGTGACCTGTGGCAAAATGAGTCACAATGAGCAAATTTTAAAAAATGAGTTATTTTCATGTTCACATTCTCCATTAAAAGACCTTCAGAATGTTGTATGATTTGTTGGAATCGGACGAAAAATGACTGAGCTACACCTGTTTGATGTCGATAGAGTCAGCAAAGTCAATTTTGAGGAAAATCAAGTTTTCTGAAGGTTCCACCTGCAACATTGCATCTTTTCCTCCAGTTCTTTTCTTAATAATCATTACTATTTTAATAATCACAATATAGATATTTTTTATTTTATCTTTGTTATTATAAATACGAACAGATGCAAAAAAACTGAACAAATATAAGAAACAAATAATGCATTACCTTTTTCATTTTACATATAAACAAAAGCATTCAAGTAAGAAAATGTATCAAATGTAAAAATCCCTTTAGTCACTTAATTACAAATAAATTGATTATTAAAACTACAAAAGCAGTTCAATCAAGAGCAGCGAGTGATTCGCTCTTTTCTTTTATTGTTAGATTAACATTAATGAGGCGGCCTATATTAAGACCTACTGTAACGCACGGATCTAATATAATGTTACACATCAGATGTTTTTCCCCAAACGTTCACTTAAGACATAACAGATTATGATTGCGTGAATACTTAAATACTGTAATTCTGTGTATATGTATCGGGATCGCGCGCTTCGGATGACAGTCAGCGTGAGAAGCGTGCTCTTCTCAGAAAATGCACAGATAAAGATAATTAAACAACTATAATTATTATTTGGAGCATTGGGATCGCTAGACAAGGGCTTAATGAACAAATTTTTGTGAAAACCTCAAAATCCACATTTTTAACTTTTTTTTGCCTGCAACTCAAAATTAGCCCACGCGCATTCCGACTCTATTTGCCAGCACTGGTCACATATAATAAACAAAAGCGTCAGGAGTCACGAAAGCTGAAATTCCTTTAGCACATTCTATCAGGGGTACCTGCCAGTTCCCTTTTAATCAGAGGTGGGGGACTCGAGTTACACGACTTAACTCAAGTCTGACAAGTCACAAATTTAAGGACTTGTGACTTGCTTGACTAAATTAAGAAAAATTACGACTTGACTTCAACTTCGAACTTCATGACTTGGCAGGACTTGACTTTATAACTGTAATAATTATTATTTTTTTAAAATAAATCACTGCGACATAAATTAGTAAACAAAATGCAAGCAACAGAACCAGTGATCAGAGTCTGCTCAGTTCATGATGCTGCACAAGCACAGAAATACAGCATGCCACATACAGAGAGAAAGATAATCTCCCAGGATCATTACTTTTGGATGTAAACACTTCGCAGTTGACCATATTCATAAGAGGAGATATGCTGTTTGCACAATTTACAAAGCCAGGATATCGCTACTTCTAAAAGGAAAGGTATGTAAGGTATGTTTGTTAGTTGACTAATATCTAGAGAGAGAATAATGTGCAAAACAGCATGCGTCTTTATATTAGGCATTTTTGTTTTCAAATTTAACTTCTGTCATTAAATGAAAATGATTTATCTCATGTTTTGGAGTTAAAGGGATTAGTTCACCCAAAAATGAAAATGAAAAACCTGTAAGACCTTTGTTCTTCTTTGGAACACAAATGAAGATATTTTTAATGAAATCCGAGTGCTTTCTGACCCTGCTTAGTCAGCAACGTAACTACCACGTTAAAGGCCCAGAAAGGTAGTAAATTCTACGTCAGAAAGCCGGCTCCTGCGTCAGCAGTATCACACGCATGTGTCATGGTAATCTCATGAACGCATGTCGAAGACTGACACAGAAGAGAACAAATTGTTGAATAAAGTCATTGTTGTTTTCTTTGCGCACAAAAAGTATTCTCGTAGCTTCATAATATTACGGTAGAACCACAGATGTCACTAGGGCTGCATGATTAATCGAATGCGATTGTCATGCGCATTTTGTTAGTAAAGCCGGTTCTGTAATCAGCAGTAAATCATCATCACGTGCTTTCAGATGGAGCAGCATTTGCTACACAGAGCCGTAGTTCACTGACAAGTTACGCAAAAAAAATCGCAGACGATTTTATTGCGCGATTATGAAATCGAAGAAATCGTTCGCGATAATGACAGCTGTTTGCATAGCTTCTCAGTGAACTACGGCTCTGTGTAGTAAATGCTGCTCCATCTGAAAGCATGTGAAAATACCACATTTAATAACATATTTTTACTCCAAACTCACTTCATAACATCAGTAGAGTGTTTGAAATAAATCCTTCTGTGAGATGATGTGGCTTCTTACACAGAATAAGGCACGCAACATATTTCATAGTATTTAAGCAGTGATAAAGGCATTGCATTATAAATATACTTTATTTTAATGAAAATTATAATAATAATTTCCTCCAGTTCTTTTCTTAATAATCATTACTATTTTAATAATCACAATATAGATATTTTTTATTTTATCTTTGTTATTATAAATACGAACAGATGCAAAAAAACTGAACAAATATAAGAAACAAATAATGCATTACCTTTTTCATTTTACATATAAACAAAAGCATTCAAGTAAGAAAATGTATCAAATGTAAAAATCCCTTTAGTCACTTAATTACAAATAAATTGATTATTAAAACTACAAAAGCAGTTCAATCAAGAGCAGCGAGTGATTCGCTCTTTTCTTTTATTGTTAGATTAACATTAATGAGGCGGCCTATATTAAGACCTACTGTAACGCACGGATCTAATATAATGTTACACATCAGATGTTTTTCCCCAAACGTTCACTTAAGACATAACAGATTATGATTGCGTGAATACTTAAATACTGTAATTCTGTGTATATGTATCGGGATCGCGCGCTTCGGATGACAGTCAGCGTGAGAAGCGTGCTCTTCTCAGAAAATGCACAGATAAAGATAATTAAACAACTATAATTATTATTTGGAGCATTGGGATCGCTAGACAAGGGCTTAATGAACAAATTTTTGTGAAAACCTCAAAATCCACATTTTTAACTTTTTTTTGCCTGCAACTCAAAATTAGCCCACGCGCATTCCGACTCTATTTGCCAGCACTGGTCACATATAATAAACAAAAGCGTCAGGAGTCACGAAAGCTGAAATTCCTTTAGCACATTCTATCAGGGGTACCTGCCAGTTCCCTTTTAATCAGAGGTGGGGGACTCGAGTTACACGACTTAACTCAAGTCTGACAAGTCACAAATTTAAGGACTTGTGACTTGCTTGACTAAATTAAGAAAAATTACGACTTGACTTCAACTTCGAACTTCATGACTTGGCAGGACTTGACTTTATAACTGTAATAATTTTTTTTTTTTTTAAATAAATCACTGCGACATAAATTAGTAAACAAAATGCAAGCAACAGAACCAGTGATCAGAGTCTGCTCAGTTCATGATGCTGCACAAGCACAGAAATACAGCATGCCACATACAGAGAGAAAGATAATCTCCCAGGATCATTACTTTTGGATGTAAACACTTCGCAGTTGACCATATTCATAAGAGGAGATATGCTGTTTGCACAATTTACAAAGCCAGGATATCGCTACTTCTAAAAGGAAAGGTATGTAAGGTATGTTTGTTAGTTGACTAATATCTAGAGAGAGAATAATGTGCAAAACAGCATGCGTCTTTATATTAGGCATTTTTGTTTTCAAATTTAACTTCTGTCATTAAATGAAAATGATTTATCTCATGTTTTGGAGTTAAAGGGATTAGTTCACCCAAAAATGAAAATGAAAAACCTGTAAGACCTTTGTTCTTCTTTGGAACACAAATGAAGATATTTTTAATGAAATCCGAGTGCTTTCTGACCCTGCTTAGTCAGCAACGTAACTATCACGTTAAAGGCCCAGAAAGGTAGTAAATTCTACGTCAGAAAGCCGGCTCCTGCGTCAGCAGTATCACACGCATGTGTCATGGTAATCTCATGAACGCATGTCGAAGACTGACACAGAAGAGAACAAATTGTTGAATAAAGTCATTGTTGTTTTCTTTGCGCACAAAAAGTATTCTCGTAGCTTCATAATATTACGGTAGAACCACAGATGTCACTAGGGCTGCATGATTAATCGAATGCGATTGTCATGCGCATTTTGTTAGTAAAGCCGGTTCTGTAATCAGCAGTAAATCATCATCACGTGCTTTCAGATGGAGCAGCATTTGCTACACAAGATGTCACATGGACTATTTTATCGATGTCCTCACAACCTTTCTGGGCCTTTAACGTGGTAGTTATGTTGCTGTCTATGCAGGGTCAGAAAGCTCTCGGATTTCATCATAAATATCTTAATTTGTGTTCCGAAGATGAACGAAGGTTTTTGGACGACATGAGGGTGAGTAATTAATAAGAGAATTTTCATTTTTGGGTGAACTATCCCTTTGAAAACAAACATGAAAAAGAATTGTGATAAGATTGTGGATTATGATTCTGTCTGAAAACAATTGTGATATTTTGGCCATATCTTCCACACCTATTATGAATTCATTTTCATTTTATAGCTCTGCAGTCTTACTGAGTCAACAATTGACTCGTATGTGTCATTTCTATTCTAAGGAATTTTAAGAGAATTTTTGAGACAAAGTTGATATAGAAAACTCAATTATATCTCCTGAGCTATGAAGGAACAAAATCTCTGATAACACTGAGCTGATCATCTGCCAATGTTAAATTCAGGCCAATTTTAGATCTATTGACGCCCTCGTCCATTTGAACCTTTTCCAAGCATCCGACTTTAGATGTCTGAAGTTGATGACTCTGGTAACTGGCAGGCTGTTTTTTTCCATTAGGCTGCAGTGCCTTAGATGCAATACAGGCAGTATAGATCAATACATAGAAGGAGTGCTTATCTTTAGACTCATTCCCACTGGTGCACAGCAATTACAGGCCTGACACTGACTAGCTAAATCAATTCTAGCATCTTGTCAGCACATGGAGAGAGCGAAAAAGCACGGCAGGCACCACTAACATAACGCTGAAGAAAAAGCGAATGGTAAACATAACACAAAAAAACAAAATCTTCTACAAATAGCAGCAAAAAGCACTAGTTAAGGAGTTCGAGCGGCGCAGCTTCCAATGGGTGGGTTTTAATGGCCGTTTCTTTTTCCTTGAGTCTTTGGCAGTGCAGGGGCCACTTTTAAAAAAGGATGAACATCAATTGGGAGCTGGCGCCCAGCCACTTTGTCTTCTGTTCCCTTTGACTGAACCTCCTCTACTCTGTCCATCTCCCTCCCCCAGTACGATGTTGTCTTCAGGGAACAGCACAGTCCTGGCCAATGCCTCCATGTGCCTCTAAGGGTTCTGCGAACTTGACGCACAGAAGTGCAGGCATGCAA
>NW_015656605.1:620967-624234 GCF_001515625.1 Sinocyclocheilus rhinocerous
GTGATAATGACAGCTGTTTGCATAGCTTCTCAGTGAACTACGGCTCTGTGAAGTAAATGCTGCTCCATCTGAAAGCATGTGAAAATACCACATTTAATAACATATTTTTACTCCAAACTCACTTCATAACGTCAGTCGAGTGTTTGAAATAAATCTTTCTGTGAGATGATTTGGCTTCTTACAGAGAATAAGGCACGCAACATATTTCATAGTATTTAAGCAGTGATAAAGGCATTGCATTATAAATATACTTTATTTTAATGAAAATTATAATAATAAGAACTCAGATAAACCGTATATTGCCGTAGTCGTGTGTTTATTAGTCACGTTGAATCAATGAAAGCAGTTGAATCTTCTGTTTATTCAGCTGCAGCATAGGCATTTTCTGGGTTTCTTCTGCGAGGCGTATTTGGAGTTTCAGCACGAGAGCGCCCTCTGGCCTTTGGATGGAGATTTACTGCTGATCACAGAACCGTGCTTCACTGAAAGATACGCATGACAATCAGCTTCTGTCGAATCGCGATCTCGATTCCATTTCGATTTATCGTGCAGCTAGATGTCACATGGACTATTTTATCGATGTCCTCACAACCTTTCTGGGCCTTTAACGTGGTAGTTATGTTGCTGTCTATGCAGGGTCAGAAAGCTCTCGGATTTCATCATAAATATCTTAATTTGTGTTCCGAAGATGAACGAAGGTTTTTGGACGACATGAGGGTGAGTAATTAATAACAGAATTTTCATTTTTGGGTGAATTATCCCTTTAACGTCTAACTTTAAATTTAAACTCTCAAATCATAGTGCTTTAATGTCAAATATGTCCCTCTTTGTAATTACAAAAAACAATATACAGTACAGAATACCACAGTGCTTTATCAGTTAGGCTAGTGATGTTTCCTTGCACCCTAATTTACCCAGAATTCAAGATACGGTGGACAAATGTCCCTAGTATGATTTATTTTGTTATATTTGATATTACGCATTGTTTCCGGAATTTCAGCACCATTGTCAATGATATTGAGTTTATACAACAGTTCAGTACAGCCACAGCCTTAAATAGAGTTACACATCTATGAGCAATACAATGAGCACTTTTGTTCCTGAATGAATCAGCTGTTTTAGACAAATCAGTTGAACGAATGCTTCTGTGACTCTCTCATTAAAGGATTAGTTCACTTCCAGAATAAAAATTTCCTGATAATTTACTCCCCCCCATGTCATCCAAGATGTTAATGTCTTTCTTTCTCCAGTTGCAAAGAAATTAAGGTTTTTGATGAAAACATTCCAAGATTTTTCTCCATAAAATGGACTTCAATGGTTGCCAACAGGCTGAAGGTCCAAATTGCAGTTTCAGTGCAGCTTCAAAGGGCTCTACACGATCCCAGCCGAGGAGGAATAAGGCTCTTATCTAGCAAAACGATCAGTTATATACTTTTTAACCGCAAATGCTCGTCTTGCACTAGTTCGACTTCACGCATGACATAATCACATTGTAAACATCACGCGCGGTTAGCTCTTCGTCTGTGTACTCTGGTTCAAAAAGGTAGGGTAGGGCGAAAAACTCTCTCATCTCATTTTCTAGTAAAGTTATCAGGAAATTTTTATTTTTATTTCATAATTAAAAGAATAATTTTATTTCATATTTCTACATTCAAAATGTATATTTATAATATATATTTTTAAATGTATAATTAAGTTAATTTCTGAGGGAAAAATAAATAAGGTTGTGGCAAAAATAAAATGTACTTGTTTCTGTTCTTGACTTGATCCTTAGCAGGACTCAACTTGACTTGCTTGAGGTGAGCCACTGACTTAAACTCCTGAAACACTGGTGTCTCATATTTTAAGAGCAGTCAATGCAATTTGGGGAAAAATCAATTAAATCTTTGTGTGTGTGAGTGCGTGTGGGCCTGATATTCCCTACGTTATGTAGACCAAATGTCCCCACAAGTATAGTAATACCAGTAAATTTTGACCCTGTGAGGAAAAATTTTTGGTCCCCACGAGGAAAACAGCTTATAAATCATATAGAATGAAGTTTTTTGAAAATCTAAAATAAAAGAAAATTTTCTGTAAGGGGTAGGTGTAGGTTTAGGGTTAGGGTAAGGGGATAGATAGAGTTTGTACAGTCTAAAAACCATTATGTCTATAGAAAATCCCCACCAAAAATGGAAACCAGTATGCGTGTGCGTGTGTGTGAAAATATTCAGATGTAACCCCCTTTATAATCTTTAGGGTTAGGGTTAGGGTTAATTTGAATAAGTAACTGTAATTTAATTACACATTTTTTACTCAGTAACTGTAACTGATTACAGTTACATTTATTTTGTAATTAAATTACGTAATGCTGTTACATATAGTTACTCCCCAACACTGTCTATAATAGAGAACAGGATTGCTCATAACGTCATAAATGTGAAGCCACTGTGCCGCCATATTGATATTCGCTAGTATTCCCATACATTCTGCAGAATTATTAGGAAATGTACGATTTTAATAAGAAAACATCACCTAACAAGTCAGCAGATTTTCTTTGATGATGGGAATTTCCTCTTCATATTAAAAAGTTACATTCATATTCATTACAGTAGCATACATCAGACAAACATGATAAACACTGGACGGATGAGATCTTCAACAAATGTATTACAAATGACAAAGTGCTCATTCTGAAACCTAAATAAATAAAAAAAATACACTCATCACATATTCAGAGAAATAACGCTGATTACATTCCGTAAGACATGAAGCTTTTTTTTCCAAGATGATGCTTTGTAAGTTTGAATTTCAATACAATTTAGAGCAATATAGTAAAAGAGGCTTGTATTATATTTGAATCCATTTCTGATGCTAATACCAGATATACAGGTGCATCTCAATAAATTAGAATGTCGTGGAAAAGTTCATTTATTTCATCATCTGATCGCCAGACATTCCTTCTCAATGGTGCTGTTCATCGTGAGAGCTTTCGACTGATGTACAGCACCGGCCGTTCCTCCCCCTCTATCTCCTGGGGAAGCCCAGATACCTTACCTCCACATGCCCAACCGCACACTTTTTCGGGTTGGCCGTTAGCCCGGCCTCCCTCAGCGATCTCAGGACTGCCCGCAGATGCTGCATATGCCGCTGCCAGTCGTTGCTATAGAGGATAATGTCATCCAAATAGGCAGCGGCATACGCAGCATGCGGCCGGAGGATCCGGTCCATGAGCCGCTGAAAGGTGGCCGGCGCCCCGAACAACCCGAAAGGAAGCGTTACGAATTGGTG
>NW_015656605.1:624574-629054 GCF_001515625.1 Sinocyclocheilus rhinocerous
CATGCTCCAGGTGGCCCCTTTTATCCGGTCTCTCCACACCAATTACTGACACGAGACACAGGTGTTTATCATTTGCGCTTGACCTACTTACGCACCGCTCGTCTCCTGCCTCTCTCTCCCGGTGCAGACCTCGCTGAACCACGCACCCCTCGCCACAATAATAAAGTACATGTAAAGTACTTAATTATAATTTATAAGAACTGTAATGTGTTATTTCGTATTACATTTAATATGTATAAACATTTTAAATGTACTAAATTGCAACTTCATTCTAAATGTGTTATTAGAAATATAATTAAATAGATGACACAAGTTTCAATAAAAATTATATTAAAGTATATTTTATT
Organism: Sinocyclocheilus rhinocerous; assembly: GCF_001515625.1. NCBI lineage: Eukaryota > Metazoa > Chordata > Actinopteri > Cypriniformes > Cyprinidae > Sinocyclocheilus > Sinocyclocheilus rhinocerous. The sequence goes on from NW_015656605.1 coordinate 624,922, forward strand.
TTCCTATAAATGCTTATTAGTAAATACAGTAGTACACTTACCATATTTATATTATATTTTAATTATAATTATAATAATATTATGAAATATTAACCATATTTCAAAGACAATAGAAGTAATTATGAAATTACATATAAAAATGTATTTAAGTCCTAATTAAGTTGGTCACAAAGACACTCTAAAGGCCAGATAAATGCATTTAAAATAAATGTAAACTTTTTAAACATTTCATTGCAGTTAACATGCTATTAAGTGTCCGAAAACATTACACTGAATTAGCACTTAAGTATAGTCTTTTCAAGTATATTATTTCTATAATAAGAACTCTTTTTGAAATTATGCTAAAATGTACTTTTTTTCATAAGGGTATAGTACAAATCAATATGTCTGATGGATCACTGTATCTCTTTAAAAGTCCAGAATTTTTCAAATTCCTCTAATGCAGGATTAATAATACTGTTTTTAATAATACCGCTCCGCTGCGTTCTCAAAACTCTGGCAATTTAATAATACCTAGAATATCAAAATCAACTGCGGGCGGCAGATCCTTTTCCTATTTAGCGCCCAAACTCTGGAATAACCTACCTAACATTGTTCGGGAGGCAGACACACTCTGTCAGTTTAAATCTAGATTAAAGACCCATCTCTTTAACCTGGCTTACACATAACACACTAATACGCTTCTAATATTCAAATCCGTTAAAGGATTTTTAGGCTGCATTAATTAGGTCAACCGGAACCGGGAACACTTCCCATAACACCCGATGTACTTGCTACATCGTTAGAAGAATGGCATCTACGCTAATATTAGTCTGTTTCTCTCTTATTCCGAGGTCACCGTTGCCACCAGATCCAGTCTGTATCCAGATCAGATGGTCACTGCAGTCACCCGGATCCAGTACATATTCAGACCAGATGGTGGATCAGCACCTAGAAAGGACCTCTACAGCCCTGAAAGACAGCGGAGACCAGGACAACTAGATGAGCCCCAGATACAGATGTTATTCCCCTGTAAAGACCTTGTCTCAGACGACCACCGGGACAAGACCACAGGAACCAGATGATTCCTCGGCACATTGTGCCTTTGCTAGCCTGAAATTGAACTGCTGGTTTTGTCTTGCCAGAGGAGAGCTGGCCCCCCGACTGAGCCTGGTTTCTGCCAAGGTTTTTTCTCCATTCTGTCACCGATGGAGTTTTGGTTCCTTGCCGCTGTTGCCTCTGGCTTTCTTAGTTGGGGACACTTCATTTCCAGCGATATCGTTGACTTGATTGCACAGAGACTATTTTAACTGAACTGAGCTGGATGATGACATCACTGAATTCAATGATGAACTGCCTTTAACTGAAAAATTTGTGTTTACTATTGTCATTTTGCATTATTTATTGACAATTTTCCTAATTAATGCTGTTCAGTTGCTTTGACACAATCTGTATTGTTAAAAGCGCTATATAAATAAAGGTGACTTTACTGTTTTATCCTTACATTGACAAGCCCTTTGAAAATGGTCACATCATCTCAGTCAGCTCCTAGATCAATAAAACAAAGCTAAGCAAACATTATTTCTTTGTTCTCAGATCTCAGAGCTAAAGCCAGAGCAGCACAACCTTTATCTGTGACACCTCGCTCACACAACCTGTGGAGAATAATGATATACTCTTCACATACTGTCATGATCCCAGACTGTGTTCCCCTCTCTTGTGTTTAAGACTCTTGTTTTGTAATGTTTTTTTCCCCCTATTGATTCCCAGTTCACTTCCTTTGTTCAGTTCCTGTCCCTATTGGCCTTGCCCTGTTTGTTCCTATGGTTACCCGTCATTTGTTGTCATGGTTATTGATTAGCTCCTCCCCCTTGTTACCCTTGTTAACCTGTGTATTTAAACCCCTGTGTTTGCCCTGGTTCTTTGTCTAGTCTTATGTCTGTTTACTAGCTGTTCCCTGTTCATGGTTTCTGTCATCCTGGTTCCTGTTAATTACTTCAATAAAACTCGTCTGCATTTGGAAAAACTTGCCTTTGTCCTTGAAATCCACCAAGCATAACACTTACACAGTTCAGGATAAATCAACAGGATGAATAAGAAACAGTTTTGTGGGGTGGTCTTCTCAAATAAAGTCATCATTTCAACTTGATGATCCCACTTTCTTGGCTTGTATCTCTCTTATTGTTCATCTGGGATTTACAACACTTACACCAACCAGGACAGCAAGGAATGTGGAGGTTGTGCTTGATAACAAGCTGAGCTTTTTCACCCACATCTCAACAATGGTCCAGTTATGTAGGGTTGTGCTGTACAGCATTAGGAAAATCACACCCTGCCTGTCAGAATGTGTAGCACAGCTACTCATCCAAGCTTCTGTAATTTCAAAACTGGACTACTGAAATTCTCTACTGGCAGGCCTTCCAACAAGCACCAATGTCACTTATGAACTGACCAATGAACTGACTTTAGCTGGAAAAATGACTCCGTTATTGCCTTCTTACATTATTGACAGTCTATTTTTCAGTTTAACACTGTAAAGCTGTTTTGACACAACCAGTGATGCATAAAGCGTTATACAAATAAAGCTGACTTGACTTGACTCCGCTCTAGAATGATCTAGAATGCAGCACATCTTGTCTTCAATTATAAACTTGAATTTATGTGTAAATATATATATATAAACGTAAATTTAAGTGTCATTACTTCACGTTTATAATTGAAGACAAGATGTGCTGCATTCTGAATCATCTCCAGAGGTTAAGTGAAGTTGTCACGCCCCTGGACTGATTTTGTTGTGTTTTTGTTCCCCATGTGCTCCATGACCCAGTTTCTGTCTCCCGTTGATTGTGTTATTTGGTCCAGGTGTGTGTCAGTAATTATCTTCATTTGCCCTAGTATTTAAGTCCTAGTCTGTGCAGTCTGTCTCTGTCGGTTCTACTCGTTACGTTGATGTGTTTCCTGCTGTCTCCCGTGTTGATGTACCCTGTGTTCCATGGATTAAAGACTCGTTTATTCGTTTACTCGTTTAAAGTTTCGTTTATTCCTCGTCTCAATCGTTCCTCGCCATCACAGATTGTGACAGAAGAACCGACCAAAAACAGTTACCTCCGTGTTTTCCCCTTCGTTTGTTTTCTCGTTGTTCTCAGTGTTTTTGTTTCCGTTGTGTTTCCCTTATGGATGCCCTCCTTCGCCCGGGATTTCTCCTCCTCCTGCTGGAGCAGGGGGAGAGATCGCTCGAGGACCATACAAGACTGTTCCAGCTGCTAGCAAGCACCACCAGCAACCCAGACGACACGCTCTGTGCATTCTACGACGTCAGTCTAAACATCGAGTGCAGAGCGCCGTCGTCCGAAGATGGTCCTCGAGTGGATATCACCGCGTTTGTGGAGTGGATTCTGGCGAGAAACGGATCGCCTCTCACCATCACTCCCGAGGATGATCTCGCCAGATCCACTCCGGACCCAGAGCCCAGCCCACCATCTCCCCGCTGTGCGTAGCTAAAGCCCGAGCCCACCGATGACGGAGAGCCAATTCCCACCGCGATCTACGAGCCAGCGCAATGCCGAGCAACTGAGCGGAGGATCGCCCCGTAAGTAGAGCCCAAGCTGTCAGACCAGGTGCGGTGTGAGCGCGGAGAGGAGCTCCGCCCCCTGCACCGCGGCCGAGGGTGAGCTGAGTATGGCGCGGTGAAAGTGCCAAAGTGAAGAGGAGAGGGTTCCAGTCCCCGAATCAAGTCCAGAGCGCCCTCCAGTGCCCGCTCTTAGAAAACGCCCTACAGTGCCAGCTCCTCGTAAGCTCCCTCCAGTGTTCGCTCCTCCTGAGCGCCATCCTGTTCCCGTGTTCAGCCTAGAGGGGGCTTCCGATCCAGAGTTAAGTCCTGAATGCCCGGAGATGCACAAATGCACGCCCTCCCACCCGCTCCTGCCTCCTCCACCGCTGTCATCTGGCAGCCCCTTTGCTCGCCCTCAGCCCAACCCTGCGGCTCCACCTCGGCTCCTAGCTCGCTCACCTCCACCATCACCCGTCGATCCACCAGCTCCACCGGGCTCCCTCCGGCTCCGCCTTGGTCGGGCGTCGACCTGCCATCGCCGCAGGACTCCGCTCCTCCGGCTGCACCTCGTTGCTCCGTCCCACCGGCTCTATTGGGCTCCTTC
>NW_015656605.1:629183-648805 GCF_001515625.1 Sinocyclocheilus rhinocerous
GTACCCTGTGGTCCATGGATTAAAGACTGTTTCGTTTATTCCTCGTCTCCATCGTTCCTCGCCATCACAGATTGTGACACAAGTCAAGTCACCTTTATTTGTATGATGCTTTATACAACACTGGTTGTGTCAAAACAGCTTTACAGTGTTAAACAGGAAAATAGATTGTCAATAATGTAAGAAGACAATAACAGAGTCATTTTTCCAGCTAAAGTCAGTTCATTGGTCAGTTCATATATATATATATATATGGCTCTCCGTCTCTGCCTCGGGCTCCTCCACCACCTGCTCCGCCGCCGTTGGTCGGCTCTCTGGAGTCGGCGACCATTCCTCCCCCATGGCTCCTCCCTCCGTCGGCTCCACCGTGGGTCGACATTATGGTGCTCCACCTGCTCCAGGCCTCTCCTGTCTCCTCCCTCCTTCGTCTCCTCCCTGGACTCTGTCTGCCGGCCCCCTCCCGGGTGTCCGTCCTCCTCCGGAACCTCCTCCTTAGTTCCCACCCATTCTCCCCCTCTGTTGTTCTACGGTGCGAGGATGCACCTTCCGGGAGTAGGTACAGGAGTACTAGGTCATGTGATGCGATAGAGATGAATGAAATTAACAGTCTCTGTGCTGAGATTTAGTGTCTACTGAAAATTTATTTTACAAGCTGATCTTAAAGGTGCAGTATGTAATAATGACAGCTAGTGGTTGAAATGGGTACTGCGGTCTCAATTCAAAATATTGTTTCTCCCGCCCGCTCTTCGATGCTCACACGGGATGTCAGACTGAGGACACACAACATGAACGAGCGCAACTGACAATGGAAGGTGATGAACCTGAGTTGATTTGTCTGCATTTTAATATGCCTGTGGTCACACAGCTTTTTAGATTGATGCTGAGGGTTTTTAGGTCGGGTACAATCTGCGATTTCTGACCCAGTTCGTTTCCTCGCTTCCATGGCTGCAGTATGCAGCATGTGTTTTTTGCAAACTTGCAACCCAGGCTGTCGAAATATTATTGGGTAAACTGTAAGTGGACAGAATCACACAGACCAAATCAAAAACAGACGTTCCGACACGGAATGCACATTTTCAGTATTGTTTTTCGGAGAAACAAGAATGCAAACTTAGCATGTTTCCTGAATATCTGCAATTGTATTATGGTGTTTTTATGCTTTAGTACTGTCAAAAAATTACATATAGCACCTTTAATAAATATGTGTGAATATAACATATCATCTTACCACAGTTTCTCCAGTTTACAGTGAGGATCCTCCAGTCCAACAGCAAGCAGCTTCATACCTGAATTTCTTATTTTATTCTGAGACAGGTTCAGATCTCTCAGATGTGAGGGGTTTGTTTTTAAAACTAAAGCCAGAGCATAGTAACCTTCATCTGAGACACCACAATTAATCAACCTGTAGAGAAGCACAACCAAAATTGGTAACACTTTACAATAAGGTTAATTAGTTAACATTAGTTAACTACTTTAGTTAACATGAACTAAGAATGAACAATATTTCTACAGCATTTATTAATCTTAGTTAATATTAATTCTAACATTTACTAATGCATTATTAAAATCAAAAGTTGTGCTTGTTAACATTAGATAATGCACTGTGAATTAACATGAACTAACAATGAACAAACTGTATTTTCATTAACTAACATTAACAAAGATGAATCAATACTGTAACAAATGTGTTGTTCATTGTTTGTTCATGTTAGTTAATACATTAACTAATGGAACCTTATTGTAAATGGTTACCCCAATATTTGATAAAAAATGATGGATCATTGGAATGAGATTTAAAAGTTGACTGTGATGTAAACTGTGTATCTCAGTGTGTTTCTGTCAGTTTAGTATCATGTTACTAAAACATAGCTCATGTGTTCAATCATTTCCAGCTCAATCACCTGAACTCAGAACAGCAGAATGAGGTTGAACACTTCAAATATACTTTACATTGTGTTTCATGTGTGCAATTCAGAGACAATCTTACCACAGTTTCTCCAGTTTACATTGAGGATTCTGCAGTGCATCAGAAAGCTGCTTCACTCCCTTCACTCCGATATTTCTATTATCAGTCAGGTCCAGTTGTCTCAGGTGTGAGGGGTTTGATATCAGAGCTATCAGAGCTGCAGCACAACCTTTATCTGTGACACCACAGTTCCTCAACCTGCAGTTAACAAAGACACACTCTTTACTCTTTCAGATCAGATCATTTAGCAGGAAATCCATTATTAAATAGAAAGTACACACTTACTATTGTAAAAAATCTCAAAAGTATATTTTTTAAAATTTTACTTGTAGATATTATATTAATGAAATAAAACTTACTGTAAGTGTTCTTATAAACACTTTCACGACTATGTTTCTTAACACACTTAAGAACTTTTAAAAGTGCATTTTGTAATAATGTAAAATTAAAATTTTGACCATAAACTACATTTAAATCATTTTTAAAGTAATACATTATGATGTGTTGACTAACAAACTAAAACACGTGTAAAGTAATTGATTATAATTTATAAGAACTGAAGTGTGTTTATTTATATGACATTTAAATTAATACATTTTAAATGTACTAAATTTCAACTTCATCATTACAAATGTGCAATTACAAAATATATTTAAATACATGACATACAAGTTTCAATAGAATTACATTAAAGTATATTTTTGTTTAAAATAAGATTTTTAAACTATTCAATGCAAGAGAGCAATGCAAAAAAAGCACATACTAGATATTTAAAAATTATGGCTAATTTTCATTTTACATTATTTTCTTCTTCCAGATGTTTCAATCTGAAAAAACAAAACAAAACTTCCCCCTTTTTTGTTTCATTAAAAATCACGCCGAATCAATTAATAAAAATAATATCAGAAAAATAGTCAATGACTTCAACATTTGTCCTTCCCTTGTAATGAAATACTGTATGACACTTCTCTCTTGCTCTAAACTATAGTAATTGGATTCTATCTTAATGTGACTCACAGCTGATGCATCAGAAGACTCTTTCTGAACCTAATAGTTCATCAGCACTGAAGATTTCCTCATCAAGCCCTTTGATACACCAATATTCCGAATTTCTCGTTGATTTTGACACTACCTCCAATAGATTTGATTTTCTCTTAGTTGCTGGTATTTTGAAAATCATTTCATCCTCTCTTAAATATGTCCCCTTCTCTCTGCTCCCACAACTCTGCATCTCCCTTCTCATTTTTCCTTTCAGTATTTTGTTATTTAATTCCCAAGACTTATCCTCAGCATTGCTACTCTGAGATTTCGACTCTTTTTTTGGGGACGAGAACAAATTAAATATGCCTCTTTGCCACAACAAAACACTTAATTCTTGCAGTGAATACAAAACTCACATCAGTCCTGAACTTAGGAACGAGATTGAAATTTTCCAGTATAGGACTCTTCGTGTCATTAGAACTCCTGCTGTATGGTATGTATTCATCTTTTATGAATGGTGGTACATTAGACAGTAGATTCAAGAGATTTAAATGTTTATTGTGATGTAAAATAGGGGTGGGCAATATGACCATAATCTTATATCATGGTATGAGAAATTTTATTTTACAATAATGATAAATTATCATTAAGTTTAATCAATTATTAATATATGTTTTGAGTGCTTGCTTGGCCCTTTGTCGTGTTAAACTTTTAGTAAAGCGTGTTCAAGCGCCAGCAAAAAGACTTGAACAGTGTAAAGAAATACTCTTTGAGAGAAACAGTCAATCAGCCGAAGGTGAAAGCATCATGTAAGTGTATTTATTTCTTGTCTCATTAGTTTTTAGTGCAGTTGTCGTTGCTAGGAAACGCTTGTTTTGTTTACTCTGTTGAGATGTGCTTAAGTGGCGTTTGGTCTCGTGCAGTACTGTGTTCCTTGTCAGTGCTTGCTTGGCCCTTTGCTATTTTAAATCAGTAAAGCATGTTCAGCTGAATTCAATTACAGTTTGTTAGGCGGGTATAAAAAAGGTTAGCATACCGCGGCTGCCCTCGTGTGAAGACCAAAGAGTGTAAAGACCAGCAACTCTACCTGTGCGACTCCACCGAGCAAGGGACATAAGTATTGCTTTGTATTCATCCTCTTTCCCACAACTTGTTTCAAACTCAGAGCAGCAGAATGAGGTTGAACACTTCAAATATACTTTACATTGTGTTTCATGTGTGCAATTCAGAGACAATCTTACCACAGTTTCTCCAGTTTACATTGAGGATTCTGCAGTGCATCAGAAAGCTGCTTCACTCCGGAAACACTTATATTTCTATTATCAGTCAGGTCCAGTTGTCTCAGGTGTGAGGGGTTTGATATCAGAGCTGACGCCAGAGCAGCACAACCTTTATCTGTGACACCACAGTTCCTCAACCTGCAGTTAACAAAGACACACTCTTTACTCTTTCAGATCAGATCATTTAGCAGGAAATCCATTATTAAATAGAAAGTACACACTTACTATTGTAAAAAATCTCAAAAGTATATTTTTTAAAATTTTACTTGTAGATATTATATTAATGAAATAAAACTTACTGTAAGTGTTCTTATAAACACTTTCACGACTATGTTTCTTAACACACTTAAGAACTTTTAAAAGTGCATTTTGTAATAATGTAAAATTAAAATTTTGACCATAAACTACATTTAAATCATTTTTAAAGTAATACATTATGATGTGTTGACTAACAAACTAAAACACGTGTAAAGTAATTGATTATAATTTATAAGAACTGAAGTGTGTTTATTTATATGACATTTAAATTAATACATTTTAAATGTACTAAATTTCAACTTCATCATTACAAATGTGCAATTACAAAATATATTTAAATACATGACATACAAGTTTCAATAGAATTACATTAAAGTATATTTTTGTTTAAAATAAGATTTTTAAACTATTCAATGCAAGAGAGCAATGCAAAAAAAGCACATACTAGATATTTAAAAATTATGGCTAATTTTCATTTTACATTATTTTCTTCTTCCAGATGTTTCAATCTGAAAAAACAAAACAAAACTTCCCCCTTTTTTGTTTCATTAAAAATCACGCCGAATCAATTAATAAAAATAATATCAGAAAAATAGTCAATGACTTCAACATTTGTCCTTCCCTTGTAATGAAATACTGTATGACACTTCTCTCTTGCTCTAAACTATAGTAATTGGATTCTATCTTAATGTGACTCACAGCTGATGCATCAGAAGACTCTTTCTGAACCTAATAGTTCATCAGCACTGAAGATTTCCTCATCAAGCCCTTTGATACACCAATATTCCGAATTTCTCGTTGATTTTGACACTACCTCCAATAGATTTGATTTTCTCTTAGTTGCTGGTATTTTGAAAATCATTTCATCCTCTCTTAAATATGTCCCCTTCTCTCTGCTCCCACAACTCTGCATCTCCCTTCTCATTTTTCCTTTCAGTATTTTGTTATTTAATTCCCAAGACTTATCCTCAGCATTGCTACTCTGAGATTTCGACTCTTTTTTTGGGGACGAGAACAAATTAAATATGCCTCTTTGCCACAACAAAACACTTAATTCTTGCAGTGAATACAAAACTCACATCAGTCCTGAACTTAGGAACGAGATTGAAATTTTCCAGTATAGGACTCTTCGTGTCATTAGAACTCCTGCTGTATGGTATGTATTCATCTTTTATGAATGGTGGTACATTAGACAGTAGATTCAAGAGATTTAAATGTTTATTGTGATGTAAAATAGGGGTGGGCAATATGACCATAATCTTATATCATGGTATGAGAAATTTTATTTTACAATAATGATAAATTATCATTAAGTTTAATCAATTATTAATATATGTTTTGAGTGCTTGCTTGGCCCTTTGTCGTGTTAAACTTTTAGTAAAGCGTGTTCAAGCGCCAGCAAAAAGACTTGAACAGTGTAAAGAAATACTCTTTGAGAGAAACAGTCAATCAGCCGAAGGTGAAAGCATCATGTAAGTGTATTTATTTCTTGTCTCATTAGTTTTTAGTGCAGTTGTCGTTGCTAGGAAACGCTTGTTTTGTTTACTCTGTTGAGATGTGCTTAAGTGGCGTTTGGTCTCGTGCAGTACTGTGTTCCTTGTCAGTGCTTGCTTGGCCCTTTGCTATTTTAAATCAGTAAAGCATGTTCAGCTGAATTCAATTACAGTTTGTTAGGCGGGTATAAAAAAGGTTAGCATACCGCGGCTGCCCTCGTGTGAAGACCAAAGAGTGTAAAGACCAGCAACTCTACCTGTGCGACTCCACCGAGCAAGGGACATAAGTATTGCTTTGTATTCATCCTCTTTCCCACAACTTGTTTCACTTCTGTTTCAGTTTTTATGACCGATAGTTACTATCTGTTTCCATATCCCTAATATTACTAACATTCTCAAACCATGTATCACACACTGTAGGCAGCGCAATCCTGACAACCTGCGCATTTTGCCTATGTCCACTATTACACTACTTTCTTTTCCTATTGGTCTCTGGAATTGTCAGTCTGCAGTAAACAAAGCAGATGTCATTACATCTATTACTAGTCATTTAAGGCTAAACCTCATGGCCCTGACAGAGACGTAGATCAAACCAGAGGACATTGCTACGCCTGCAGCCCTCTCCAATAGTTTCTCATTTTCCCACTCCCCCCGTCTGACTGGAAGAGGTGGAGGTACTGGTCTGCATATCTCTAATGATTGGAAATTTATTCCTTTACCATTTCTGGATATCAACAGCTCCTTTGAATCACATTCAGTTACTATCACCCGCCCTCTTAAAATCCATTTTGTAGTTGATTATCAACCCCCAGGTCTGCTAGCTAACTTCTTGGAGGAGTTAGATGTGTTGCTCTCAACCTTCCCTGAGGATAGTATACTCCTCTGGTTATGCTTGGAGATTTCAATGTCCACTTAGATAAAACTCAGGCTGCAGACTTCCACACTCTGCTTGCCTCTTTTGATCACATACTCCTCCACATGGCACCTTTCGACGTAACCTACGCTCACTCTCACCCATTCAGCTATCTGCTATGGATTCATCTTCGTTTGCTCCCCCTAAACAGTTCTCGTCACTTGATGCTAACAGTGCTACTGACACTCTCTGCTCCACTCTGATGTCTTGTTTAAACACTGTCTGCCCCCTATCCTCCAGGCCAGCCCATACCACCCCTTCTGCCCCTTGGCTATCTGTTGTTCTCCCCGAGCATCGTTCTAAGCTCAGGGCTGCAGAAAGGGTGTGGCGCAAATCAAAAAATCCTACTGACCTCGATGTGTGTTGTTCACTCCTCTCTTCCTTCTCCGCTAATGTCTCCACTGTTAAATGGACAAACTACCAGAACAAAATTAACAATTCGTCTCTCACATGCTCTTTAAAACATTTTCCTCCCTCCTTTGTCCTCCTCCTCCCCCTCCTTCATCAACTCTAACAGCTGACGACTTTGTCACATTCTTCATTAATAAAATTACAACCATCAGCACACAATTCTCCACACTACAAACTGTCAAACACATCTTACCAGCAAACATACACTCACTCACGTCTGCCTCTCTAATCTCTGAGACAGAAGTCTCCAAACTCATCTTTTTCAGTCATCCTACTACTTTTCTGCTTGATCCAATTCCATCTCATCTCCTTCAAGACATTTCTCCTGCAGTTCTAACTGCACTCACTCATATCATTAAAGGGATAGTTCACCCCAAAATTAAAATTCTGTCATTAATTACCCACCCTCATGTCGCTCCAAAGCCGTAAGACCTTCATTCATCTTCGGAACACAAATTAAGATATTGTTGATTAAATCAGAGCTTTCTGACCCTCCATAGACAGCAAGGGTCCTACCACGTTCAAGGCCCAGAAAGGTATCAAGAACATCAACAAAATAGGGCATGTGACATCAGTGATTCAACCGTAATTTTATGAAGCTAGGATAATACTTTTTGTGTGCAAAAAACAAAAACAATTATTTATTATTTATTCAATATTTATTCAATATTTATTATTTATTCAACAATTATTCTCTCCTGAGTTACCATCTATCGCCATTATTGAGAGTAACACAAGCTTTGTAAAATTACAGTTGAACCACTGATCTCACATGGACCATTTTAACGATGTTCTTACTTCGTTTCTGTGCCTTAACCGTGGTAGGACCCTTGCTGTCTATGGAGTGACAGAAAGCTCTCATATTTCATCAAAAATATCTTAATTTGTGTTCCGAAGAAGAACGAAGCTCTTACGGGTTCTAAATGACATGAGGATGAGTAATTAATTACAGGTGGTTTTTGGGTGAACTATCCCTTTAACACATCCCTTCACACTGGTGTCTTTCCCTCAGCATTTAAACAGGCCCTGATAACCTCACTACTCAAGAAACCCACTCTTAACACAGCACTTTTAGAGAACTACAGAACTGTATCCCTTCTTCCATTCATTGCAAAAACATTTGAACGAGTTGTGTTCAACCAAGTCTCTGTCTTTCTCACACAGAAAAACCTTCAACAACCAGTCTGGCTTCAGAAGCAGACATTCAACCGAGACTGCCTTGCTCTCAGTTGTTGAAGCCCTAAGACCGGCAAGAACGGCTTCCAAATCTTTAATACATATCTTGCTGGATCTGTCTGCTGCTTTTGACACGGTTAACCACCAGATCCTCCTGTCAACCCTCATGGCAAAGGGCATCTCAGGAACCACACTCCATTGGTTTGAGTCTTACCTCTCAGATAGGTCCTTCAAGGTATCTTGGAGAGGTGAGGTGTCCAAGTCGCAAGATCTAGCTACTGGGGTGCCTCAGGGCTCAGTTCTTGGACCACTTCTCTTCTCTGTCTACATGGCATCACTAGGTTCTGTCATTCAGAAACATGGCTTTTCATAACACTGCTATGCTGATGACACTCAGCTCTACGTCTCATTCCATCCTGATGATCTGATGATAGCTGCTCGCATCTCAGCATGTCTGACAGACATTTCTTGCTGAATGAAGGACCATCTTTGACGATCATCTTCAACTCAACCTTGCCAAGACAGAACTGCTTGTGGTTTCAGCAAACCCATCACTTAATCACAATTTCACCATCCATCTAGGCGCATCAACCATAACTCCTTCAAGGACAGCCAGGAACCTTGGAGTTGTGATTGATGATCAGCTGAATTTCACTGACCACATTGCTAAAACTGCCCGGTCCTGCATATTTGCTTTTTACAACATTAGGAAGATCAGGCCCTTTCTATCAGAACATGCTACACAACGTCTTGTTCAAGCTCTTGTTCTGGCCAGGCTGGACTATTGCAATGCTTTCTTGGCAGGTCTTCCAGCCAGTTCTATCAAACCTCTACAATTAATCCAGAATACGACTGCATTGTTCAAGCTCTTGTTCTGGCCAGGCTGGACTATTGCAATGCTTTCTTGGCAGGTCTTCCAGCCAGTTCTATCAAACCTCTACAACTAATGCAGAATACGACTGCAAGATTAGTCTTTAACGAGCCAAAAAGAGTGCATGTCCCACCTCTGTTCATCAATTTGCACGGGCTACCCATAGCTGCTCGCATAAAATTCAAGCATTGATGTTTGCCTACAAAACCACCACTGGCTCTGCACCCCTTTACCTGAATTCACTACTTCAGACTTATGTGCCCTCCAGAAGCTTGCGTTTTGCAAGTGAACGGTGCATTGTAGTGCCATCCCAAAGAAGCACAAAATCACTTTTACTGACTTTTACCTTAACTGTTCCCTCCTGGTGGAATGACCTGCCCAACTCAATCCGAGCAGCTGAGTCTTTAGCCATCTGCAAGAAACGGCTAAAAACACATCTCTTCCATCTACACTTGACCCACTAACACTAGCACTCTCTATTCTATTTACATTTTATCTACTCGTTCTCTTTTTGTCTATTAAAATATAAAAATAAAAATTGCACACTGTATGTCAGTCAGCGTGAGCACCGCATTGAGTTCTTTTTCACATCTTATTGTGCTTAATAACCCTATTTAACATCAGACTCATTCCACTCATTTTCTCATTCATGCATATTTCTATATCAGTCTTACATGTATATAACTTTTAAGTAGTACTGTGCTACGCGGATATATTTGCATACCTCAAAATAAATGATATAGCAAAATCTCTAACAATAGACACTTTATACCGTGGTTACAATATTTACTATCATACCACCCAGCCCTAATTTGAAAGTGTGTATTTCAGAGTGATTATGAATTATCATTATGTTTTATATGTGTGAGAGTCACATATGATCTTACTTCAGTATCTCCAGTTTACAGTGAGGATTGTGTAGTACACCAGAGAGCTGCTTCACTGTTGAATCACCTAGATTATTGTCAGACAGATTCAGTTCTCTCAGGTGTGAGGGGTCTGAACTCAGAGCCGAAACCAGAGCAGCACAACCTTTATCTGTGATTCCACAATCACTCAACCTGCAGAGAGATGAAAGTCATGCTTGTTAAACACTTGTTAATACTTGTTGAACTGAAATAAACAGCCTTTTGCAGCAATAGAAAAATTCCAATTACACACACACACACACACACACACACACACACACAAACATGTATAGTTTAAGCTTCATGGTTAAACTTAAAGATTAATTTAATAATACGTTGTTACTTTATGCTTGTTTGTTTAACAATAATCAACAAATGCATATGTAGATTTAAATGTTCTTCAAAACTGTGTTTCTCAAATATGCTGACATATTGCTCCATTCATTGATAAAATAAATGTTGTTGTTGATGTTGATAAGATTTGTAACCGTTTCTCTTTTAATTTCTTCATCTTTTAACAGTGAAGTGATTGTACTCAGCGATACTTACTGTACTGATCTGGATTCTTTAATCACAGGCAGCAGCTTCTCAGTTACTTCCAGTTTTTCCATTTTATTGTTTCCTCCAAAAAAATTATTAATATTAAATTCATCCAGCTCCTTCTCTGATGTCAACAACACAAAAACTACAGCCGACCACTGAGATGAAGAGAGTTTGGCTTGGTGCATTCTTCCAGGTTTCAGAAACTGATGTATTTCCTCCGCTAGTGAATGGTCACCCACTTCATTCAGACAACAGATTGATGGATCTCTCTGGAGAGTCAATGACCCTGATCTTCTTCTTGATGTACTCAACTGTATTCTCATTGCTGTCAGAGCTGCTTACTCTCAATGTCATTAGTCGTAGTAGTAGAATCTGATTCACCTTCACTGACAACCCCAGAAGGAAACGGAGGAAAAGATCCAGATGTCCATTTTTACTCTGTACAGCCTCATCCACAGCTCTCTGATGCAGCTCAGATAATGAAACGTGCTTTGCTGGATTATTCTGAAACCAATCCAAAACTTTAGTCTCTTGTTTGTTGCTTTGTCCAAACACATTTATGTTCTTGTCTGTAAAGCGGAGATGCATATATAGAGCTGCAAGGTGTTCCTGAATGCTCAGATGAACAAAGCAGAAGACTTTCCCCTTATGCAATCCCAACTCCTCTCTGAAGATCTGAGTGCACAATCCTGAGTACACTGCTGCTTCTGTCACATCAATGCCACACTCTCTCAGGTCTTCCTCATAGAAGATCAGGTTGCCGTTCACAAGCTGCTGAAAAGCCAGTTTCCCCAGTTTGAGGATTATGTCTTCATCTGTCACCTTCTTCTCATAGTCCTTCTCACGTTTGATGTTGGTCTGAAGGATCAGGAAGCGTGTGTACATTTGAGTGAGAGTCTTGGGAATCTCTCCACTCTCTGCACGACAATGAGGTTCATCAGCAGCACATCCACTGAGGCTGATTCATCTACATCCCACAACCTTACATTGCTCTGAAAACCCAGAGACAGACGACACTCGTCCAGACCATCGAAAATGAAGAAAACTTTATATTCACCACTGAATGGTCTCATTTCTTCGGCTCCAGGGAAAAACTTCTGCAAAAGATCTGAAAGACTAAGTTTTTGGTCCCATAACAAATTGAGCTCTCTGAAAGGAAGTGGAAATATGAGTTGAATGTCCTGATTTTCTTTCCCTTCAGCCCAGTCCAGGATGAACTTCTGCACAGAGATTGTTTTTCCAATGCCAGCGACTCCCTTTGTCAGCACAGTTCTGATGGCTTTGTCTTGTCCAGGCAAAGGTCTAAAGATGGCATTGCATTTGATGGGTTTGTCCTCTGTTGCTGCTCTCCTGGATTGTGTCTCAATCTGTCTCACCTCATGCTCATTACTGATCTCTCCACTCTCACTCTCTGTGATATAGAGCTCGGTGTAGATCTCATTCAGGAGTGAATAAGATCTTTGTTGCTCTGCTGTTCCCTCATACACATACTGAAACTTCTTCATCAGATTTGATCTAAATTTATTCACATTATATTAAAAGAAAAGTTATCATGAAAACATAATCAGATTCATGAATTATGTCAGTTCTTAACATAAAATATGATGGCCCATTTTTGTGTCTAAAAAAAACAGCATAATTTATCTGACCTGAAAACATCTGGCTCACTTTTTGACTGCTTACGGATGGGTTCTGTTTCCTCTGGTCTGGGTGGCAGGAATGACCTTAAATATTGTGAAGAGAAATTGGAGAAATTCTTATCATTAACTTAATAATTCTAGTTATTCACTGTTGTGAATAAACTTATCAACCAATAAACTTTAGTTTTACTGTTATTTTTTGTATACTGTAGACTTTTAATGTATAATTCCTCAATATAAATTCATCTAAACGGCCCTACTCAGTTCTTAATGATTTCCCCGGGGGTGACAAAACAAAGACAAATATTTTCACAGTATTCAAATAAGTAAAAACACATTTTATGATTTCAAGGGGGTACATGCTTATGTAAGCACCTGTTTTGAGTCCTTTTAACATTCAAAATTAATATAAAAATATAGCTGCAAGCAGCAAATAAGGGGCCAAGCAATACAGAAGCATTCAAGGCAGCAAGCATCAGACCAACTGTTGCAATGAGTAATTGAAGCCATTTTAAGATGATTTTAGTCAAAATGGCTGAAAAATCATAAATACAGCCACTAATAATATAATTTAATGGCTTATCACTTTTGACCAATAGGTGGTGCTGTTATCAAATCGGTGAGTTGTGTTCTGTGTGAGGTGACAATGACCCACACAAAGTTTGGTGTCAGTATGCCAAAGCTTTGCATAGATACAGCCTCGGACGCAGTTTGGCATCATTCCAGCAAATTTGTTGATGCGTTAAAAATGCATTAACTTTTTGTATATCGACACGAAATCTATAACTTTTTGTTGTATAATCATAAACACTTTGTTCAATAACAGTGGGGTTATGAAAAGTGCTGTTGCTAGTAAAGAGCTCTTAATAATGAAAGTTCACAATTGAAAATTACTGTTTTCAAAGACTTTAATGCTAATTTGAGAATTTGTGTGTCAAAATACAGCTGTCAGTCACTGATTCCAAAAAGTGTGTATAGTAAAAGGAATTTCATTGCAGTCAGGAGCATGAAATATGGTAGACAATAGTGATAGCATGTACTTTCAACAATTGCTGAAGGAGAAATAATTCAACTAAAGGGCCAAGTGCTCAAATCACCACAATGGTAATAAAACCAAAATAAAACCAAAATGGTTTATCATAATTGAATATTGTGATTATGTTTTTGGAGTTGTTTAAGCATGCTCTGGTGAGATATCAATGATTTCATTTGCAGCTGATTTCATCTAAGACTGTGTGGCTGTGAGTAAGTCAATCTTGTAAAGTGAATCTACTTTATTCTATGGGAAGCCAAACAACCCAAATGTGGCACGAAACAGCGCGGTATTAAAGTGTTCGCGCCGCGCTGACCTGTCATCGGCGCGGCTCAATGGACCGAGCTGTGCGACCGACTCGACAGCGCAGAGAGGACTTGTTTACTAGTGCCACCGAACTGACAGCGCGGCGCTGATCAGTTACAACTCCACAGAAGTTCGTGTTTTTTTCCTGCACATAACATAATGAAGAGTTATTAAATTTCTTTTGCTTATTATCTTTCATATTACTACATGTAAACAGTAGTGTTAGCTACTTTGAAGCACGTATAGCCTATATTTAGTAGTCACGTTCACAGCAGAAACTTCCATTATCCTCTTAAAATTTAAATATTTTATGGTTTCGTTCATCAAGACATATTTTAAGTAAATTTTACATTTAAGGATATTTGTGTAACTGTAGCATATGATTATACTTGGAAAAAAAGAGTAAAATGTACGGATACTTTTCTGTCAGGACATAAATTAACAATGGTTTTACTATAGTAAAAGTGCAGTAACCATGGATTGATTGTCATTTTTTTAACCCACAGTTTAACTACAAATATATGGTTAAAAGGTTAGTGTAATAAAATCATGGTTAATTTTAATGTGTTTTCCGATAAACCTAAAACACAATACAGTGAAAAATTCAAAATACATCATATTGAATTTACATACACCGTCCCTAATTTTTAAACAGTTTTTTTAAATTAATTAAATTTTATTTATTTATTTAATTTGGAGTGTAGATAAAAGCCTTACAAACCGTATCCATTATATAAAATTGCAATGTTAAAGTTAAATAACAACGTTCCCTTTACTAAAGACAACAAAAATCCCATATATATACTAGGCTATATAATAATAGTTCAAATTTAAAATGGGCAATATTGTGCTGAATGTAGAACTTGACGACAACAACAATAATAACTAAGTACAAAATAAAAAAATAAAAAATACTAGAAGCTGGGTGTGCTCCTCAAGAGGACTATGGTATTGTACATTTATTAAAGTCTTATATATTTTATATTTGCAGTTTTTCAAAGTACAACTGTTTACATGTAGTAGAAAGGTAAGCACAAGAAATTTAATAACTTAATACTGATCTTCATTATGTTATGTGCAGGAAAAAAACACGAACTTCTGTGGAGAGTAATGTTCGTGCTGCGCTGTTGTAACTTATCAGCGCCGCGCTGTCAGTTCGGTGGCGCTAGTAAACACGTCCTCTCTGCGCTGTCGAGTCGGTCGCGCAGCTCGGTCCATTGAGCCGCACCGATGACAGATCAGCGCGGCGCGAACACTTTAATACCGCACTGTTTCGTCCCACTTTTGGGTTGTTTGGCTTCCCATATTATTTCACTAACCGCAACACTGCTTCAGTGTTACTTTTACTCTATGGATTGTGACCATATGAAAACCAATCAGTGTTTAACACTGAGGGTTTTGCTGTGCCATTAAACATGTAACCTGCATCATGTGTTTTTCATATAATAATTTCTTAAATTAAATGCATTAAAATTAATTGGATAATTGGTCTTTTTTTTACTATGAACACACAGTAAGAAACAATATATGTAACGTATACATTCCCAGCTGGTCCCAGCGTGCAAAACATACCTTATGCTGGTGACCAACAATGCTGGATTTTTCAGCAGGGAGGAGAAAGCATGGGCTTGTTTGATGGGTCCCAGTGATGTAGTGTATATGGAGAAGAGGAGGGGTCCAAGAACTAATCCCTGAGGAACCCCTGTGACCAATTGATGTGATTTTAATACCTCTCCTCCCCAGGCAACCTTGAAAGGTCTACCTGTGACATAAGACTCAAGCCAGCGAAGTGGAGCTCCTGTGATGCCAAGTGATAAGAGGGTCTGATGATTCACAGTACAGAGCAAAGATGGGAGGGTGAAACAGAGCATAGGTTTCAACTAAAAGTTACTGGTAGAGGGGCTGGTGGCACACAGGTAGTAAGATGTAGGTTGAATGTCAAAGAAATAATCAGAGATGTGTAGGGGTTTTACCAAAATGTTGTCTTCAATACAATTGCATATGCAGATTGAGTGAAGCTGGTTGCCTCATTTGTGAGTGCTTGTTGTGGTAAGCCGTTTGAGATCAAATAAAGCTAGGAGTGAGTTGAAGTCTGCAGCAAAAGGCTTCTTCAGATGGATGTTGAAGTCACCAAAGACTACAAGTGGACTACCATCCTCAGGGAATGAGGACAGCAGCCTATCCAGCTCCTCCATAAAGGTGCCCAGTTGACCAGGAGGGCGATACATTACTAAAATATGGAGTTTTATAGGAGCTGTTACCGAGATTCAAAGAAATTATTATTGCATAGGGGAGAGTGGGTTGAGTATTTCCAGTTGTTAGAAATGAGAAGACCAGTACCTCCACTCCTCCCAACCTGATGGGGGTTGTGAGAGAAAAATAAGTTGTTAGAAAGAGCAGCATGCGTTGCTGAGTCTTCTGGACAAATCTACCTGTAGATCTCAGTCAAGGCCAATGAGATGACCTCATGATGAATACACCCCATGTACAGCCAGACAGGTTCAGTGCGGTGTGTGATGGCCTCTTCTAAAGCAGGGTAAGTACAAACAGAGTCAGGGCAGGATGGTTGTGGAGTTTGATACTCTTGAGAGCAGAATGAGCAGAGTTGGAGGGAGGGTTCCAGCCCCTGCCACTAAGTCACAAGGAGTTAATTAACCAGTTCCTCAATGGGGTCTGTGGATGGAGAAGGTTAACTCCCTGCTGAGTTCATGAAGTTGGTCTGGTATCCTGTCACAGAACTCAGAGACAGAAAATGAACAAATTTGCTGAGTTTATTGACAGCAGGTGGAATGCAAGGAAAGCAGATGAGTGAAAAGATGCTATGATGAAACCATAAGGAAAGCACTTAAATTTGTACTGACAGTCTGTTCCATGCAAGTGGAGATAGATGGAAATAAACACTTGGAACAAACACCAAAGATAACAGTTTGGATAATCAGTGCTGGAGTAACAGTCTGTGGAGAAGGATGACGGAGAAACACGATGGCGAAAGAACGATGGAACCGAATAAAACAGGTAAGTAATCTACACAACCTAAAGAGTCTGAACAGTCTCTGTGTCTCACAAATGAGACCAGACACTGACTGTGAGTTTGAGCGGGGTTTAAGTCATTGATATATGGGTAATGAGAAGCTGATTAGAACTCAGAGGAGAGTAAGTGGTGAGAAAGGGAGAGTCCGGTGTTGCCGTAACAAGTATAAACTGTACAAAGTAAAATAATTGTAATGCTTGCATTGCTTTCATATTCTTACTATTTCATATCATCTCTCTGTTTATTTTAAACTGTTCAGGAATCTTTCCAGAACAAAACAAACAAACAAAATACTTGTTTAAATTATTTAAATTGTAGTAGTATATACTAGTACTAAATAACATCTCTTTTAATCTTATAGAAATGTTCATTGGTGAGCAAATGTATATGAAAAGATAAATTGGCCCAAAGTTTAGATTTGGGTGTCCTCATTCAATTGAATGTTTGGATGAAACTATACAAGTAAAATAATTATGAGTAAAGATGGGATTGTCACTGTGTGTGCATTGGGTTTGAAACACAAATGCATCAACAATAAAAATACTAATGTTAAAAGTAAATGTTTATTATTGAGGTTTATTGTCAAGTTCAACTAAGGTAGTCAAGAATGCAGTCTGAAGTTTGTTTACCCAGGTCCACTAAGCTTTAGTGGATGATCCATAGACCAGTCACTCTTCACAGACACACAGCTGGATGAATGTGATATCTTCTGCTGGACTCTGTAACAGAAGCAAAATTAACTTTTAGGAATGTAGACAGTTAATTAATTTAAAAAAGAGGTACTTTGATGGGTTGATGATTGTAACAAAGTTCGTAGATCGGGAAGAAGGAGGTGGGAACCGGCGAATATTTAAACATAAAACTTTAATAAACAAATGAACAAACACAAAACGAAAGTAAAAGCGGCAGTCCCTCACGGACGACTGCCGCATAAAACATAACAAAGTCCAGGCCTGGTCCTCTCTTATCTTGCACTGTCGTCATTCCTCCTTTTATTCTTCCGGAGCTCCTCTGTGGGACTCGAGACCGGTGAGTGGCGCAGGTGTCGCTCATTATCATTTACTCCACCGGCCTCGCTCCGCTCCGCTCCCACAGCTCTCGGCCCCACGGAAGGATGAGGAGAGACAGAGACGAGAGAGGAAAAAAAAAATGCTCTGTCCGGTTCCCGGACACACTGACGCTGGTCCTCAACCAGCTGAGAGGCTCTCACTCGCGTTGCCATGCGATGGTACTAGACATCCTTTGGTGGACAGCTCGATGCTCCTCCGCCTCATGGCGGACGGCGATGGCTCCTCCTGTTGAGTGCAGCCAGCAGCGAGTCCCCCGTTCCCTGCTCCTCCCCAAACATGGCGGATGGCAGCAGGCTCCGGCCTCCTGGCGAACGGCGCCGACTCCTCCATTCCCTCTTGGACGTCAGCCACCCCTCCTCGACCCAGGAGCTCGGCAGCAAGCCCTCCGTCCCACCTCGTCTTCCATCGCTCCAGCACCACCGCCTCGGGCAGCCACCGGCGGTCTCCGCTTCTTCCCCTGCTGCCCGATCTCCTCAGCACCGCGATCCCCCTCAGCAGGCCTCGGGCAGCCACCGGCGGTCTCCGCTTCTTCCTGCTGCCCGATCTCCTCAGCACCGTGATCCCCCTCAGCAGTGAGGGCTCTCTGACAGGCTGTCTCTCCTTCCTGCTATTTCTATAACACGTAAACCACTGTCTTGCACTCAGAAAAGTGAAGATTGTAAAATATGAAGCATTCATCAGCAAAAAGTAGTATGTGAGACCATTTTCTTGACTGGGGGACGTGTATCTTCAGACCCCAGTCTTATGGTCAGCCGGCTGCGTACCAGACTGCCCCTTGCCCATGTCTAGTAGAATAGATATTATATAAGACTGCTTCTGCTTAGATCTATATTGTCTTTTTGCAACCAACCATGACACCTTCTAGAATAAAAACAAACAAAACACTGGTTCTAAATATTAGTAGTACATACTAGTACTAAAAAGCCACTGTTTTTATCTTTTGGTTCAATTGGAATGACTGGAGAAACGTTCATCGGCAGTGTTTCCAAATGCCTTCAATGAAAAGTACCGAAAGCCTGTTTAAAAATTTGCCCAATGTTGCTAGATAACACCATGCACTAATTAGCTTATTCATGGCATCATCACTTCATATCAGCTCTTTACATGTGTTTCTATTTTATACAGCCAAATTCCCAATAAAACTGTTCTCATTGACATATTTTCTGTTTCTGTTGTCAGACAACACTACCATTATGACCAGTGTTGGGGGTAACTCATTACAAGTAATGCGAGTTACGTAATCAGATTACTTTTTTCAAGTAACTAGTAAAGTAACGCATTACTTTTTTAATTTGCAAGAAAATATCTGAGTTACTTTTTCAAAAAAGTATATTTGCTATAAATAGAACTTCTTATATTAAAGACAATCAAGCCCTGCTTATATTTAAAAAAGTAACGTGAAAGTAACGCAAAAGTAATATAACGCATTACTTTCCATAAAAAGTAACTAAGTAACGTAATTAGTTACTTTTTTAGGGAGTAACGCAATATTGTAATGCATTACTTTTAAAAGTAACTTTCCCCAACACTGATTATGACTATATACAGTCACTTCCAATCTGCTGCTCTGCACTTCTAAAATCCGGATTTATAAACAAGTAATTCGATAAAATCACCACACAAATAAGTTAAAGACAATGGCTGTGCTGTGCTATATTTACATGTGAAATGATAACGAGAACAGAGAAAACATTAGAAACGACAGAATTTGCCTTATTTTTTGTTGTTTGTTAATCACCCCCCCC
>NW_015656605.1:649228-649450 GCF_001515625.1 Sinocyclocheilus rhinocerous
ATTGCTAAAACACATTTCTTGAATTTCTTGAAAATTTTCTCAAAACCTTAAACACAAATACCAAATACTAAATTCACAAAACCTCTGACTCTTCTGACTCTTCCAAACAATCACTGCAAAACCATTTCACTTGCACTCAAAATCAAACGGTCCTCTCAGATCTCACACACATGAGTCAATAAAATAAACACTACAGAGCATTCATTAGACACTACAGAGAAA
>NW_015656605.1:651722-667300 GCF_001515625.1 Sinocyclocheilus rhinocerous
TGTTAATCCCCCCCCACCCCCCCCCTCAAAATAAACAGAAAATTGCCAAATATATTTAAATACTGCCAAAATAGCTCCTTATTGCAAAACAGTAATAAAAGTCACAGCAACAATGACAAAGTTATTCCTCATTCCTTTAAATATTTGAATGTAAATATATAAGTAAAATAATTATGAGTAAAGATGGGAATGTCACTGTGTGTGCTGGTTTTAAATACAAATGCTATCTTGTGTTTGTATTTCAAACCTTGCATGTAGCCACTGTATCAACAATCAGAATACTAATGTTAATAGTAAACGTTGATTATTGAGATTTATTTTCAAGTTCAACTAAGGTAGTCAGTTGATTGATTAAAAATGACTACTGTCCGTTAACAAGAATGCATTCTGAGGTTTGTTTACCCAGGTCCACTAAGCTTTAGTGGATGATCCATAGACCAATCACTGTTCAAAGACACAAAGCTGGGTGAATCTGATCTCTGCTGCTGGACTGATCTGAAACAGAGAAAAACAAACTTCATAAGAATGTTCTAATTACAGTTTTTCTGAATTGCTAAAACACATTTCTTGAAACCATCACTCATTTTCTCAAAACCTTAAACACAAATACCAAATACTAAATTCACAAAACCTCTGACTCTTCCATCAAAACCAAACAATCACTGCAAAACCATTTCACTTGCACTCAAAATCAAACGGTCCTCTCAGATCTCACACACATGAGTCAATAAAATAAACACTACAGAGCATTCATTAGACACTACAGAGAAAAATGGAGAACACAGCATCCAGAACATTACAGGAAAAAAAGTATATTGCATTGAGTAAACAATTTTGCAATTTTGTAAAAAAGTATAGTAATTGCAACAGATTAAGGTGAATATATTGTATAGGCCTACTGTATGTACTGCAAGAATAGTATTGTGCTGAATATTGAATAGTACTGAATGTTTGTATATATTCAGCACTTGGATTCTGCAAAAATACTGCAGTCCAACTGCAAAGGCCAAAAAGGTCAAATAAAACTCTAAATGAATAGCATGTTACAGTACACTCAAATACTGTAAGTTGTGCAATTGTAAAATCAGGGTCAATGAGAGATTCATTCTGTCTCAGCATCATGTCTTTGTGCTTGAGTCCGGCCTGAGGACTTTGTCCACATCACAAGTAATGTTGTCTTTTTTGCAAGACAGAGAAAAAAAACCTCTGGTGTGACAGATCCAGCCTTGATAACACTCTCTAGTGAATGAGAATGTGTTTAGAGATTTGCAAATAGAGCCTAACTGCCTGAACGTGTTTAAGGTTTAGCAGAAAGAGTGCTTTATTCGACAAATTGGTTTAAGCTAATGAGAATTTGGTTCAGAGATTGGGGTTTAGTGTTGTAGCTAAAAACTCTAAACACATTCTCATTCACTTAAACACTTATCACACTGTGATGCATCTGTGCTGCAAAATGCTAGGAAAACAGGTAATTTGCTTTGTTACTGTGATACATGCAATGCTGAAGTCCATATAGATCAAATCTCCAAATTGTTTTCGGTTTAGTTTTTGCCACAGTTAAGGATGACCATAATTCAGTAATGGTCATTTCATTTTTGCAGAACTGAGAGGTGGCCATCTATTGAGGTAGGAGAAGACTTCTCACAGCTGAGCAGGAGACTGCCCTGCTGAATATGGTGATTGCCAATAATTTGGGAAATTCAAGCTCAAATAGTTGAAGACCAGGTAGTCTTCCAAGGAATTGACAGCATCAGCATTTCCACCATTGACCCGATCATTCGGAAGAACCAAATAAGGACAAAGCAGCTGTACTGTGTGCCTCATGAAAAGTAACGTCTCGGTTACGTATGTAACCCTCGTTCCTTGAAGGAGGGAATGGAGACATCACGTCGGTGACCAACGAATTGGGATCTCGCTTAGAGAGACCAATCTACTTCGAGTGTAAACTAAATGAGCCAATGCACATTGGCATGCGATGATTGCATCCAGCTGCCACTGATCGCAGCGAGAGTATAATTAAGCAACAGGTGCAACGCATACTCAGGTTTTCGCTGAGGAGCCAAGCCAGTGACCCGGCTGCTCAGCAGTAGTACAGCAGCTGTGGCGACAGCGGTGACCGATGAATTGGGATCCGTACCAAAGCGCAATGGATGCTGCCCCTTCCAGTGTCCTGTGTGAGCCTCCTGCACCCCTCTTTTTGGTGTAGGCCGGGGCTCGCAACAAGAAGACCAGTCACTGTTGTCGAAGCACTACCCACTCAGTGAGATTGGATAACACTGGGAAAACGTACCCGTTCCACTTGGAACAGGAACGTTGCGGAATCCCCATCCTTCCCAAGGAGGTTTCGGAAGCATGGACACATAGGAAAACTGTTTAGGCGCATATGGAAGATTTAGAGGTGATTGCAACCCTCTTGGAAAATGGCAGAAAGTCTGCCTCTGAGCTATACCGTGGAATTTACACATATGGGATCCACTTAGGTCTCTACATATGGAACCCAGCCCTCTAAAGGTTCTCACAGATTCATCGAGTGAGGGCCTGGTGCTGGACGTTCCACCACGTCTGGCTGCCGAGGGGATGGAGGAGCTCGACAGGGTCTACAGTACGGACTCTCTGGAGCGGTTTTAGCAAGCCGACACTAAACCAGGGCCTCTCAGTGCTTCTACCCATTTGAGGTGAGAACATAGGAGAATACTGGCTTCACATGAAAGCTATAGAATCTAGCGAACGTGTTGGGGGTCGCCCAGCCTGCAGCTCTACAAATATCTGTCAATGAGGCACCACGGGCCAGTGCCCAGGAGGAAGTAACACTTCTAGTAGAGTGGGCTCGCAACCTGAGCAGGCAGGGCACACCTTGTGCCTGATAAGCCAGGGTGATGGCATCCACTATCCAGTGGGCCATCCTCTGCTTAGAAACAGACAAAAAGCTGATCTGAGGTCCTGAAGCTTTGTGTCCGGTCTACGTACCATCTCAAGGCTCAGATGGGACAACGCAAAGCTATGGCTGGGTCTGCCTCCTCCGGGGGCAGCGCTTGCAGGTTCACCACCTGATCCCTGAAGGGAGTAGTGGGAACCTTAGGCAAATAGCCGGGCCGGGGCCTCAGGATTACCTGGGAGTCAGCCGGCCCAAAAGACCTTGTACTGACATGCTCGTCCTTCAAACGTGAACCGCAGGAAAGGTCTGTGGCACGGAAGGATCGAAACATGAAATTACGCGTCCTTCAGGTCGATCGCTGCAAACCAATCTTGGGGACAGATGCACCTGAAGATGCGCTTCTGCGTGAGCATCTTGAACGGTAGCTTGTGAAGGGCATCTGCAGCCTTTACCAAAGTGAAGTGGACACCCCAGAACTTGGGAAGACGCCGGGTAAACTGAATCGCATAACCGAGTCTGATGGTCTGAAGGAGCCAACGAGACGGACTGGGCAGCGCTAGCCAGGCTCCCAGATACCGTACAAGTGGCACCAACAGAACTACCGACGTACTAGCAGTGGGGCAGCGAAGAGGAACGCAGGGACCCAGCCCGGGCATCTCATGGCCGGTCCGAAGCGGGGTCTGATGGTGTGCTACACTTACCTGCGTTCGGGCAAAGGGTGCGTGAGTAGTACATATGATAGCACTCTCGAACCGCCCACTGCTGCTCACTGGCGAGAGAGGAGGGTGAGTGCGATCCAGAACTGGCCCATCCACAACTCCCCGTCCCAGTCTCTGGGGACCCAGAGATAGAATAAATTGCTCTTTTGCAGAGGTTTTGGGTACCACTGACCGTGAAGTCAGTGGTGGAGAAAAATGAAACAAAAGATTCTCTGCCCGGCCCTCCTCCGGGGGAGGGAGTGGTGCGTTCACCATCTCCCGAAGAGCAGCTTCCTCCATCTCTGGGTCGCCCGTCTCAGGGCCTCTTGCTCTTCTGCTTGCCGCAAGGTTTGGCGGGGGCCGAGACCGGCAGGGCGGATGCCCTGCAACCGGCTCCACGGTGCTGCGGCGCGGGGGACGGTTGGAGGCAGCAGCTGCCCGCCGGGGCAGGATGTTTCGAATCGCCTCAGTCTGCTTCTGTGCAGCCAAGAACTGCTGGGCGAAGCTCATGCACCTGAAGATGCGCTTCTGCGTGAGCATCTTGAACGGTAGCTTGTGAAGGGCATCTGCAGCCTTTACCAAAGTGAAGTGGACACCCCAGAACTTGGGAAGACGCCGGGTAAACTGAATCGCATAACCGAGTCTGATGGTCTGAAGGAGCCAACGAGACGGACTGGGCAGCGCTAGCCAGGCTCCCAGATACCGTACAAGTGGCACCAACAGAACTACCGACGTACTAGCAGTGGGGCAGCGAAGAGGAACGCAGGGACCCAGCCCGGGCATCTCATGGCCGGTCCGAAGCGGGGTCTGATGGTGTGCTACACTTACCTGCGTTCGGGCAAAGGGTGCGTGAGTAGTACATATGATAGCACTCTCGAACCGCCCACTGCTGCTCACTGGCGAGAGAGGAGGGTGAGTGCGATCCAGAACTGGCCCATCCACAACTCCCCGTCCCAGTCTCTGGGGACCCAGAGATAGAATAAATTGCTCTTTTGCAGAGGTTTTGGGTACCACTGACCGTGAAGTCAGTGGTGGAGAAAAATGAAACAAAAGATTCTCTGCCCGGCCCTCCTCCGGGGGAGGGAGTGGTGCGTTCACCATCTCCCGAAGAGCAGCTTCCTCCATCTCTGGGTCGCCCGTCTCAGGGCCTCTTGCTCTTCTGCTTGCCGCCTGGACGAGCGGGGTGGCTGCCCTGCGACCGGCTCCACGGCGCTGCTTGGCTGGAGGCTGCTGCGTGGGAGCGGGGGTGGAGGCAGGGGGCCGCCCTCGGCGACGAGCATACTGAGGCGCTGCCGCCGGCAGCCAGGTGGAGGCAGCAGCTGCACGCCGGGGCAGGATGTGCTTGATGGCCTCGGTCTGCTTCTGTGTGGCGGAGAACTGCTGGGCGAAGTTCTACACATCTCACATCACATTCTCCACATGGACACATAGCTCTGTATAATTCATACATGACAAATTACAGAAAACCTTAAATACAAAACAGTGTGAATAAAAGCATTAAAGATAGCACTACACTTTAATACAGTCCATGATATACTGGGAGAACTCGAGTGCTGTAATTATCACAGTATCCTTGAGCGTCCTTGAGCTTGGGAAAGGCGCTATATAAATTAAACATATTATTATTATTATCCATTTACACAGATTCCACCACACTTCTCTCCAAAATGCTCAAGTTCAATAGAAACATGAGCAATGTTTAGTGATGCGTTTATTGTTTATTAATGTTTAACTGCTGATCAAGCATTTTAAATGACAGAAAAGGTGCTGTCTAAAATGAAATTCCCAATATTTCAATCTTTGTGTTAATATGGAATTCAATGGATAATGCCTCTCAAAAAAATCTCTCATAACGTCATGAAGTCTCGTTACAAATCAACATATCTGTGTTCCATGAATATCTATTTACTTTCATTTTTCAAGCTCACTTGCACTCTGATTTTTAAAAATCTGTTTAAATATTTTACATGTATGTTGAATGTGTTACACTTAATAGACATTATACGCTTAAATATTGAAATTGACGTTTTATGTGCTTTCTCTTCACTCGTCAAATTGCTCTGACAGTTTTTACACCAGTGGGGCCTATTTTCATGATCTTGCCTGGGGCCCCACAGCCCTACAGGCCGGCACTTACAGTACATAGTAGCAGTACACTCTAAAAAAAAAAAGGGTCTTCAGCGGTTCTTTAGAGTGGTTAAGGTGCTATATAGCACCACTACCGTATAAAGAACCTGTTGAACCCCTGTATGGTTCTTCAGTGGTTCTTCAGCAGTGCTTTGGAGTCGATGAGGTGCTATATAGCACCACTACCGTAAAACCTGTAAGCCCCTGTATAGTTCTTTAAAGGTTCTTTAACTCTCTCTTAGTCTCTTAGTTTAGTTGGGGAAAGGGTTAAAACAACATTAAAATACAGTCTATTTCTTGAAGATATAATTTTTTTTTGCCCCCAAGGCCCACGTAAGGAAATATTCCAGGGCCCCCACATGAGACCTTTGACCTCAGAAAAAAAAGGACCTTTCCACAAACAGCAACACCAACTTCACACATTACTAACCAGTTAGACTTTATTTCTGGAGTATCTAAAACAGAAGTTCTTTATTGAGAATTAAGGTTTAGATGTTTTTTTTTTTTTCAACTTACCGTTTTGGTGAATAGTGTTTGCTTTAGTTGCCTCTTGACCCTTGACTTTAATTTCAAGTTAAAATAAGTTTTTCTTTGACTGTCACAATAGTGTTTATAAAGCACATATGTGATGGCAAGGAACTTATGAAAAAATCATTTTGTGCATCTCTGTTGCATTTTATCAAAATCTGTAGTTGTTTTATGAGATTAGACTTTATTTCTGGAGTATCTAAAACAGAAGTTCTTTTTTGAGAATTAAGGTTTAGATGTTTTTTTTTTCTTTTCAACTTACCGTTTTGGTGAATAGTGTTTGCTTTAGTTGCCTCTTGACCCTTGACTTTAATTTTAAGTTAAAATAAGTTTCTCTTTGGCTGTTACAGTAGTGTTTATAAACCACATATGTGATGGCAAGGAACTTATGGTAAAATCATTTAATGCGTCTGAGTCTCTGGTTACATTTTATCAAAATCTGTAGTTCTTTAATGAGTTTTATATTATTGCAGTTCTACGATACTAAGTGACAATGTGAGAAAATTATATAAACCACTTTTAGAATTATGGGTTATAAAGAGGTTTCAATTCTGTCACTCATAGACATGAAGAATCAGCATGTGAATCTCAGCAATGGTGACAAAATATTCTGATAATTTTGATATGATTTTTGAACATCACAAAACAGGGCAGTAAAAAGTCAAAGCAAAAATAAAAGCAAATAGTAAGAATAAAATAAAATACTAAGACAATGCAGCTGCATAATTTATTCATGTCGCAATGCATGCTGGGAGCCATGGATGAGTTATGATTGGTACACCATTGTTCAGAAAAAGTGCTATATGGCACCTCTTATGGTTCTACATGGCACCATTTGACAAAGGTGCTATATAGCACCTGTAAAAATAGGTGCTAAATAGCACTAAAAGTGGTTCCCCTATGATTACAAGCCAAAGAACCGCTTTTAGTGCTATATAGCACCATTTTTTTTTAGAGTGTACTATAGATGAGAGAACAGTCACTATTCTATATATACTACAGCACAAGTTGTACACCCTCAGACTCGTAACTGTTTGATTGATTTGTAGCCAAGTACTTCTTACATGTATTTTTGCAGAACTGAGAGACAACTGTCTATGGGAGGTAGAGAAAGTCATTTGTCAGAAGACTAGGAAGCTGCTATATATTATTGCAAATAAGCTCATTACCAATACTGTAATGCAATTTGGCAGAGGATGCTGCATTTATTTATTATATCTGAGGCCAAAGCTTGATTCTGACAAAAGATAACTAAATTATTTCATTTTGACCTGGAAGTTTGAAGTTTGTACAAGTTGGTGTGTAGTTTTGAGATTGTATTTATAGTTGCAAGAAAACAGTGAATTGTTCCATGAATTGTGTGTTAGCAATCAAGAAAAACTGTAAATATGACCGCTGTCCAATGACAAGCATGCAGTCTGAAGTTTGTTTACCCAGGTCCACTAAGTTTTAGTGGATGATCCATAGACCAGTCACTCGCCACAGACTCTGAATCTGATATCTTCTGCTGGACTGAACTGTAACAGAAGCAAAATTAACTCTTAGGAATGTAACGGATTCATAATTAAACTACCTTAACAATTAGTTTGATTAGTGCTATTGGTTAAAAATTTTTGTTTCAAAAAAAGAGGTACTTTGATGGGATGATAATGTACCCCAAGTTGCGGACACATGAGAGTACTATTTCTATAACACGTAAACCACTGTCTCCCACTCAGAAAAGTGAAGATAGTAAAATATGAGGCATTCATCTACAAAGAGTACTATGTGACCCTTGCCCATGTCTAGTAGACTTAATGGTACTGCTGGTCAGCACTTGGAATACTGGTCTATTAAAGATTTTATTTATATGCTTCTGCCTTTCAGTCACTTTGTATTAAGTAAATGCAAAAATAATATACAAGAACACATAAAGTACTTACCAACCAAATCACATTTATGCATGATATGAGTAAAGATCTGTACAAAGTAAAATAATTGTAATGCTTGCGTTGCTTTCATAATGTTATTTTATATAATCTCTGTGCATGTTTTTAATTGTTCTTCTAGACACAATCCTTCTAGATCAAACAAAAGCAAACAAACCAACACTGGTTGAAATTATTTAAATAGTAGAAGTACATATATTACTTCTAAAAAGCAATTGTTTTAATCTTTTTGTTGTTAATTAATTGCAGTGACTGGAGAAATGTCCATCTGTGAGCAAAAGTATAGGAAAATATGAACTGCATATGTTAGGTCGGTGTCCTCATTCATTTAAATTGAATTGTTTGAATGTAAATATACAGTATAGGTAACATATGAGTAAAATTAATAATTATGAGTAAAGATGGGAATGTCACTGTATGTGCATTAGGTTTGAAATACAAATGCAAAATAGCATGTAGTCATTGCATGAACAATCAAAATACTAAGATTGTTATGCATAATGTGAGTAAAGACTGTACTAACTAAATTAATTGTATTGCTTGTGCTGCTTTCATATTGTTATTTTATATCATTTCTGTGCATGTTTTAATGGTTCAGAAATCTTTCCAGAACAAAAACAAACAAAACACTGGTTTAAATTATTTAAATAGTAGTAGTATTTACGGTCTCACTTTATTTTAAGGTCCAATTCTCGCTATTAACAAAGCATTAACTACGACTTTTGCCTCAATAAACTCATAATTTGCTGCTTATTAATAGTTAGTAAGGTAGTTGTTAAGTTTAGGTATTGGGTTGGATTAGGGATATGGTCATGCAGAATATGTGCTTTATAAGTAATAATTAACAGCAACTAGTTAATAGTGAGAAGTGGTCCCTATACTGAAGTGTTACCGTAATTTTAGTGGATCATTCATAGATCATAGATAGTCATTCAGCTTTATTATTAGAAAACAGATTAAATTTCTTAATTTTAATCACTGCATCTTTATGATGGGAATCATCAAACAAATCAATACACTGTTTTATGGTTGAAAATAATAGTTTATTTTTTTCAGGATAGAAAGGGTTATTTTTTTTCTATAAAACAAAGTTAATTTAAGTGTTTATTTATACAGTAACTACCTGCATCTTGGTGAAAATTGTTCATTTCTGAATGTATGTTTGTCATCCATGATGGAGAAGTATCTGAAGAGCAGGCTGATCTCCAGCACTGACTCCGGATGAAAATGACAAACAAACACAAGAATAAAATAATTCAACAGTCTTTGTTCAGCTGAATAGTTTGAGATATAAGGTCATGCAAGAGCTGCGTTCATAGGCCTAATGTAAAATCGTATGTTAACAGAAATGCTTTTTAGACATTTGACGAATCACACACAGCACCGAATAGGCAACTCAAGAAATCACGTTGTTTAAGATGAAAATATCACATTATTAATGTTAAAAAAATCTTCAGAGAAATATTAACACGGAAGTAACCTGTAAAGAGTCTCGAGACGAGAACAACACTCACCTTAATCAAAATGTGACTACATACAGATTCACAAAATCCTCCCACGTTTTTCCATTTAATCATAAGTAAATTCCAACCTAAACCTTTATGTACATATCTGTTAAACTCTATATTGCAAAGATTATGTTCTGTCTGTTTAAAATGGCGAAAAATGAACTCTGAACATGTACTTTGACTTTTGATTTATTTGTGACGAGGTGAGAGAGAATGATTATTATATGACGTTACGCAACTCGATCTGAGGACAGATAAACACGCACGGCGGTGAATATGTCATGATTATTAGGCTATCCATCACTTGGCCGACAACTTAGTTATGCAATACTTATGGGAAATGTTTAAAGTTCTTTTTCTTTTTTACTTGATAATAATAAAGTATTTTACTACATGTACTTTTGTTATTATTTTGAGTGAAGCGATCTTTTTATCTATCTAATTGCAGTTTGCAGTGTTTAATTTTCTCAGATTCAGCCTCCAGGATTAGTGGAGACATGGAGACAGCGCTTATTGCACTGAGACAGATTCTGTCGAGGTTTGTGTCTCCAGCATTGCGGACAGACATCAGAGTGCTGTATGTGGTGTAATTATTAATTTTCATTTATCTGTGCTTGAGTTCATTTATTTTATGCATTCATTTTAAATATCTAAATAAAAGCAAATTGAATATTAATGTGATTTAACTCTATATTGCAAAGATTATGTTTATCTGTCTGTTTAAAATGGCGAAAAATGAACTCTGAACATGTACTTTGACTTTTGTTTTATTTGTGACGAGGTGAGAGAGAATGATTATTATATGACGTTACGCAACTCGATCTGAGGACAGATAAACACGCACGGCGGTGAATATGTCATGATTATTAGGCTATCCATCACTTGGCCGACAACTTAGTTATGCAATACTTATGGGAAATGTTTAAAGTTCTTTTTCTTTTTTACTTGATAATAATAAAGTATTTTACTACATGTACTTTTGTTATTATTTTGAGTGAAGCGATCTTTTTATCTATCTAATTGCAGTTTGCAGTGTTTAATTTTCTCAGATTCAGCCTCCAGGATTAGTGGAGACATGGAGACAGCGCTTATTGCACTGAGACAGATTCTGTCGAGGTTTGTGTCTCCAGCATTGCGGACAGACATCAGAGTGCTGTATGTGGTGTAATTATTAATTTTCATTTATCTGTGCTTGAGTTCATTTATTTTATGCATTCATTTTAAATATCTAAATAAAAGCAAATTGAATATTAATGTGATTTAATATCTTTATTAAGCGTAGATGTATTTTTGCAGTGGTCGTTGCATACACACCCAACTATCATGTGTATTTGTCAGCTCACGGCTCCATCTAGCATCGAGTGAGGGAATTTTCTACATTCCTGCGAGGGAATATGGATCAGGACTTGTAATCTACCAAAATGAATTGATTCTCAAGTTTTTGCGTTTGGAATCCAGAGTTAATTCCAAAGGTTAGGGTCAACTGTACTGGAGGTTGTGTGCTAAGCTCTGTAGAAGAGCCTCACTCAGGTAACTAATTCACTATTACAAAAAAGCTTTTTTTGTGTATTTTCAAGATACAAAATACTGTATTTGGATAAATTTTTTCATGAAACTTAAGTTTTTTATCCTTCCTGCTACTAAAATCTGTGCATTATCACAATATTGCGACATTGTTCAATTACATTATCCCAGAACCTACTGAAGCTGTATTTTTCTTGGTTTTCCAGATTGCTCGATTCATCCAGAACACAATAAGTCTGGTCCCTCTGCATCAACAAACCTAAACAGCATTTTAAGGAACTACTGTATAATAGATGATTCACATTTCCTGTCTGGACCACTAGAGGGCGAGTGTTTGAGAGGTCAGGCGAAACCCTCTGGTATGTAATATAGGTCCACACAACATAACATTTAAAAAATATAACATTTTCAATGG
Source organism: Sinocyclocheilus rhinocerous (assembly GCF_001515625.1). NCBI lineage: Eukaryota > Metazoa > Chordata > Actinopteri > Cypriniformes > Cyprinidae > Sinocyclocheilus > Sinocyclocheilus rhinocerous. The sequence goes on from NW_015656605.1 coordinate 663,326, forward strand.
TAAGCTAAGCCTTAAAGGGGTCATATGATGCTTTTTTAAAGATCATTATTTTGTGTATTTGGTGTAACAGAATATGTTGACATGCTTTAATGTTCAAAAAACACATTATTTTTCAAATACTGTACCAAACAAATTTGGCAATATTGCACTGCCATTTTTTCTAATGTCCTATTATTTTATAAGGCTGTTATTGACATATGTCGTATAAGTACATGTATATAAGGGCAGTTGAATTATTAGAAAATAATGCACACTTTGCATTATTTTCTAATAATCCAACAGACCAGAGTCAATTATTCCACTTTTACTGCAGTTACCACACCTCAAGACATTGTTCAGACAGGGGCGGACTTACATATTACAGCCATATTGAGCGTTGCATTCTATAGTCTTTGTTCAGACCAATGAGAAAATCCACCCACATAACCCCGTTTGAAATTAATATAACAATTTATACTACTGACTCATCCATTTTCTTTAAAAAAAGTGAAAACCTGTATCTCAACTGTAAATCAATTGCTATTTCGTCGTCCCAAACATGAAAGAAAGCCATTATAACATGTACATGAAAAATATAGAAACATTGGACACAACTGTGGGACACCATTGAGCAGCAGCAAGCTGATTTTAAAATATAATTTTGGCAACTCCTGAAATGGGTCGTATTGACAGTACCTGAGCGGTTGGAGAATACGCTACAGCGCTCATTCAAAGACCTGCATTCATTGCTTGGACGGAGCAAGAACACCTAAAATGCACGTGTAGATTCAGTCGAGTGATGAAGTTTACCCTCTTTAACTCAATGCTGTTGAACTGAATTTAGGGAGCATACTATTTGCTAAAATAACCATAACATTAACAGCACCGCTGGCTAAAATACAAGCGCACGGTTCTGTCCATCAGATGCACGTGAAAGTTGCATGTGTTACTATAACAAACACTGCGTGTTTTCTTTCAGAAGCATCATTGGCTGGTAGAAAGACAAAAATAGGTTACATAAAAGTTTTTACCTAAAAATGAAGATAAGGTAAAGGTGTGAATAACTACATTTTAGACACATTGTCAGTAATTTCACCAATGAAAATAAAGCCCTAGGAGAACTGTTGTGCGTCTCAGATCAACACAGCGGTGTTTCATGAATGAATAAATAATCACTTGACAGCCCTATTTAAAACATTAAATAGTTGCTCTGCAAATGCTCTGACCCCCCCGATGCTCACTGCGTAATTCGCACCCTGAGCATCAGGCTTACTGACCCTCAGTTTCTTTGGTGGTTTGCGAATTCTCTTTGGAATTTCCATCACACTTACCTCTGATCTGTGGAAAATAAAAATTTGTATTGTACAAGTGCTTAAATACTACACATAACAAATAGAACTCAGTTGTGCTGGCATATACACATATACTGTTTGTAACCCCCTTTATCCCAGGGTTTACTTCAGGGATTTGTGATCTAATTGAAAATATCAATTGTCTAAGTTCGTTCAAGGAGCTTTGGGGTATTTTTCCTTTTAAACCAAATTCTCAAAATTTAAATGAACAATTGAATTTGAAAATCCAAGTTTGGAAAGAAACTGTCTCAGTCCCATGTAATGTGTGGAAAAAAATATCTCAGTCCCGTGTAATGTGTGGAAAAAAAATAAATAAAAAAATCTCAGTCCTACCACTTCACCGGGAATACCATTCAGTTAATCAAGTACGAAAGACAACAGACCTTTTTCTTTCTGCTTCCCTCTGTATTTTGCACCTTCACCCTCTGTTGAGGCAAGGGTATCAAATGACCAATATAAAAATGTTAATGAAATGAACTGTGTAAATGTCAAGCTTATGAAGTTTATCATATTTGTTTGAAACTTTTTTTTTTTTTTCACAAGTGCACCCTGAAACATATTTTAAATTGTCACCTATCCTTATGCACTTGCTCAATCACGACTCACAGGTGAACTGCACACCTGATGTAATCAATTGTGGAATACCTTTACTGCCCTAGTAAGGCAAAATACTCTAACTATACATTTTGTCAAAAATTTGTGATATCAAGCTTTGTCATTCCTGTCCATTTTTATATAGAAATTCAGAGAAAACAGATTGCAGGTATTTCAAAATCCACACTGAGGTCAAACTTTAAGTTTTAACCTGTTTTTTTTTTTACACATTTAAACCTTACTTTAGTTTGTAGTTGCTTGAATTGTGAGTAGTGTGCTTTTGGTATTTTTGGATTTTTTGTTTTATATGATGTTGTTTGGTATTGGTATTTTGCAAAATCTTGTATACTTTACCATGAAAATATTAAATATTCATATAAGAAATTACACCTAGAAAAAGAAAAAGTTCTCCCGTGTAAAAACATTGCTTAGTTATAAAACATGATAGTTCTGTTGACAGTTTTACTAGCTAGCAGATGACACTGCTGCCGGTACTTTTGAGGTTTTTAATATTTTTGATCAAATAGTTCTAATTCTTCTGAAGTGACAGGATCGCTCAGTATAATAAAGTGTTTGAAATGTAATACTTTATTCTCAGATCACATCAAAACATTGCTCAACGCATATACTTATATAATTAAATAAAAAGGTTTTTATGCTGTATAAAGTTTTTTGGGAATTAATGCAGTGACATTGAATTCAGATTCAGTGGAAGATATACGAGAATGGCACAAATAACCCAGTCTCGTTGGAGGAGGAAAATGAAGATTCAATCAAGACCCAAAAGATACAGAAGGCAAATGATCCTAGTGAGAACTATTAATATATCTTTTTTGATTATATTTTCGTGAATATTTGAAACATCTAGAGTGTGTGCAGAATTATTAGGTACACATGTTTTTGAGGTTTACCCTTGCCTTAATTGCTCACTCAAACCTGTTTGATCATCTTAATTGTTCACAGCTGTGACTGTGAACATACATATAGGGTGCAAGTCCTCTTTGTCAGACAACCAGAAGCTGAAATAAATAAGAAGTTGCTTTTATTGACTGTGCAGAATTATTAGTTACTTTTCCAGTAGGCACCTTGATGGGGCAGAAAAAGGTTAACTTAACATCTGATAAAAATAATAAAATAGTGAAATTGCTAGCTGAGGGATCAAACATAAGAGAAATTGCAAAAGTTTTGAATAGAAACTGGAGAACCTTGAGGCATTTTGTGAACAATTCTCAAGAAGGGCGGAAGAGGAGAAAGGAGGAGAGAAGAAGAAAGCTGAATCAGAGGGATCTACGAAGAATAAAGAGAGAGGTAAAGAAAGACCCTCTACAAACCAGTTCAGACATATACACAAGCTGTGGCTTGCCAAATGTCCCTCGGAGTACTAGATATAGTGTGCTTTGTGAAGTTTCTGAGGTAAAAAAGGCACAAACCCAGCCTCCTCTGAGAAAGGAGCATAAAGAAAAGCATCTTGATCGGGCAAAGTGCATGAAGATGGATTTTGCCAAAGTATTATGGACGGATGAGATGGATGGGCTCAAGGCTGGATAGTTCATTGACAAGAAGCTCCGCCCAGATTTCCAAGGCAGCAAGGTAGTGGGGAATTATGGTATGGGCAGGAATAGTCAACAATGAGGTTGTGGGGCCTTTTAGAGTAGAACAGGGTGTAAAAATCAACTCTGAGAACTACTGCCAGTTTCTTAAGCGCACTCTTTTCAAACAATGGCACAAGCGGAAACCTGCAGCTTTCAAGAAAACGTACTCAGTTACTCAGTAACCTCGGTTCCCTGAGATACGGGAAGGAGTACTGCGTCTTGCTAGACGCATATGGGAAAAAGCCTTTTTGGCCATTGGTTCGTGCAGTGTATTAAAACACTAACCAATGGCTAGGCAGCGGAGCTGCACGAGCCTATGGCGACGAAGCCCGCCATGTCGGCATGAAATTGCTCTGCCTGATCGCTCAACCCACGAGCTCGTCGTTGCTTCCTCCGAGGTAACTGGGAGGAGAGAAACATGAGAGCGGGGAGGCGGGGCCGCCTTCCGCGAACGAACA
>NW_015656605.1:667585-668075 GCF_001515625.1 Sinocyclocheilus rhinocerous
GGGCTGCCTTCAGTGAAGGCGGTCCGCGAGAGGCGAAGAGCGAGACTCATGCTTCCAACGAGAGCATTCCGTCTCAGTGAGCGAGCAGTCTCTGCGTGGGGGCTGCCCAGACAGGTGACCACACTCATTGCCCTTCTGCATCGTGCAAGATTCCCTGCACGAGCCACGCTCGCAGTGCGACATTTGCAACAACGTCGCTAGAATTTGCTCTTTTAGGGCTTACCTGCTTGAAATTAGCTCTTTCAGTATCGCCGGATGGCGGCAGGGGAACAGGACCGGAACTTCTGCGATGCTGAGGCGCGAAGAGAGCCGGTCAGCCGAGCAGGGAGGTCTCAATCCAGCTGCGAGGCGTGTCAACGGCGAGCAGGCTTTCAGGATCAGCGATGAGCGTCGAGTCGTCGCTGAAGGAGAAGAAATCTGAGAATCCTGTGGCGAATGCCCGCTTATATAGCCAGATGCCCCGCCCATTCTGGCGGGCTTTGGCAGGCTT
>NW_015656605.1:668589-689692 GCF_001515625.1 Sinocyclocheilus rhinocerous
CGGGCTTTGGCAGGCTTGGCGGGCTTCGTCGCCATAGGCTCATGCAGCTCCACTGCCTAGCCATTGGTTCATTTTTTAATACACTGCACGAACCAATGGCCGTGCAGTTTCACTGCGTGAATGAAAAAAAGGCTTCAGTTCAGGAGAAAAAAGGCTTTTTCCCATATGCGTCTAGCAAGACGCAGTACGAGTGTAGTATCGAAAGGGAACAATGGTTTTCATGCAGGACAATGCTCCTTCACATGCCTCACGCTACAAAACCCCCTGGGTAGCTCAGAAAGGTATTAAAGACGACTGTCTCGTGTGTTGGCCACCAAACTCACCAGATTTAAATCCAATTGAAAATTTCTGGGCTATTTTAAAGTGCCTTGTTTATTCTGAAGGAAAGCAATTCTCAAGTTTGGATACTCTCTGGAATGCAGTCATCTCAGCACTAAGGACTATTGACCCTCAGCAGGTGAAGAGTTTGACTGATTCTGTGGTTAGAAGATTGATGGCTGTGGTAGAAAGAAAAGGAGGCTATGTGAACAAGTGAAGGGTCTAAGACTGAACTTGAACAAGTTTTTTGTTGCTTTTGCAGTTAGTAATGTTTAAAGACCTTGTTCATTGAGTTTTCATCTTATTTTATCATTTCAATTTGGTTCTGCCTAAACTTTTGTTGTAATAGTTGTGCTATTATCTCTTTTAAACACACTGGCAGATCAAAGAGCTGCATGGAGAGTGATTCATGCGGGGGCTTTGCCGGCATTAAATCGCTCAAGCCTGATCGTTCATACCCGCGAGTTCGTCATTTCTACCTCCGAGTAACTGGGAGGAGAGAAACACAAGAGCGGGGGAGGCGGGGCTCAGCGACGCACGAGAAAAAAGGCTTTTTCCCATATGCGTCTAGCAAGACGCAGTACGAGTGTAGTATCGAAAGGGAACAATGGTTTTCATGCAGGACAATGCTCCTTCACATGCCTCACGCTACAAAACCCCCTGGGTAGCTCAGAAAGGTATTAAAGACGACTGTCTCGTGTGTTGGCCACCAAACTCACCAGATTTAAATCCAATTGAAAATTTCTGGGCTATTTTAAAGTGCCTTGTTTATTCTGAAGGAAAGCAATTCTCAAGTTTGGATACTCTCTGGAATGCAGTCATCTCAGCACTAAGGACTATTGACCCTCAGCAGGTGAAGAGTTTGACTGATTCTGTGGTTAGAAGATTGATGGCTGTGGTAGAAAGAAAAGGAGGCTATGTGAACAAGTGAAGGGTCTAAGACTGAACTTGAACAAGTTTTTTGTTGCTTTTGCAGTTAGTAATGTTTAAAGACCTTGTTCATTGAGTTTTCATCTTATTTTATCATTTCAATTTGGTTCTGCCTAAACTTTTGTTGTAATAGTTGTGCTATTATCTCTGTACCTAATAATTCTGCGCAGCTCTTCCAAGAAATTGTGCTTTTTTTTTTGTTATATAAAAGCAAAGCAATCTTAAACGGTCAATATACAGTAGAAACAAAAAAGTAAATTTGTCGTGTTCTAAAGAAAGACCTTGCTTCATTAAATCTTTTTTTTAAATTAAAAGTTCAATGTACCTAATAATTCTACACGCACTGTACTTTGTACGGTATGTACACTTTGGCGTGTGTATTTTTTTCTTTCAGCAGAAAAGGTCAGAGGTCCAAAGGTCAAATGACAACTGTTTAGAAGTAAATACTTCCTCCTCCGGAGTGGAAAATGACACTTCTCGGACAGAGGGACCATCTGTGATGTATGGACCTGAACTTTGTAATGTCAGTGAGGGATTTCTTACAAGACAAGACAACACTACACTGGTCTTGATTCATACAGTATGTGGAACAGTTTGATCATATAGGCTTGCTTCCCTATGATTATAGCAATGATTTTCTGAATTTGATTATGAGAGGAATTGTAAGGATAAAAGAAACTCAGATACTTTGATCTCCTGAGAAACAGACAATACACTGGCATCTTCAAGACACCCCACAGAGGGGTGGTGCAGGAAACGCCTCTCTCACATATGCATCAGTGCCTTTTCATCTGCTCCCTCCACTGGATTCATTCAGAATGGTCAATAGTATAATGTTCTATAAGATTTAAGGTTTTGGTGAAAAAATGGCAGACCAGCACCCTTTACTAAGCTGTTTTATGAAAGGGCACACCATAAGCGTCCAGTGTCCAGGCGGATGGTCCCTTTCTGGGATTTGTCTGTCGTCTCAGAAGCACTTTCTCAACACACCTTTGAGCTGTTAGAAGGAATTGGAACAAAGGTTTTTCTCTCTTAAGACTGCTTGCTTTTGGTAACAGGGGGATTTACAAGCCTTATATGTTAGCCCGTCTTGCTTACAATTTGCTGCAGGGCTTACTAAAGCTTCCTTTCACCTTAACCCTGTTTTTGTAACTAAAGTAGCAGACTCAGCGAATAGGTGCCCGACTACAGAACTGGCAGCTTTTCACCCTTCTCTGTTTTATTCTCCGGAGGAACAGAGTTTGAATTTGTCATGACCAGTTTGGGCTCTTCATATAGATGTGAAAAGGTTTGCGTCCAACTGTTTGCGTCCTGGGCTACTCCTAGCAAAAGGAAGCCAAAAAAAAAGGGAAGATTGGATTGTAGAGGCTATATCTTTTGCACTCCATACTACAAATGGCTACATTGTGAGCACTGCTTAGCAGAGTTTCTGTTCAAGGTATTTGTTCGGCGGCAAGTTGGACAACACCACATACTTCTATGCAGTTTTATAGGCTAGATGTGTCTGAGCCATCCTTAGCGCATACGTTGCTAGGAGTCCATAGGTCCAAACCCATTTAATTGCTATACGTGATAGCAGTGATACGTGTACATGTCCAGGAGTGGTCTATATCTCCAATACTGAAACACTGAGCAAAGTTAGTAAAATAATGATGGGTTACTTAATGTAATCCCGGGTTCTTCGATAACCGAGTGAAGTCTTTCACCAACACTTCCTTCCTTGCACAGGTACAGGAAGATACATTTTTGGCAGGGCTCACCCTGACAGATATAGTTGGGGCAGAGCTTGGTCATTATTCAACCTGTCTGTCAAAGACATATGTGGTGCTTCTGTAGTTGGTCACGCTCGAAGCAATTCACATAGTGAAACCCCACTCTGTTTCTGGGATTATGTTAAGTAACCTATTGTTCTCCATTATTTTATATTAAATATATTAATTCAATATTTTATAGATGCATTTACTTTTAAACATAATAAAACTAAATGCATTACTCCATTCATTACTTCTATGTATAATTATATATTATGTGGCTCAAGCAAGTGGCAAAACATATAAATATATGATTCATCTCTTTATTTAATAAGTAGTATCACAAACATTTAAAATAAAAACTTACCATCCACACAAACAACCAATTAAAACTGTCTCACATGATTTTCCTTTTCCATTTAAATATTTATACAAAAAAAAATATATATATATATATATTTTTTTTTTTTCACCTCCACACAGGGCCAGTTCTAGACATTTGGAGGGTCCCGCAAAGCTACATTACATATTTCATTTTTTATAGTGACTGAAAATAAAGGAAGTGAATGGTGACTCCCTAATAAGCACAGGATGAGGCTGAAAGTGAAGGCTTTGAATCTCACGATTGTCATTCACAGTATTTCCAAAATGCAGTATTTTTGAGCACTTGTGTTTTGTAATACTTTCCATACCCAGCAGCAGAAAACTAGAAGTAGTATTTGTTTTCACAAGAGACTTGCAGAGTTTTGCATTTTGTGCTTGTGGTTTTGTGTTTAGAGTTTTGGGACAGTGGGCCAACTATTCAGCAAACTTTTGTAAACATTTGGGAAAAACTGTATTTTGTTAATCATCTTTGAACTGAATCAAATGCATACAGTACTCCTTCAATGACCGAAACATAGTAAAAAGAAACAATTAGCTGTTCTCTTCTCCCAATGTGCTTATTAAAGTGGAATTAGGATAATCTACTCAGATTGGGTTGTAGTCTTTGTCCTGCTTCCCTCATTGCCATTCCATTAACAAGTGCATGGTCTCTCACGGTTGCCAGAATTTGTATCTGGCAGAACTATTGGTATCAATATTAATTATTTTGTTTTGCAAAAAGATTTGCAAATTGTGTTCAACTACCTTACCTTGTTTAAGGTTTTTCCAAAACAATGATTTATTCAACACGTTTGAAAATTCTGAAATTAGACACTTCACCTTTAAGACTTGCAGAAATTGATTAGTGTATAGTAATTTCCCAGAATTGCCTTAAAAGTGTTAATGTTTAATCACTCCTCAAATACACGTTACAAAGGTTCATATTGGTATTTCAACCATATCAGAGAGTTAAACCATGCACATCATGTCCCCTATGCACTACGCAACTGCATGTTTCATCACTTTTTTCTTGTACATCTCTGTATGTAAAGGTAAGTGCATTTAAGGTAACAGCGTTTTCAAACTGTGGGTCACAAAGTGAGAATGATGGTGTGTTCATCCATGTTAGAAGAAGGTCTGTGGCCTGAAACATCCGTTTTTATCCCACTGTGGCTGTTATTATATTAAGAATTATGTATGTAAGACATTTCCAGAGTGTAGATATCTTATGTATGGACTTAATCATTTGGTTGAGGCACTTACTGGAAGAGCACTGTGATTTGGATTATGAAATATAAAAATGATTAAATTCAATTAACAAGTTGGTTGGTGGGCATTTATTTGCATATTTCTAACATAATGCAAGTGGCAAGTAACAGATCACACTACTGTTTCCAGTCCTGCTTTTCAGTGGCAGCGATCCTTCATGGCTGCACACAAAAACAAACATGCAATGTCATCTGTGCAGTCCGTTTCACTGATACATTGCTTGTGAGCTGGTTCTTTTAATTGTGTTTAAAAAGTTGGTAACTCTTTATTTTAAAAACCAATTCTCACTATTAATTAGTTGCTTATTAGCATGCATATTACTAGCATATTGGCTGTTTATTAATACTAATAAATCACATATTAATGCCTTATTTTGCATGACCATATTTTAGATCCCTTAATCCACCCCATACCTAAACTTAACAACTACCTTACTAACTATTAATAAGCAGCAAATTAGGAGTTTGTTCAGGGAAAACTCTTAGTTAATAGTGAATATGTGTTCCCTATTCTAAAGTGTTACCAAAAAGTCTAACAAACTCAAGAGTTACCGGTTTAAATCAGTCTGACAAATATTCCATTAAATAACCTCACCGCATCCAGTTAATAAACCATGAGATTCATAAACTTAAGTGCAAATTCTATAATTCTGTGTAAATTACTACATTTACATGCACACCAGAAATCCTCTTGTTGTGAGAAAGTGGTTTAAAACAAGAAAGTGACATTTGCGTTTTCAGGCACTGTGTTAGCAGATTCCTCTTCATCCGATTTATACATGCGTTGTGGTCAGTAAGCAGCTTTCTTCACATCTTTCTGTTACTTTAGTTATATCATGCACACTCTTCAGAAGAGTACTTGACTTGCTGTGCCACAAGAAAGAAAAATATACTCACTCTTTATGTGTATACCTCTGTATGAAATTTGACTGTACTACACTCTAAAAAATGTTGGGTTAAATATAACCCAGCGCTGGGTTAAAAAGGGACAAACCCAGCTATTGGGTTGTTTTGAACAAGTTGGTTGGTGGGCATTTATTTGCATATTTCTAACATAATGCAAGTGGCAAGTAACAGATCACACTACTGTTTCCAGTCCTGCTTTTCAGTGGCAGCGATCCTTCATGGCGGCACACAAAAACAAACATGCAATGTCATCTGTGCAGTCCATTTCACTAACACATTGCTTGTGAGCTGATTCTTTTAATTATGTGTTTAAAAAGTTGGTAACACTTAATTTTAAAAAACAATTCTCACTATTAATTAGTTGCTTATTAGCATGCATATTACTAGCATATTGGCTGTTTATTAATACTAATAAAGCACATATTAATGCCTTATTTTGCATGACCATATTTTAGATCCCTTAATCCACCCCATACCTAAACTTAACAACTACCTTACTAACTATTAATAAGCAGCAAATTAGGAGTTTGTTCAGGGAAAACTCTTAGTTAATAGTGAATATGTGTTCCCTATTCTAAAGTGTTACCAAAAAGTCTAACAAACTCAAGAGTTACCGGTTTAAATCAGTCTGACAAATATTCCATTAAATAACCTCACCGCATCCAGTTAATAAACCATTCGATTCATAAACTTAAGTGCAAATTCTATAATTCTGTGTAAATTACTACATTTACATGCACACCAGAAATCCTCTTGTTGTGAGAAAGTGGTTTAAAACAAGAAAGTGACATTTGCGTTTTCAGGCACTGTGTTAGCAGATTCCTCTTCACCCGATTTATACATGCGTTGTGGTCAGTAAGCAGCTTTCTTCACATCTTTCTGTTACTTTAGTTATATCATGCACACTCTTCAGAAGAGTACTTGACTTGCTGTGCCACAAGAAAGAAAAATATACTCACTCTTTATGTGTATACCTCTGTATGAAATTTGACTGTACTACACTCTAAAAAATGTTGGGTTAAATATAACCCAGCGCTGGGTTAAAAAGGGACAAACCCAGCTATTGGGTTGTTTTGACCCAGCGGTTGGGTTGTTTTGACCCAGCTATTGGGTTGTTTTGACCCAGCGGTTGGGTTGTTTTGACCCAGCCTTCACCCGATTTATACATGCGTTGTGGTCAGTAAGCAGCTTTCTTCACATCTTTCTGTTACTTTAGTTATATCATGCACACTCTCCAGAAGAGTACTTGACTTGCTGTGCCACAAGAAAGAAAAATATACTCACTCTTTATGTGTATACCTCTGTATGAAATTTGACTGTACTACACTCTAAAAAATGTTGGGTTAAATATAACCCAGCGCTGGGTTAAAAAGGGACAAACCCAGCTATTGGGTTGTTTTGACCCAGCGGTTGGGTTGTTTTGAACCCAACCGCTGGGTCAAAACAACCCAATAGCTGGGTTTGTCCCTTTTTAACCCAGCGCTGGGTTATATTTAACCCAGCATTTTTTAGAGTGTATGCATAAAAATACCACAATATGTTTGCAAATATTTAGGAATATGCTAAGTTCACATACTTGTTTCTCCGAAAAAATAATGCTACAGTCGGTTATTCTACTTTGAAATGTGCATTCTGTTTGCATCAGTTGTGCTTTTCATTTCATACCTCTCTGTTGTACTTGTCAGATGGAAATAATGTTGTTTAAAAAATATCTGATGGAGTGCAACAGTTAAATCTGAAATTTGCTTCATTACTCTGCTATAAAGACTTAGAACTGTTTAAACTAAGTCAGGCTTGGAGACCAGCAAACCATTTTAAGCTGGTTTGAGCTTTTAGTTTGGAATATAGGCCTGCTTCCATACCCAGCAAAAAGGCAAGAACTTCAAAATAACTTCCTCACTAAATCTCGCAAACCAGCATTGGGTTTTCAGCAGTTAAATGCAGTGTGCTTCTACTACTGACAACTCCTGTTTTTCATTCAAGTAATAGCTTTAATTTCAGATCTGAAATAATCAGATGTAAAGGTTAACAATATTTAACATTTCTCTGTTTTAGTGCAAGCACAATATGACTATGATTATGAAGAGAACGTACCCAAAACCTGCAACACATCTGAGTCCATCATTGGAGGCACGGTGGAGTATTCCAATGGCGCTGCTGCAGGTAGTCTGCTAATTTATCACTGCAGTAATGGATTCGAACCTTATCCAATCAAACAAAAAGTCTGCAGCTCTGCTGGAGAATGGGAGCCTAAGGTATCCAAGGTCAAGTGTGAAGGTAATCTTCAAGGGGCTTTTGCACCCGAGGAGTGTTTTCTACTTCTACGCCGTACACTGCTTTTTAGCATGTTCGCACCACAGGAACTGGGATTTTAAATTAGCTCCTGCTTCAAAGTAAGGTCTAATCCAGCACTATAGGATCTTCCAGTGACGTAAGTGTAGGTTTATTGGCCGAATGCATGCCACAAAAAAACACTGACACCCGCCATTCTTAAAAGTGCCACCTTTTGCCTGTAGTCTGTGGTAAACATTAATTGATAATACCTTTTGTTCTGCACCATAGATTACACCGAGAGAATCTGTGTGTAGTGTATAGTATTCTCTTCATCTTCTCTGAAAGAAGCTATCGGACCAGGGCAGGCATTTTGGGAACAGCAAGGGACTGGCAGTTGAGTGTGGACTATGGGGAAACAACTCAAATCCCCTGGGAACATCTGTGTGCCCATGCTTAGGTCAGATCTAGGTCTGCCGTCAGAGTCAATCAGGCAGGTGGTCACGCTTAAGCTTACACTTCCATGGGGAGATCATATAGAGGAGGCGCGTGAAGTAAGATCCTCAGTCAGTTGGGTTTAGCAGGTGCCCACGAGTAAAGATTGATCAGGAATATCACAGAAGCTGCTGAGAAAGCTTCTCGGCATGATCTGTGGCAGAACGCATGCTCAGAAACAAGCTAGGCAGCAAGGGACTGGCAGTTGAGTGTGGACTATGGGAAACAACTAAAATACCCTGGGAACATCTGTGTGACCATGCTTAGGTCAGATCTAGTTCTGCCGTCAGAGTCAGTCAGGCAGGTGGTCACGCTTAAGCTTACACTTCCATGGGGAGATCATATAGAGGAGGCGCGTGAAGTAAGATCCTCAGTCAGTTGGGTTTAGCAGGTGCCCACGAGTAAAGATTGATCAGGAATATCACAGAAGCTGCTAAGAAAGCTTCTCGGCATGATCTGTGGCAGAACGCATGCTCAGAAACAAGCTAGGGCCGGGTCGCCCAGTCAGGGTGTATGATGTTTGAAAGACCTGAATCTCCCTATGACCCCGAATAACATTACTGATGATGTGTCTGAGCGAATCGCAAGGTGTATATTTAACCACACACAATCATACCACAAATGTGAATTCTGAAGCAGCCATGATTTAATAAAACATATGTTACCATCAAGTTGCTACATATGGACTACTATCGTTCTCCCGTTAGTTGTGTGTCATTGCGTTAATGTGTAAAAACATCTATAACATGTAACGCTTGCACACGCTCTTCTGATTGGCTCTCATATTTGAGATTTGATTGATTTGGTTGTGCTGCATAGACAGACATATTTCTTGTCACTGGAATATTATCATGTTGAGTCTGGTTAGGTCAAGATTTACAGTACGTATAAAACTGGTTTCCACTGCTATCTAATACCAGGATTACTATGAATCACATCTGTGTATTTTAGAAACCAGTGATTATGGAGATTATGAGGAACCACAGAAGAACTGCTCTTTGGACGTGTCCATAAAGGGAGGTAGCGTGTCCTACTCCAATGAGGGATTGGAGGGAAGTGTGTTGACCTATCACTGCAAGGCAGGACACTACCCTTTTCCGGCATCGCAAAGAGTCTGTGACAAAGATGGGGAATGGTCAGCCATGAGACTCCCAAATGGAAAGAGAACACTCAATGCTGTGTGCAAGGGTATGTTCTCATATAAGAGAACGTATGGGTGCTTAACCCAGGATTATCATTCTTCTAAACTTTGCTTTTTAACCCTGAGTAAAAACAAAGGTTCACACTCATTTTAAATGAGACCAGTCCTAATCTTGTATAGGCTGCATGCTCGATTTATCCAATCAATAATACTGACATTGCAAATTTGCAAATATGAATGTTAAAACTGAATTAACAAATGTACTAATGTACAAATGTAGTATTAAACCTTGAATCCTGAATACCCAGGATTAAGTCATTGCCCAGTGTAAAGATTGAACAGTGTGAAACATGTAAAAGTACAAACCAAGCTTTAACAGTTTAAGTGTGAAAAGCTCTACAGACTACTTCCACTTGAAGCACCCATGTCTCTGTTTCACTCTCAGAAATCCTTTGCCCTGCTCAACTTCAGCTTGACAATGGGCAGTTCTGGCCCAGGAGACAGTGGTTCAGGATTGGAGAAAAGCAGACATTTTCTTGTCATGAAGGATTTGTTTTGACTGGATCTGCTGAGAGGAACTGCACTCAGTGGGGTGTATGGACCGGTTCTACACCCGTGTGTGATGACCAGTGTAAGCATTTATATTCCTTTGGATCCAAACATATGAAGAACACACAATTGTTTTCCTGTTATGTTCTTTTATAATACTGTATGCTACTGAGTTTTACCTGTTTTTCTTTTTTTGGTCATCGTCTGAAATTTCATTATTCTCTCTGATTACATGCACTGAGCTTTGTGACATACTTCTGCTTTCAAACAGTACGGCTCCCTAAGTTACGGTTATGTATATTTTCAATGTGCTGTAGCCACTTAGTTGACTAAATGACACTTACAATGAGTGTCTGCAAGAAGACTTAAAAATCCGGACATTTTCAAGGATGAGAGAAGAGATATTCTAATGAATAATATAAGAACAAACCATTATCTGTTTGTTTGAAAAGTTTTGATCACTCAGTTTTTTTAAATGACAAACATTTCATTGTATTTAAATTACGTTTATGCCAAAATTCAGAATTAATATTAATTGTAGCAGTGTTGTCAACAGCATTACAGCGTTACATTTCTTTAAGGCAGGTGCCGCATTTATTCAAACTATTTTAAAAGACTGGGAAAAAAGCATGACAATCAACACATACAAGCCAATCCTGTTCTGAAGTCAAATTCATTTACAGAAATGTGAAAGGTATGAAATATGATCCATAAGTGAAAAACACTGTTAATGAGAAGACGAGCACTGGACTGCTGGAGGTTAGCAGGGAAATTAATTAATTCACAATGTACATTTGGAAAAGAAAATATATTTATAGGAACGTTTCAGCAGTTTCAGTATAATTCATATTAACACAGAGAACACTTTTTTTTAATCAGCTGCCCTAAAACGTAGTAATAATCTGCATTCTCCTGTGTAACTGTCTGTATGTAAGTGCACTTAATGCTGTTACCGGAAAGGCCTGAGCTGTATTAAGTAGAACACAGAAATAAGTTGTGCAGGACATTGTACATAAAATATATAGTATATTATTGATAAATATATTTTAATCATGACAACTCTCGGAAGATTTTAGCATGGTGATGGATATGACACACAACCCATCAGCCTGCGCCATCTAGCGTTTCATGACTAAACTATATATTTATCATGTGTTCCTTGTTCCAGCGGAGGACTGTAAAAACCCAGGTACACCTCCAGGGGCCTTACGTTCTGGAGAACGTTTCCTTATCGGAGACAAAGTGCACTATCTGTGTCAGTCAGGTCTGGATATACTTGGCCCCTCTGAGAGACAGTGTTTGGATTCAAGGGAATGGAGCGGGGCAGAACCGCGCTGCTATGGTCAGTCAAAACAGAGAAACAGAGGTTAATTTACATATTGTAGTGGAACTGACACAATGTAAACATATTCTTTTTTTTTAGCCCAGTACTCATTTGATCAACCAGATGTCATAGCTCAGGCTTTAGGAGGATCTCTGACCGCAGTCATGGACGTGTCTCTCCCTGACTTCAAAAAGCAAGGTGAAAAGAGAACTTTTGGAAAACATAATTTTCTTGTGCACAAGTAAAGATCATTACTGTTACTGCCTATTATTTCAGTTGTTTACTTTTGTTCTGCTTATCACTAGCGCAATCTTTGGGCAGGACTGTCAGGGTTGCAGAAGGTCGCCTGAATGTCTTCATCCTTTTGGACACATCAGCCAGCATTTCACAGGAGAGTTTTCACTTAGCAAAAAATGCCACCATTCAACTCGTCCGTAAGGTTTGTATTTTTATAACTTGAAAACTTAAAGAAGTGGACCGTATCTTAAAATAAGGGTGTCAATTAAACATGTTAATCTACTTAATTAAAATAAGAAGTTAAAATTTATTTAATCAGAATTTGTTTTCTGTTTAAAACAGCTGGATGCAGAGCAATGGCCAAAGTCCAGATGTCTTGTTGACATCTTGTGTGCATCTGATACATGTACACAGACCACAATTTAAAAAAATAGCACAGATAGAATGCAGTGGCGTGTCTTCTGTGTACGGCCCCTACAGGCTCAAATACACTAAAAACGACTTTAGCCTAGATTTTTCCACCAACGTACAGTTTGGATAAGTTGATGCTAGTTGCCGAAAGTCAGAGCCAGTCTGCAGATTACAGTTGACAGATTTCATAGAAAACCACGTAGTGTGTGATGGTCACAGACCATCCAGTCAGAGGATATCAAACATGTTTGATATTTTGAGCTGATTTTAGAACACTTATTGTTTTCATTTGTCACGCGTCTCCTAGTAACAATGCACACGTTTCTGCGTGAGTTTGTTGTGATCAGAACATTAAAGTCTGGTAGTGTGTGATCCTCAGTCGTGTAGTGTATGATGGCCAGTTTTACCTCTGTGACCGTTTACAAAGTCTATAAGTGTATGATGCCTAGCGTTTTAAAATCTGTTCAGATTTTATAATTGTGTAGTGTATCAGCCTTAAGTCTATCTCGGAGGGATTGACAAAATGGCAAAAAAAAAAAAACAGCCTTGATAGCAAAATAAATAGCTGTGGACTGTCGGCTTATGATAGGCTTATGTTCAATGATATATTGTTGTTAAAAATGTATATAGTTCATTCACTCCTTTTGTGCATCGCCTGTTAATGTGCTGAATGCACAGACAGCCCTCGCTAACCCGGTGATGCCTGAATTATAGCCTTTTTCTCCTCAAGTATTAGAGAGGAGATTGGGGTAAGGTAGGCTATGTTCAGCCTGTTCAGCACAACTGGGCCAAATCCAATGTTTTTGCTCATATGTGACTCAGATCTCTTGTGCTGTTCACAGTGCGAATGGAAGAAAAACACTGATTTGGACCACTTCCATATGTGGTACTAAATCAGATGCAGGTTCAATGTTTTGCAGTGTGACCTCAGTCTGAACAGTCATATAGAATTCATGCGACTTTTACATCACTCTAGATCGACATTATTCAAAGATGAGTTCTTTGCTCACTAGGTGATTAGTTAGTGTTATGGTGATACCATAGTAATAACAAATGTTTTATAAAAATAACACTTTTTCAATATAAAGAAAGCAGTCTAGGAGAAATAACTGATGATTTCACTTCTATGCATCACTGCTCTTCATATACTGTATGCGTACGTAATACTTTTATTTCCCACCTCTACAGCATAAAACAGCCATCATGTGTTGGAATCACAATAAAGTCTTGTGCAATAATAACATTTTGTTAATCTTCCAGCTGGATAGCTATGAAGTCAACATGAGGTTTGACATCGTCTCATATGCCAGTGAGCCCAAAGAAATCGTGTCCATTACAAACGACCTGAGTCAAGATGTGCATTATGTCTTGAGGAAATTAAAAGAGTTTAGCGACAAAAGTATGTTCATTGTAAATATGCTTTTGAGCCATTTGTTTTACTACATTTTTATTGCAGCGTTCTAACTCCAGTTTCCAGTTTTATGAAATGATATGTTTCGTTTTAGGCCACGGGAGTAAGAGAGGCACCAATCTGCATAAAGCCCTAGAAAGGGTGTATGATCAGCTTGCTCTTCTCAGGGAGAACAAAAGAAGGCAGTTCAATGAGACTCAGAACGTCATCATCATTGCAACCGATGGTAAGACTGACCAGTATGAGAAGGGTAAGTATAAAGGGCCAGTTTTACTTCTGTGTCGGACCCTCACCAATATATGTGTGTGTTGTTGCGGTCAGTGTAGATGCGACACATAGTTACACTTCTGTAGAGTTGAACATCAGTCTACGACTGTGTTTCTCAACCCTGGCTCCATGAACAAAGAAACACTGGTCTGTACGACATGGGCTATGATGTCACCACCATATGCAGAGCCAACGGTGTAGGTCTGACACAAAAGTGTAAATCTGTACTTAGAGAAGTATTTGACCAAAATATGAAAATTTAAGTCATCATTTACCAAATTCTTATGTCATGTGACTTCTTGAGAACATAAAAGAAAATGGGAACTGTGGGGTCCAAACATCATTGGTCTCCACTGACTTACAACATCATGCCTTCAACTGCTTCTTAAAAGGTGCTGTATGTCATTTTAAAGGTCCTTTAATGATGTACTTATTTTGCTTTTGTGTATTTCCAGGCCACGCCAATATGGGACCCAGCCCACAAAGCATTTTACCTATGATCCGAAACTTATTCGGCTACAAGCCCAGCAGTGTAGACCACACACAAGAGGAGCTCTTGGGTTAGTTAGTCTCAGGAAATTTTAACCCTAATGTCTAACTATTTTTTAAAATAATTGCTCAAATATCACACAATTATCTTACCATCTCAAGACGTTGGTTGTGAACATTGGTTGTGTGCTACAAAAAGATGAGATGTACATTAACCATCTACAGTGTGTCTTTGTAAGGCTTTTTTTAGGGGTTTGCACAGGATGGATTTTTATAGCACCACTAGAATGTTATATAATTGTTGTTTTTACCTTAATGACATACCTAAAAGCAAAGCTGACATGCAAGAAGAATATGTCAGAAGAGCTTTTTTAGGAAATATTTAAGTAATTTATCTGACCAGTTTGTAAGTCATAAATAAGCATGTAATATGCATATTTATAAATGTATGTAAACAGAGTTGGATCATTTGAGGTGTTTACGTGAAGGCTTTTCAATCTGACAGAGCCATTTATCTGATTACTAACAGATTATTAGGGTTCATGTAAATGAGGCTAGTCTAAGCGAGCCAGTTTACCATCCATTATTTCCTTGTGGGTGTATTTTAGCTGTGTGGTTGTGAAGGCCTTTATTTCGTGATCTCTACCCAAGGGGTATGTTTTTAGATAATGTTTTTCTTCTTAGTTTTACCAGTTGTTTACATTTATATGTTTCACAGATGTGTATGTATTTGCTGTTGGACAAGAAGTTAACAGGAAAGAACTCACAGGCATTGCCTCTTCCAAGAAAGATGAGCAGCATATTTTTGTTCTAAAGGACTACAGACAGCTCGGACTTGTGTTCAATCAAATGATCAGTAAGTAATCAGATATGAGAGAACCTCTGGGGACCCCGGTTTAATTGTTATCTGGAAAATTAACATGTTTATTTTCAGCTTCAGTTTATTTGAATATTGCTTCTCTCTATCTGTTATCTCTCTGCTCTTTCAGTTATATCAGATATCAATATTTTGAGCTGAATAGGAATAATGTGTACTAGGGTCAGCAGTAGTGGAATCAGGATAAGCTATAGGCAATGTAAGAGATTCACTTTTAAATAAAGTATCAATAACAATTCAGAATTGCAGGTATTATATGAAACTTTTCTCACCAATCATAGTCCATGGTGAAGTTGTCTGCACAGGCCATCTGCACAGTAGAATCACAGCAACTTCAATAAAACAGTTGTAAAGAAAACCAAATTAAAGTTATTACAACTATGAAGATGTATGATGTTTTTTGTTGTCCTTAAAATGTGTCTCTTTTCCAAAACACAATCCCTTCAATGTTGGAATCCCACAATGTAAATATCCTCCATCTTGCCCAGGTGATTCTGCTGTGACTAAGTGTGGAGTGGCACAAGAAGAACAGCACAATTCTGAAACCACTTACACCAGACCTTGGCACGTCAATATTCTTTGGGTTGGTAAATTCATATCAGGAGTTTTAATAAAATTTCATGGACTTTTATTTTGTTCTAACTTGTTTTCCTGTGTTTTGTTCCCGCTTCTCATTTGTTGCCATATACACTGATTACTTTGCTCACCTGTTTCTAGTTTTGTCCCATTATCCTGTGTATATCTTTCTCTTGTGTTTTAGTTCTTTGTCTTGTGTTGCTTATTCTGTTGCATATTTCTCCGGTGGATTATCTTTGTTTTGTTTATAAAAAAAACTGGTGCATTTAGCTCTTTCGCCTTGCTTTGCCTACCTGCTTTCAGATGGTAGATTATATTTTTGCAGTTATTTTTGTCATCTAGGGAGTTCGAACATGTAGAGGGTCTATACTGACGAAAAGCATGGTGTTGACAGCTGCACACTGCTTAATAAAAGTGGATGCAGATGAATCTGTTTCATCAGCCAGTGCTGCTGATATAACAATTCGCCATGGTAAGAACTGTTTTTTTTTCTTCCAGCAATTTTATGGAATAATTCAAGGTAACGAATGCTATTTTCCACACAAAGAAAATCTATTATAAAGCTGGCTGAAAAAGAAAGCCAATTTGATAAAAGATTAAAATAGCATTTTTCTTTAGAATAACGTTCAGAGATGAATCATTAACAATAAGATCAGGAACAGTATATTGGGTCAACTGTGATTTCTTGTTAACTTTATGCTGTCAAACAAAGAGCTAAACTACATTATGAACATTTACTATTCTTCAATTCTCTTACAAAGGTAATGGTGAAGTTAAAGCCATGGAGCTGTTTCTTCATCCACAGTTTAATTTGAGAGGCCTTAAGGACAAGAATGTAAAAGAGTTTTATGATTACGACATTGCTCTGATCAGGATGAGTGAAAACATTACAATATCTATGAAGGCAAGGTAAGATTCAGCTACAATGTTCCTTTTCATTCTATTGCATTAAAAATTCACCGACCTGCTTGTTAAGTCTGACATCACCATTTCCAGGTCCAACTGCTCTAAAAGATCCTAAAAGCAAACAACAAATCGTGCTAATATGCATTCATTGTGTGCTTTAGCACTAGCAAAAAAATCTCTTTTGGCCAGACAGTGATTCATCTTTTCTAAACCATTAAAATATTGGTGTCCTGGTTGCGTGATCCCAAAGACTGTAGTGTACAGCCTGAGTTTTTAAAAGGTTAGCGTTTAGTCACGACTTAAAAAGCAGACTGCTTTTGAGTTTATTACTGAATCAGAGTCAGAATCAGAATCGGCTTTATTCACCAAGTGTGTGCTTCAGTGATCTGTTGAAGATCAATGTGAAGATGGATGACAGATGGACACCACAGGCTTTGAGGCAGGCTGGAGAGACACCATCTGGGCCTTTGGCTTTCCTTCTCTTCTGTTTCCTGAAGACTTTGCTTACATCATCTTCACAGATCTTAAGTGCAGGCTGAGAAGCAGTGGGGGGGGGTCGATGGCTGTGTTGTGAAACCGTCAGAGCGGGTGTAGGGTGTGAGACCAGGCTTTTCAAACCTGCAGTAAAACTCATTCAAGTTGTTGGCTAAAAGTTGATTCTCCACAGTGCTGGGGGATGGGGTCTTGTAGCTGGTGATGGCTTTCAAGCCCTTCCACACTAATGTAGGGTTTTTGTCAGCTTTTTTTAAGATTAGCTTCTCTTAGCTACTCTTATTTCCCTATTCAGTGCGTATTTGGCCTGTTTGTACAAGGCTTTGTCCCCACTCCTGTAGGCATCCTCTTTGGTCTGGAAAAGCTGTTTGAGTTTTGCACTGAACCAAGGTTTGTCGTTGTTAAATGTTAAATAAGTCCTGGTTGGAACACAAATGTCCTCACAGAAACTGATGTAGGATGTCACTGTGTCAGTGAGCTCATCTAGATCAGTGGCTGCAGCCTCAAAAACACTCCAATCAGTGCAGTCGAAGCAGGCTTATAAATCCCACTCTGCTTCATTAGTCCATCTCTTTAGTCCAGTTATTACTACAGGCTTAGCAGATTTAAGTTTCTGCTTGTAGGCTGGTAGAAGATGAACCAAACATTGATCAGAGTGTCCCAGAGCCACTCGGGGGACACGGGGGACAGCATCCTTTAAAACTGTGTAGCAAGGGTCCAGTATATTGCTGTCCCTAGTGGGGCATGTGAGGCATGTGATTGACATCTAGTTCTGTTTTACCAATGAATGCATTACATCTACAACTTTGTACACAGGCCCATTTGTTTGCCTTGTACCGGTTCGTCAAATCGGGCTCTCAGATTGGGTCCAGACTCTACATGTGACCAGCACAGTGAGTATTCATAAAATTCAATGAATAAATTGTTATGCAGACATTCTAGAAAATAACATCAAAGTTTAAAGAATACTCTTAGTCTATAGTTAAAGTCATTCTATAATGAAATGAATGTGTGCATGATCAGAAAAGATCCTGCTCCATCTGGATGAGACTCCGGCTCAGTTCATCAGACAGGGAACTCATCGATCAGACACGCTCATACATACTGGTGGAAAAGTGAGTGATGTCCTTACAAAACCACATAACACTATTCCTTATATATGACTATCATTTAACAAGCCATATATCACATCAAATTAGAGGGTTAGTGGTTAGTGGGGTTCATTAGGGTGGAGCTTATCATTTTAGTGAAGTTAGGTTGGGTTAGGCATTCAGCAGCATTGCTGGTCAGAAAGTGCATTCATGTATGGCTCTGCAGATGGAAGTTTCTCAGAGCAGGCAGCACAGACTAAGTAAGGGGTTGTTAACACAAGATTCATTCAAACAGTTCCAATAGTTCCAAGTGAAACTGTTTTTAATATAATTTAACTTGTTAAAGGTTAAATGGCATCAAACTCTTTTTAATTATTTTATTATTATTTGCCTCGATGTTCACTTATAATGTTAGTGAAGTATAGTGAAGGTCTGAATGTAGTAACATCACAAGATTTATGGTTTCTGAGATGGGGCTGTGACATGTTAGAGACTGAAGACGCTTTAGGTTTCATTCGCAGAATAAAGTCTTTGAGGCAAAACAGAAGCAGAGTTGAGAAATTCAGGCAGAGATCAAAACCAAAGCAAATAAGAGTCCAAACAACAAATCCAAAAACGCAAACCAAAGCAAACAGGCAGGGGTCGAAAGATGGAGTAATGGAACACAAATGTCCTCACAGAAACTGATGTAGGATGTCACTGTGTCAGTGAGCTCATCTAGATCAGTGGCTGCAGCCTCAAAAACACTCCAATCAGTGCAGTCGAAGCAGGCTTATAAATCCCACTCTGCTTCATTAGTCCATCTCTTTAGTCCAGTTATTACTACAGGCTTAGCAGATTTAAGTTTCTGCTTGTAGGCTGGTAGAAGATGAACCAAACATTGATCAGAGTGTCCCAGAGCCACTCGGGGGACAGAGTGGTATGCATCCTTTAAAACTGTGTAGCAATGGTCCAGTATATTGCTGTCCCTGGTGGGGCATGTGATGTGCTGTATTTAGGCAGTTTGCGGGTGAGATTAGCTTTATTAAAATCACTAAGAATGATAATGAAAGCAATGAAGTTGACAGTCAGACAATGCTGTGTATGTTCCAAAAAAATACAAATCTGTCTAATTTACTGTGCAATTTAGCAACTAACCACATCATGTCAATTGACTGTTAAAATAACATAACATGGACCTTTTCAGTAATAGGAAAAGAGGAAACTCAAGAAAGCACCGTTCCTGTAAACAGAAATCTTTCCAGTTAATGGGTGTACAGTAAAAAATAAAAGCACATTTAGTGCACATGTGCTGGGGGATGGGGTCTTGTAGCTGGTGATGGCTTTCAAGCCCTTCCACACTAATGTAGGGTTTTTGTCAGCTTTTTTTAAGATTAGCTTCTCTTAGCTACTCTTATTTCCCTATTCAGTGCGTATTTGGCCTGTTTGTACAAGGCTTTGTCCCCACTCCTGTAGGCATCCTCTTTGGCCTGGCGATGCTGTTTGAGTTTTGCACTGAACCAAGGTTTGTCATTGTTATATATTAAATAAGTCCTGGTTGGAACACACATGTCCTCACAGAAACTGATGTAGGATGTCACTGTGTCAGTGAGCTCATCTAGATCAGTGGCTGCAGCCTCAAAAACACTCCAATCAGTGCAGTCGAAGCAGGCTTATAAATCCCACTCTGCTTCATTAGTCCAT
The DNA here is from genome assembly GCF_001515625.1 of Sinocyclocheilus rhinocerous. Taxonomy (NCBI): domain Eukaryota; kingdom Metazoa; phylum Chordata; class Actinopteri; order Cypriniformes; family Cyprinidae; genus Sinocyclocheilus; species Sinocyclocheilus rhinocerous. Next base: position 688,346 of record NW_015656605.1, read on the forward strand.
CTCTTTAGTCCAGTTATTACTACAGGCTTAGCAGATTTAAGTTTCTGCTTGTAGGCTGGTAGAAGATGAACCAAACATTGATCAGAGTGTCCCAGAGCCACTCGGGGGACAGAGTGGTATGCATCCTTTAAAACTGTGTAGCAAGGGTCCAGTATATTGCTGTCCCTAGTGGGGCATGTGATGTGCTGTATTGACATCTAGTTCTGTTTTACCAATGAATGCATTACATCTACAACTTTGTACACAGGCCCATTTGTTTGCCTTGTACCGGTTCGTCAAATCGGGCTCTCAGATTGGGTCCAGACTCTACATGTGACCAGCACAGTGAGTATTCATAAAATTCAATGAATAAATTGTTATGCAGACATTCTAGAAAATAACATCAAAGTTTAAAGAATACTCTTAGTCTATAGTTAAAGTCATTCTATAATGAAATGAATGTGTGCATGATCAGAAAAGATCCTGCTCCATCTGGATGAGACTCCGGCTCAGTTCATCAGACAGGGAACTCATCGATCAGACACGCTCATACATACTGGTGGAAAAGTGAGTGATGTCCTTACAAAACCACATAACACTATTCCTTATATATGACTATCATTTAACAAGCCATATATCACATCAAATTAGAGGGTTAGTGGTTAGTGGGGTTCATTAGGGTGGAGCTTATCATTTTAGTGAAGTTAGGTTGGGTTAGGCATTCAGCAGCATTGCTGGTCAGAAAGTGCATTCATGTATGGCTCTGCAGATGGAAGTTTCTCAGAGCAGGCAGCACAGACTAAGTAAGGGGTTGTTAACACAAGATTCATTCAAACAGTTCCAATAGTTCCAAGTGAAACTGTTTTTAATATAATTTAACTTGTTAAAGGTTAAATGGCATCAAACTCTTTTTAATTATTTTATTATTATTTGCCTCGATGTTCACTTATAATGTTAGTGAAGTATAGTGAAGGTCTGAATGTAGTAACATCACAAGATTTATGGTTTCTGAGATGGGGCTGTGACATGTTAGAGACTGAAGACGCTTTAGGTTTCATTCGCAGAATAAAGTCTTTGAGGCAAAACAGAAGCAGAGTTGAGAAATTCAGGCAGAGATCAAAACCAAAGCAAATAAGAGTCCAAACAACAAATCCAAAAACGCAAACCAAAGCAAACAGGCAGGGGTCGAAAGATGGAGTAACTCCAAAACAAGAGAAAATGCTCAGAAATGCAATAGTGATATTGGCAAGACTCTGGAAGGAATGAGCGGACCAAACAATATATTTATAGTGTGTAATGGCGGAGGATGAGCTTCAGGTGTGTATATGACATTACCCCCCCCCCCCCTTTTTGGCCCCTCCCGAGGGC
>NW_015656605.1:689702-707338 GCF_001515625.1 Sinocyclocheilus rhinocerous
GGCCCCTCCCGAGGGCATGCAGAAGCATTAGTTCGGGGCCTTCCCCTGGGTCTGGGCCATGGTCATTCTGGGTGGAGAGCCAAATTGTGACATTAATGTTGAGCAGACCACAGAAAGCCTTCCACACCCGGGATATGAACGGAGGCCCTCGGTCAGATAAGATGACTTCAGGCAGGCCGAAAAACCAGAACACATGACTGAAGAGGCACCAGCAGTTTCCCACGCAGAGGGCAGTTTCTTGAGTGGAATGAGAGAACAAGCCTTAGAAAAACAGCAGATTACAACTAGGATGGTGGTATTACATTGTGAAGGAGGCAAATCGGTCAGAAAGTCAATTGTGGGACCAGGGCAGTATGGAACAGACAGAGGTTGCAGGAGACCAGTTGGCAGTAGGTTCAGTGATTTGGACTGGGCGCAGACAGTACAGTTCTTGACGTAAAGGCTGACTTCTCTTGACAACGAAAGCCACCAAAACCGACTCCAAACCAATTGGATTGTTCTGTTCTCCCCTGGATGTAATGCACCCACTGAATTATTCTCTCCCTTAACAATGAGGGGACAAATGTCTTATCCACTGGGCACTGGGTAGGAGCTGGTTCTTCTGCTTGAACCTACTGATTTTCCCCCCATGATATTCCACTGAACAGCAACGACCACAAGTGAAGGAGACCGTATGGACCATGGGGCATTTTCCTGCTGCACTGGAGCGTTTAGTTTGGAGAGGGCATTGGCCTTGGTGTTCTTGGATCCAGGGCGGTCACAGTGAATTGCAAACGAAAAAAGAAGAGGGCCCATTGGGCTTGCCAGGTGTTGAGTCTCTTGGCTCTTTGAATATATTCCAAGTTTTGATGATCTGCGAGTACAAGAAAAAGGTGTTGTGCCCCTCCAGCCAATGCCTCCACTCCTCAAATGCAGCCTTCATGGCCAATAATTCTCTCTGCCAAGTTGAGTTTCCTGGAAAAGAAAGCGCAGGGGAACAATTTGGGTGATGAACCATGGCATTGAGAAAAAACAGATCCTATCTCAGAGTCAGATGCATCCACCTCTACCACAAATGGTAATGAGGGGTCCGGGTGTTTTGAGGGTAGGGGCCCTGGTGAAATGTGATTTGAGCTCCCAGAAGGCCTGAACCACTGCAGGTGTCCACGGGAGGATCTTGGGGGAACTCTGGAGCAAGGATGTGAGGGGTGCTGCGACCAAGCAGAAGTTTCTAATGAACCGCCTGTAAAAATGAGCGAATCCAAGAAAATGTTGCAATTCCTTAAAGGGGTCATATGATGCGATTTCAAGTTTTCCTTTCTCTTTGGAGTGATATAAGCTGTTCGTGAATAGATAAGATCCCTAAAGTTGCAACGACTAAAGCCTCACACCCAAGAGATATTCTTTATAAAAGTTAAGACTCATCCACACCCTCCTAAAACGCCTCGTTTAAACTACTCGTTTAAATACGCAACGCAACGCGTAAAAAGACAGTATAAGTCATTATAATCAGTAATTATGTCCCCACTGGATGCAACAAATGCCTCGTTTATAATGGGTTTTATTGGTTTTGTCTCAATGCGCCGGGACTCAGCATCCCAGTATGGTAGGGGCGTAACATTTTCGTCACACGCTTGAGGTATTTGGCCAATCACAACGCACTTGATAGCTGGCCAATCAGAGCACCCTGCGCTTTTCAGACCGATGAGCTTTGTAAAAATCGACGCGTTTCAGAAAGGCGGGGCATAGAGGAGCAACAATAATGTACAGTATGTGGAAAATAATGTGTTTTTTAAACCTTAAACCACATAAACCCATTTCATTACACCAAATACACAAAATAATGTTCTTTTTAGCAACGTCATATGACCCCTTTAATTGAGTAAGGGACTGGCCAGTTCACAGCAGCTTCAATCTTTGCCTTGACCCACCTGCACTCAGCATGTACCTCAGTAAAGAAATAGCTCAAACATGAAACTCACATTTCTCTGCTTTTACAAACAGGTGACTATCCGCCAATCTTTGAAGCACCTGCCGAACATGACAAACATGAGAAGCCAATGTGGGAGAATAGATTAATGTTGATGTAAACAATGACACACTTATTGATCATGTCTGTAAATATCTCATTCATGAAGGACTGGAAGATGGATGGAACATTGGACAGCCCGAAAGGCATTACCTGATATTCATAGTGCCCCATATTGATTATGAAAGCAGTCTTCCATTCATCCATTCATCATGCGGATGAGATTGTAATCACTGCGGAGATCAAGTTTAGAAAAGAAATGAGCCTCACGTACCTGTTCGATAGCTGCTGCGACCAAGGGCAAGGGGTATGAGAACTAGCGTTTAGCCCTTAGTAGTCAAAACACAGTCTAAGAGTGCCATCTTACTTTTCCACAATGAAAAAACCTGCAGCAGCTGGGAAAGTGGATAGATGGATGAACCCTAACCATAATGCCTCCTCCACATAGTCCTCCATGGCCTTGGTCTCAGGCAAAGACAGGGGATAAACCTTGCTCTTGGGAGACTGAGTACCTGGCAGCAGGTTGCTGGTGCAATCCTGGGGTCAGTGGGGAGGGAGATCAGTTGCCTTGCTCTTGTTGATCACCATATAACAAACCTTGTATTCAGTCAGCACACCTGGTGGTAGCTGGTTAGATGATGTGTATAAAGTGGTGGAGAGGCATGGCATGGGCTTAACAGGACTCATACAGGTATCGAGGCAGGTCACACTCCACTTTTGAATCTCACTCTCCCTCCAGGATATAACAGGATCATGATGGGCCAGCCAAGAAAAGCCCAGGATTAACAGATTAGTGGGTCTATTGGTTAAATAAAACAGGGCAAGTTCGTGATGCAAGGCTCTAACTTGTAAGTGGGTGGGATGGGTCATTCACTGTAGTATCAATGGTTAGTTAGGAAATGTCCTCTCTCCCTGTTTTCTGAGAAAACGCTCAGAAATGCAGTAGTGGTATTGGCAAGACTTCGCAAGGAATGAATGAACCAAACAGTCAATTTATAGTGTGTAATGGCTGAGGATGCGCTTCAGGTGTGACGGAAATCAGAATTCAGGTGAGGGCTCCCTCATGTGGCGTGTGGATAGAGTAGCAGTTTCAGGCATGTATATGACAGGGGCTGATTTGAAATCGGGATGTTTTTGGAGAGTTTTAAAAAGGAAAGTCTTGAGAAAGAAATTGAATGAATGAATAATATTAAAATAAAGGCATAAATGACTTGCTGAAATACATTTATAATTTAATTAAACTATTATTTACTTTATTCATTTTATTTTTTGTATAATTTTTTGTTTATTTTTATATCTATTCATTTATGTGTTCATTTATTTTTATATCTATGTATTGTGTACTTCTGCAGAGAGGTGAATGCATACAGAAGGCAAGATCCACCATTAATGTGCACAGCACCGCATCTCTGTTGGAAGTGATCACAGACAGGTTCATGTGCACTGGAGGAACAGAGAAGAACAGACATGAAATGACTTGTAAAGGTTTGGTTGAAGAAACTAAATATATATATATTTATATCCACACACTTAGACTACACATAGTGAGTGTAAATCTTTGCAGGGGATTCTGGAGGAGCTCTCTTCCTACGTAAGAGGATGCGATATTTCCAAGTGAGTGCTTTGGAGTTTATTTTCTAATTTCTTTTGCCTTAATAAAGACAAACAAACAATAAATAAATATTCATTCTAAACATCTTTAAAATGTTTGCTGCAGAGGCAAAATTATGGAAAACAATATGACATGTTCTTTAAAGAATCTTTATCATTGGCAGGAAGTAAGACATTTCTAGGGTGAATTTCTTTAATTATCACCAGGATATCTCAACAAATGCAAGAAGGGAAGTGGCATTAGGGAGCAGAAAAGAGTTAACTGGTTAATGTACACGTGTGGAATGGGATAATAATGCAAATTGAACTGGAAGATACCTTATCGTGACTGTGCATCACAACAGGCAGCATCAATTTGAACATTTCATTGTCTGTAAGAAGACCAGGTTTTGTCACTATTCATTCACTCATCAGCCTACTTGGAGAATTCTCACACAAACTGCCACTTAAGTGAGTGGTTACACTTCACCATTGCCTTTAGTTTCTCATTGACTTGAAAAACACCAGATGCAGAAAACTCCAGAGAGCACATTGAAGTGTTGTAAAGTGGTACATTAAATCTAAGCAGAGCAACACGCTTCTCAAGTGATTTGATTTCTGTTCCTCTCCCACAGGTGGCAGTCGTGAGCTGGGGCACTAAGCAGATCTGTGGCTCACAGACAGATGTCAGAGTCGACTGGCCTCTTGATGCACGAGATTTCCACATCAGCGTGTTCTCTCTGATGCCCTGGCTCAAGCAGCACCTTCACAAGGAGCTGGCATTTCTTCCTTAGCAGAACAACAGAGAATAACAAGCGCATAAAAAACTAGGCAGATTTAACAGATTACTGAATGTTTTCAGACTTGCATGCTTCAGTGCAAGAGAATAAATAATAATGTGACTAAAAACAGATTATGATTTTTTTGTAATCCCTACTGAAAGATCCTTGGCTTTAGGTAATTGGCTTGTAGGAGACACTACAAATGTAATGTTCTTACAATGACTGTTGTAAGGATATTAAGTGCCTCAGATAAATGGACACAAGTTCCCCTTCTCTTTGTAGAAGATATTACTTGCCTTACCTTTATAAGTCACTTTTTTTGTTACCAAATACCATTTTGTGTACCTGCACAATAGCACACATAATTTGTTGTTCGAGCGTGTTTTATATAGTTGACACATCTATAGTCTTGAAAAGAGGTACAAGTATCCACATATGTGTAGAGGTTAAACACCTACATATATGGTAAGCTGAAATAAGAGGCCTTGATTTGTTCATTTGTTTATCCAATCACTTTTGAAAATCATTGTTCTATGATAAATTAATACACACAACAAGAAGAGTCTATAAACTGTGTATCTGACCAGTAAACCTGTAAGAAGAGATGTGAAGCACACCGCTGTGTATGTCCCATTCTTCCCATTGGGTTCCTACAGCTCTTATTATCACCATACTACTTACAGTATTTCTTTAGTGTATCCACCTTATTTTTCCCGTAAGAGTAGGTATGGCCATTTGTAAATTGAATGTGTCTGGCTTCCGGTGTCATCCGCTTCCAAATATTTTAAGCTGTATAAAACAACTTGTTTTGCTGCATGATTTTGCAAACTGGTGTTTCTTACCATATCATTTAAATATATTATCTTAATTATGAACACACTGGATTGTAGTGCAACAGTTGACCATTTACCGCACTTTGTCATTTTTTTCATTAGCGGCTAATGAAGCGTAAGTCTCACACATTCACAGAAAACAACTTACTTCCACGTTGAAAAATAATGTGGATAGCATGCATACTGTGCCCAAGTATACATGTTTCCTATATGTATAGAACACCTGAATGATATACTACATTTGCAATATGAGCACACTGTAGTGAGTACTTCATGATGTTGAAATCACTATTTTGTGTCGTTTGTTTCACTGACAAATATTGCTATATATTAATATATATATATATATATATATATAAAAAATAAACATTCAGTATACTTACCGTCAACCTGTGAAGCATTTGAACACTTAATACAAGCACTTTTATTTTTATTAGACTCGTATAATAAACGTATAATGTTAAATCCCAAAAATACATTCAAATGCATGTGCTTTGTAAAAACCAACACTCTTCATTTCACTGGAGGCTTCTCACAGCAGCAGACCAGCTAACCAGTACAACTCATTCTGTTGCAGAAGTCACTAACCCAAAAGCCTAAACATACCAATGGGAGAATCTCAGAGAAATGGCTGTGTCATATTGCACCACAAACATCTTTTGGAAACTGAAAATGAAGTTTTGTATGGACCACTATGATTTACAAGCAGTCTGTCTGCTGAAGGTGCTACTGAACCACGCTGTGGTCCAACAGCTGCTTTGGTGGCACAATAATTTTGAGCGTGTGATCCAGGGCCACTGCTGTAAGACCCCAGACTCGACGCTTAGGGCTGTGAAACACCGGGAGTGTGTACCCGTAACGGTCTCCAGTGCGGAAGTGCGTGTAGCCTCTGTTTTGGGGTTGACATAGATGCTCAAACGTCAGGGTAAAAATCTCTTCCACCTGTCAGAGGAAGAAATGCAGTGTTACTCGAGTCTTATCTGAGGACAAACACACTGCCACGATTTCGAAGACCTGAATAGATTGTGATGGGATGTAAACTGTGCTATACCTCACTTGGATTAGGTCGAAAAGAGAGCTCCTCCAATGGTCCGAGATTGGCTATTACAGGTGCAATCATCATTCCAGACTGCAAATTAGGAAAATATATACATTCAACTGGAGAATTACACTGATTTTCACTCCAGAAATACATTCAGGCGCATTGAATAGAGTCAAATGAGCATTCATACCCATGAAAAACCATGCATCTTACCATTTCCATCTGGTTACATCAGTACCAGCTTTACAGTCACAGTGAAACAGATTACAAGACAACGATTATCGACAAAGAAAAGACTTCAAAGAACGAGTCATAATATAGACAGACGTCCCAGTGCCTTCAGAAATGCCTCTGTTTTATCACTGATATCCTGAATTTACACTCAGACGATTGAGTTCTGCCTCACGACGTGTAAGTAAGCACATTAAAGGGTTGTAGATCAGTGATAAACAGTATCTGTTGATCTTAGGCACTCTTGCAAACAGCTTGTGTTTTCAGAATCGTTGGAGATGGTTAAACTGATATTATGAGCTCAGAAATGTTAGTTATTGGGGTTAATTTTGCCTATTTGTATAGTGTGTTGGTGAAATGTAAAAATGTAGGCCTACATGTAAATATGAGATGGCTTTAGGACAAAAACACATTTAAAAAAAAAAATTATAATCAATAATTAATTAACTTATTTAGAAGGCCAAGGACATTGGTATTGCTATAGAAAGTTAACCTGTCACTAATCATAATACTATTATTATTAAGGGAAGGGATATTGATTTAGGATGTTTGCAGACTATTGTTGACATCTCTTGTCAGGAATAACTGTCTGCTTTTTTTTTCTCTCCAGAAAGCATGTTATGTAACAAACCTAGGCAAGCTTACAGAAAAAAAGGTTCATTTCAATTGTATGACATATCACTAGAAGTGATTGTTAGTGTAAAGAACGTGTTTAACTGTTTGTCTTACACACACACCTATCGTTTTGTTTGAACATTGTTTCAATTACTGTCATGTTGTGTGGTTTTTGAAGCGTCACCTATAAAGGTCCATTATACTAGCATTAGACTCACAGAGATGGAAATAATTCATAAAAAATCTTCATTTGTGTTTATCTGAAGAAAGAGAGTCATCTGGGACAGCATGAGGGTGAGTAAATGATGAGAGGATTTTCATGTATTGGTCTTTCTGCATCATTTTTGTCTTATCATCTGACCAACTACTGATGCAAAACATGAACATGTCAACAAAATGACTAAACACAAATCTTTGTAGCATGCTGTGAAGTTATTATAGGTCTAGAGACCAGCATCCCTCTTATAAACACCACAAACATCAGTACCCTTACCAAAATGTAGTATATTTCAAGTTTATTTTAGTAAGTATACTTAAGTAAAGTTGAAGTATATTTTTAAGTATACTTTATGTAGTAAGTATACAAATATCAGTGTACTAGTAGTATACTTGTCAGTTTTGTGTTGGATGTGGAAAGGAGGTTCATGACGTCATATCATATCTGCCATGCCAATAGAATATTATGTTGTTGTTTTTTTTTTAAAAACAGCCTTTTCAATACTTACATGCATCAAAAACTTACAAATGTCACAAGAGGAATGCTATCAACATAATAACAATGTTTAAACAACATTATCAGAAACTGATAACAACTTAACACATAAAACCTTTTTACAGGGGCACGTTCAAGCTCAAACCTGTGCGCAACGTTTTTAGTTTATTAGAATGTTTTGACATAAATCATTTGATAAAAGTCAAACTCTCTGTATTTACATAACCATGGTAAAATCACTATAATGCATGGCCTTGTTGATTTTAGCAAAATGATACATTGGGTAACACTTTACTTAAAGCTTTTATATATAATGCGTTTTAAAAGTAGTTGCAATGCTTTGTAATGCGCATTGTATGATCTCATGAAAAATTGTAACCACAGGTATAATACATTATAATCTATTTGCTGTTACACCTTTAGAAAGTATAATTTATTAAAACACATGATAAACAAACCTAATGCATTGTACATAAAGGCTTTAAATGTTACCATAAATGGCAATAAACAAATACATTAATATAACTAATAATTAGCATAAGTAATTATTCTGCTAGATACTTCATTATATTAACTGTAGGCTGTTTGTGGTTGTCAAGCAGCATAACAGATGCTTATTTATTATGTCATGTGCACATTTGCATTTTACCAATTGCAGAATTTAGTGGCTCAGTTATCTTATTTTATGCTTACTATAATGTACATTATCTATGCAACTAAAGTCAGCCTAACTTGTAGATCTGTGCTGCTCGAGCCGTAAACTGATGCACTGATTCAGTCCGATTTTGGTGAACTGGTCAATCCAGTTCACTAAAAAGAATCGTTTCAAAAGAGTGATTCGTTCACAAACCTGTTTGTCTGAGGCTGCAGAGAGTTCTGGAGAATAAAGGGTTCCCGCTGGTTTAATTCTTGGGTTAACACCTTAATTCTTAAGTCTTTTGCAGTTAATATCTTTTCATTTTTTGTGACCCTGCTGCCCCATTGAGCATTTCTTTTTCAGTGGTCACGTCTTTATTTAGCTATTTCTATAGTATTGCACTCTTTTCAGGGGCATTTAATAATTTTTAACTTTTCAGTGTGTTAATCTCTCTTTTTTTTGGCTTATTTTACCTGTAAAAGAAATACAGCATGTTTCACTTGCAGCCCTAGTTATAAATTATATATCTCTTATAAATAATTATATGCAAAATTAATAGCAGTTCGTAAGATTGATGTGGTCTGTATATGGTAAAATGTGCTTGGAGAAAAATATGATCACTTGCCTAATAATTATGCATGCACTGTAGATAGAGAATCCTGTTAAGCAGATAATACACAAATCTTGTCTTGACTAAAATAAGTCATGGAGAAAGTATTTAAACATCATTGAAGTCAGGTGTTTCTGTTAAGTCAGGTAAAATAGTTTAACAAGTGCTGCCCTACTGAAAAAACAAAAAAACATACAGATATACAGGCCTCTCTTGCAACGATTTTTCATTCTGTAAAAAAAATTATTTATTAAGCGGAAGCTTTATCCAAAGACAGTTCACTTATAGCTACTGGAAAGTTACTGTTTCATTGCTGCACAAAATGTCCTCCCGTCTGGTTCAAAGATAAGTCTCAGTGATCATGTAGAGCTCTGTGTGTGCATTATTTCTTTGGTTTCATGACACGGATTCATTTGCTATTTTCAGATAACAATTGGCGTGGCATATAAGGACATGAAGCGCTCTGCATCTGACGACACAACACGCAGTCCTGGAGCCTGTACTGGTCCGGCAAGGCCTTCTCTATGTGGCATGATGGGAATGAAACCGCACTGGTCGCTCCCAAAGCCAAACGCATCGGGGTTTATCTGGACCAGCAGACCGGCGTGCTGGCACTTTACAGACTCTCGCACAATCAGGTCCAAGAAATATGCTGCGTTCACACGCATTTCGACGGATGCCTCGTCCCCAGTTTTCGCTTCTGGACTGGAGTCGGCTCCTCCATCACTATCTGTGAGCTCAGCTAAAGAGGAAAGCATGACTGTGAGAAATACATCTCGAGAGACTGGGAGAAAGTACTGAAAAAAGATGAAGAACGCATACGCCTTTAAAGCAATCTATATCTGTTTACAACTTTACAATGAAAATAAAATACTAATGCATCATACGAGTGTCTTGTGTTTCTCTCTCCTTCAGTGATTCTGCTTGTTAACAGCAGCTGTTCATCACTAATGCTCAATCAGCACTTAATACATCGCTTAATTATCTCATTAACTTTAACTCTGCTTCAGTGTTACTTTAACACTGTGTAGATTAGGACCAAATGCTCTCTTTAAGCATTTAACTCTGGGGGTTTTACTGTGCGCCTGCTTTTGCATGAGTGTTTTGAAATGGTATTTTCTGAAGTGCTTGTAGATCTATTACTGGATGCAAACCCCCATCTTTCTTTGGACCTTGAGGATAATGAGAGTAAAAAGCTCTCTGAGTTCTGCTGAAGTGATTCCATAGATGGACTTTTTTTATACTAATGTGTGTTTCATTTGTACTTGTCTCTGCACTTTTGTGTTTGAGCCTGTAAGAGCTGAAAGGCTTCGTGACAACACATTTGGGAACTTGTGCTTTCATTTCTCAGACCACCAGCTTTTGTTGACTGCATTTTTAGCACTGGATCTTGTGATATTGAAGAAGGAAAAAAAAAAAAAAGATGCACATTTTTGTTATTTAAAATGACAATTTCCAAGCCCTTTTAACCCAGTAGCATGACCACCCCACAACTAACTTAAACGAATAAATAATCAACACTTTCCGGGTATTAGATTAGTGAAACAAACTCCGTTCAGGCTGAGTTCGTCACGTGATATATGCTACATTTCTCAGCCCAGTCACAGTGGATTGGACAGTACTCGTACGTATTTAATAATCTAATAGAGATTTAGGGTGCAGATTTGAGTTTCAGATATAAAACTAAGATTAAACGATTCGGATCAATAGAAGATTCGAACGGATCACACCGGATGTGACGAAGCAGATGACGAACGCGGAAGTTTCGCGGAGCAGATTGAGTTCCCTGCTCGCGTGATGTCGCGGACTGAGTTTATAGCGAATAATGACTCTAAACAGCTCGGAAATAAAACGGACAAACGATAGCGAAGCACATCAACGTTACCAGAAGGTAGGATGAGCTTCTCGACGTTTTATTCTTTATGTCTGACCTGCCAGTTTGAGGTTTCACTTCCCTCAGTGCTGAGCTAGCTAACGTTACTAATACTAATAATTTATTATGTTTCCTTATTGTGTATTTAGTATATGAATCAGTTAACACTTGGTTTAGACAACTGACTAATAGATTATAATGTATTTTAATAAACAGAGCGGCATGTTTCGACGTCTTTCGGTTTCTCTCTCTCAGTTTAATGTCATCATGACAAAATGACAAATATTTGTTCAGTTGTGTTGCCAAAGCCTTTACACTACATACACCTGAAACATGAATTAAACAGCAGAGTGTTCTGTAAAAAATGACAGACCATTGTAACCCATGAGGTTGTGTTCAGATGGAATGTAATGACTATTTATTTGCTGGATCTGAATGATGAATAGGGACTGACTGTGCTAATAATCCAGAGTACTGTGGTGTTGTTGCAGTATGCACACTGGGTGACCCTTTCGGTGAACTGTTGGGTTGAGAGCGAACCCCAGACCCGAGTTCAGCTCCAGCCCGGGTTAAACACACCAGAAGCAGCTAATCGAGGACTGCAGGATTACTACAAGCCTCCAGGCAGGTGTTTTGGGTCTACAGTGGCCCTCTAGGAGCTGGACGAGTTCTCATCCAGACACTGTTTCGATGTTTTTCTTCACTTAGACACACACACACGCATGCTTTTTTTGTGTGTGTTTTGTGGAGCTCAGTTTTTGTGGGCTCTCAGTAGGGATGGGCTTATCGTTACGGAAGAATCGATATATTGATACTGATTGAAAGTATCGATACTCGAATAAAAAATATCAATACTAAAGTTTTGTTTTTTTTTACCAGTGATTTTGTTCATTTAACAAGAAATTTAATGCGTACGAAATGCACTGAATTGAAGGGATGTTAGAAGATTCAGCTGCTTTTTCTAATTCAATGTGACTAATAAACACACGACTACGGCAATATACGGTTTATCTGAGTTCTTATTATTATAATTTTCATTAAAATAAAGTATATTTATAATGCAATGCCTTTATCACTGCTTAAATACTATGAAATATGTTGCGTGCCTTATTCTGTGTAAGAAGCCACATCATCTCACAGAAGGATTTATTTCAAACACTCGACTGACTTTATGAAGTGAGTTTGGAGTAAAAATATGTTATTAAATGTGGTATTTTCACATGCTTTCAGATGGAGCAGCATTTGCTACACAGAGCCGTAGTTCACTGAGAAGCTATGCAAACAGCTGTCATTATCGCCAACGATTTCTTCGATTTCAGAATCGCGCGATAAAATTGTCTGCGATTTTTTTTTTTGCGTAGCTTGTCAGTGAACTACGGCTCTGTGTAGCAAATGCTGCTCCATCTGAAAGCACGTGATGATGATTTACTGCTGATTACAGAACCGGCTTTACTAACAAAATGCGCATGACAATCGCATTCGATTAATCGTGCAGCCCTAGGTATTATTACCTATTTTAGTCTTAATAATTATATAATTTAATACATTTCATAATTTAAAAGTTCAGTCTAGGGGTATCGATATCGGCGATACTGGCCTTTGAAAGTATCGGTGGAGTATCGAAAACAAAATAAGTGGTATCGGTCATCCCTAGCTCTCATTTGGATGTTTTTGGGTCGTTTGAAAACCCATTTTTTGGGATGTTTTTTGGGTCAAAAAATGGGTTTTCAAACATCAATCAATCAGTAGCCACTTTCTCACAGTAATACCAGTAAATTGCCGTAAAATTACCGGAACGAAAGTGTAAAGTGTAAAGCACCGTTCACACGTCATCATTTTCAAAATACCGGTAAATTCTGTGACATCATTAACCGGAAATGAGCTCTAAACGGCTGCGGCTCCCGGTGATGTGTTTGTAAACATGCGCTCAGTGTTTTTGTTGATGTTTTCATTTTTGTGTCAAACATTCACATTTAATCGGTATTTGTGAAAAGGTCCTGTTCACACTAGGGGTTGAACGACTTCTGATTTTTTGAAGTCGACTTTTATGTGATGAAAGTCGAGTCGAAGTCGACTAGTTGCTGATGACGTCATTAATGAACAAATAAGTCTGGAGCTGTGATAAATACCTTGTGCACAGCTATGGCATGTGACACAGCGCTGCCCACATGGCTGTTACTCCTATAACAGCTTTTTTATCAGTTATTTTGTCTTTGGGTCGTTATATTTCTCACAGATTTCTGCTCATTCTAAATCAGATATGTATGAGTTTCTTTCTCATGTTGAACACAAAAGAAGATATTCTGAGGAATGTTGGTCTCCAAACAGTTGCTGGTAGCCATTGACTTCCATACTATTTTTTTCCCTACAATGGAAGTCAATGGCTACCAGCAACTGTTTGGAGACCAACATTCTTCAGAATAGTTCACACATGATCTCTTAACGGTAATTTACCAGTAAATACTGCATGTGTGAAAGGGGCTAATCAATCTTTTGTGAAAATCTGACTCTCTGTATGAAAGATTTCAGATGTTTACATTTGATTAGTGATTCTGAAGTGTTTTAAAATCTTAAATCTTTCTATCAATTACCAGCTTGAAAGGGACAGTTCACCCCAAAAATGAAAATTCTGTCATCATTTACTCACACTGTTGTTCCAAACCTGTATTAGGCACCAGCAACTGTTTGGAGACCAACATTCTTCAGAATATCTTCTTTTGCATTCCACGGAAGAAAGAAACTCATGTTTGGAGCAGCTCGAGGGGAGTAAACAATGACAGAATTAAAATTTTTCGGTGAACTGTCCCTTTAAATGAAAACATCTCGGAACATTAATGTGATCTCTGACTTTTGAAGCTCATTATTATTTGCCATGATTCTTAGTGATGTGTGTGTGTGTGTGTTGTGTCTGTTGTGTGTGTCTGTGTGTGTGTGTGTGTGTGTGTCTGTGTCTCTGTGTGTGTGTGTGTGTTGTGTGTGTGTGTGTCTGTGTGTCTGTGTCTCTGTGTTGTGTCTGTGTGTCTGTGTGTCTATTGTGTGTCTGTGTGTCTGTGTGTGTGTGTGTGTGTGTGTGTGTGTGTGTGTTTCCCGAGCAGCTGATCTGATGTGGAGAGAGTGTTCTGCTGGTTTCTCCTGGCTGACATGGCATCCTCCCCCCAGATGTGTCTCAGCCTCTATCATCTGCTGCTCCTCACCATTTCACCGCTGCGCAGCCATTCCTTCTTCTTTCCCTCTCAACCGTCCTCTCCCTGTGGGCCGGGCCGGTCCTGGGCGGTGCGGCTCGACGCGGGCTCTGTGACAGCGGGGCGTTCGCTGGAGCGGCTGGCACACAGTGTGGCAGAGGAGGTGGGCCTGGAGAATCACGGGCAGATCGGGCAGCTGGAGGGACACTACCTGCTCTGCCAAGGAGCGGAGGACAGCGCAGACGTGGACTCGGCTCTGGATCGAAACCCTCATGTGCTGTGGCACTCACAGGAACACATCCTGAGACGCTCCAAGAGAAGCGTGACCTTCAATGACCCCAAATATCCCAGTCAGTGGCACCTGGTGAGTACTCTGTTGCGTAAGCCAGTAAATAGTGGACAGAATCATGCACTCTAGTCATAAAAACTGGAATTTTGGATGAATAAATCAAAAGTAGGGCTGTAAACTCAATCATATCGCGATCTGGACTAGTGTCTGTGATCATTGAAGCACAAAAAGACTATTTCGATATGAATTCTGCATGTTGTGCTTGTCTCAGTTTGCTCTAGACTGAAGCACCAGCATATCACCATTTATTCTGGGAAATCTATCCTCCTGTCAAAATAAAGGTCTGGTTTAATTGGAAGAAATGGGGACGTATATTACTGTTGTACAGTAGAATGTACTTCTCAAAGAAATAATGATATTAATAGTTGTATGCATGTTTTAATTTTAACAGTAAACTTACGTTATGGTCTTTGTTGCCAAAATGAGTGAATGAATAAATAAATAAATGTTTATTTTTTATTAGTTTG
This sequence comes from Sinocyclocheilus rhinocerous, assembly GCF_001515625.1. Classification (NCBI taxonomy): domain Eukaryota; kingdom Metazoa; phylum Chordata; class Actinopteri; order Cypriniformes; family Cyprinidae; genus Sinocyclocheilus; species Sinocyclocheilus rhinocerous. The sequence continues at coordinate 704,634 of NW_015656605.1, forward strand.
ATTTACATTTTAATAGATTAAGAAATTTTAAAAAAATGTTAATGTTGTATTCCTTCATTTGGTTACCACTGTTTTTGATAATACATTTGTATTAAATCATAAATCCAGAAATAAGCACACAGATAGTAAAATAAATAAATAAAAAATAATAAAATAAAACATTTCATAGGGCCCTATTACTGTAAAAATAAATAAATAAATAACATAATAAATTAAGTTGTTATAGTTTCATGAATTCAGTTGATTAGACCTGCTTTTTGATTATTAAAATTAAACCATTAAAATGAAGTCCATAAAAATGAAAACAGGAAACAGAATTTGGGACACATTTCATAGGGCCCTACAAATACAATATTTTGTTAAACTTTTAATAAATTGTTATGCAATTTCAATTAATTAGACATGCAATCAATTAGACATGCTTGATTACTAAAATTTCATTTAACCATTAAAATAGAGTCCAGTAAAATGGGAGTAAAATTAAATTTGGGAAAAAATAAAACCGATTTCATTGGGCACTAAGTAAAAATGTAAGTAAGTGGTAGCTGTCAGATATCAGCCATCTCACATCTCCACATGTGCTTTTACAGCACAACGATGTGAAACAAGGGATGGACATCAACGTGAGCGGTGTCTGGGAGAGAAACATCACCGGCGTCGGGATCACAGTGGTTGTGGTGGATGACGGGCTTCAGCACACACTGGCAGATATTCAGCCCAACTATGTGAGTCAATCACCATCTGACTTCTAGGAATCTTCCAGGTCCAGCACGTGTTCAATAAGCAGCATCTGTGGCAGTTACCAGAGAAAATAATGTAGACTTGTTCCTCAGTGTTTGAAATGCAGCGAAAATCGGTTCAATAAGGTGCTTAGAATGCAGATACACAGGGGCAATAAACATTCAAATACACACTGTTTAAAGCAGAGTCTGTCACCACGGTGCTAAAAGTTAAGTGTTAACAGAAAGTCACTGTAAATAAATTTTTTACTTAAAGAAGCAAAGGGTTTTCTGGAGTCATCGGCAAAGTGCCTCAAATGTTGTCGATGCATGCATTGAAGCTTTAACTGGTGGTTTGTGTTTATGTAGAGTCCTGAGGGTAGTTATGATCTGAACTCGAACGACCCTGACCCCATGCCTCATCCTGACAGCCACAGCGATAACCATCACGGCACGCGCTGCGCTGGAGAGATCGCCGCCGTCTCAAACAACCGCTTCTGCACTGTCGGAGTCGCATACGGAGCCAAAGTGGCAGGTTGGTGATTTCAGTACGTGTTACTGATAAAAATCAAACCTAGGGCTGATCACAATTATTGTCACTTTAGATTTCATCAGACACACACACACACACACAGACAGACAGACAGACAGACAGACACGCAGACAGACACAGACACACACACACACACACACACACACACAGACTCACACACACACACACAGACACACACACCCACACACACACACACACTCACCACACACACACACACATATACACAGACACACACACACAGACACACACACTCACACACAGACAGACAGACACACGCAGACAGACACACACAAACTCACACACACACACACACACACAGACACACACACACAGACTCACACACACACACACACAGCTCACATGCTTAATTTCACATCATCTATTTTCCTGATGTTTTATATTTCTCGTATAAATATAAACACACTCTTTACATTATGAAAACTGGGGCAACAAATAGCTTCTCAAAATCCTTATATTTAACCCCCGCAATTCCAAATGAAAAATGTTTTTAGGATAAATAACCAGCAGGTTAATGAATTGAGAGAAACATAAATCGTGAACACAATTAGAATATGATTTATTGTGCAGCCCTAATTAAACCCTTTCTAAATGATTTATCGTTGAGGTGAATTGCTTTCTTTAAGATGAATCACTTGTTGTTTTCCTCATTTGGATAAAAGTATCTGATAAAGTAAAATGTAAATATTGTCATAGATTTATACTTGATTTGTAGGGCAGAGGGATATAGCTGAAATAGTTGATATATTGATTAATAATTTATATACTGATGAATCTAAAATGCATAATACATTAACGCTGTCATATCAACAAAACATCCATTGTAGCCAAGTAAATTCAAAATGTTAAATGCAAGAAGGAAAAATATTTGGTAACTTTTATTTATGTTTCACATTATTTTATTTATATAACAGTGCTTTTTAATAAAAGGTTTACCTATGTGTATTTTTACGAAGGCATTTAAATGTGATTTTTTTTTTCTTGAGTGTCATGTGAATTAATTGTTGAGTTTGAGTTTTTAATCTAATTTAGAATCAGTTATTGAACTTGATTTCCAAAAACACCTTTTTGCTAGCAAACTTTAAATCGCTGTTGCAACGTCTGTCTTGACACTCTCACACCTGCATGACACAAAACATTGTGAAACTAGTGTAATGACACGCACTTTAGGAAACGTGATGACCAGATTAAAATCATTGCAGGATTCACAGTGTTGGTTCATTTTAATATTAAATTTACATCATTGGTAATATTGTCTACGTTACCCATTGATTGCTCGCGTGTGTGTGTGTGTCTGTGTCTGTGTCTGTGTGTGTCTGTGTGTGTCTGTGTGCCTATGTGTGTGTGTGTGTGTGTGTGTGTGTGTGTGTCTCTGTGTGTGTGTGTCTGTGTGTGTCTGTGGGTGTGTGTGTCTG
>NW_015656605.1:707778-718723 GCF_001515625.1 Sinocyclocheilus rhinocerous
TGTGTCTGTGTGCGTGTCTGTGTCTGTGTGCGTGTCTGTGTGTGTGTGCGAGTGTGTGTGTGTGTGTGTGTATGTGTCCTCGTAGGCATCAGAGTTTTGGACGGACCCCTCACAGACAGCATGGAGGCTGTTGCTTTTAATAAGCATTACCAAGTTAATGACGTCTACAGCTGCAGGTACTTTTTGTGCAAGCTCACTGAAGAATTTGTGATATAATAGATATTTTAACATAGTTTTTACAGTAACACTTCATAAGGTTCATTAGTTAACAATTAACATTAGTTAAGGAACTTAACTAACTAACTAACATTAGTTTAGTTAACGAACTAAGCATGAACAATACTTCTACAGCATTTGTTAATCTTAGTTAATGTTAATTTCAACATTTACTAATGCATTATTAAAATCAAAAGTTGTGCTTGTTAACATTAGTTAATGCACTTACATGAACTAACAATGAACAACTGTATTTTCATTAACTAACATTAACAAAGATGAATAAATACTGTAATAAATGTATTGTTCATTGTTCGTTCATGTTAGTTAATACATTAACTAATGGAACCTTACTGTAAAGTGTTACTGTTATCACAAATATTTTTATTTTTATTTATTTGCTTTTTTATAAGTATTTGATGCTCAGTTCAATTTGTTTATTTTCAACTGAGCACAATTTTAGTAGGCCGATTAAAACAAATAAGGGTAGTAGGACAAGGTTTCATTTGTTAACATTGTTTAGCTACATTAGTTAACACTAACTAACATTGATATTTCTTTATGAATTTTAATATTAATTTCAACATAATACATTTTTAAAATCAAAAGCTGTATCTGTTAACATGAACGAACAGAGAACAACTGTACTTTCATAAGCATTAATTATTGCTGAAAACTATGTATTGTTTATTTTCAGTTCATGTTAGATAATGCATAAACCACTAGTTCATAATCCATGAATGTTAACTTGTCCCACTTTTAATGTGAGACTTTACTGAAATGGGTACCATGTGTATTTTGTGCTGTAGTTGGGGTCCGGATGATGATGGCCGTACGGTTGATGGACCGCATCCCTTAGGCAAGGTTAGGCCGTCTGAAACTAATCCTTTACATTTCATCAGAGTAATGCATTTCATCATGAATCATGAGAAGCAGAAGACATGCATCCTTCTCCATATGATTGGCTGCACCTCAGCAGTGTGTTTGGTTCTCTGTACTTGCACCAAGATAAGGTGCTGGTGCTTCAGCCATAGCTTCAACATGCCAATAAGACCCTTACATAAAATCAAACAGCTACATTTAAAACAAGATGCATGTTCTGCCATTACAGATACACTGCCTTTCAAAAGTTTGGGATCAGTAAGATTTGTAATGCGTTTTAAAGAAGTCTCTTCTGCTCATCAAGGCTGCATTTATTTGATCAGACATACAGAATAAACACTAATGTTGTGAAATATTATTGCTATTTAAAATAATGTTTTTTTATTTTAATATACTTTAAAATGTCATTTATTTCTGTGATGCAGCGCTGTATTTTCAGCATCATTACTCCAGTCTTCAGTGTCACATGATCTTCAGAAATCATTCTAATATGCTGATTTATTATCAGTGCTGGAAACTGTTGTGCTGCTTAATATTTTTTTGGAACCTGTGATACTTTTATCAGGATTCTCTGATGAATAGAAAGTTAAAAAGAACAGCATTTATTCAAAATATAATTTTTTTCTAATAGTATACACTACCATTCAAAAGTTTGGGGTCAGTGTTTTTTGTTTTCTTTCTTTCTTTTTTTTTTTGTTTGTTTTTGAAATAAATTATTTTATTCAGCAAAGATGTGTTAAATTGATAAAAAGTATATTGTATTGTAAGTATGTATATTGTTAGAAAATATTTCTATTTTAAACAAATGCTGTTCTTTTTTAACTTCATTCATCAAATAATCCTGAAAAAGTATCACAGGTTCCAAAAAAATATGAAGCAGCAAAAACTGTTTCCAACATTGATAATAAATCAGCATATTAGCATGATTTCTGAAGGATCATGTGACACTGAAGACTGGAGTAATGATGCTGAAAATACAGCTGCGCATCATAGGAATAAATTATATTTGAAAGTATATTAAAATAGAAAACCAATATTTTAAATGGTAATATTTTACTGTATTTTGGTCAAATAAATGCAGCCTTAATGAGCAAAAGAGACTTCTTTAAAACACATTACAGATCTTACTGATCTCAAACTTTTGAACAGCAGTCTATTTTCTTTTTGCAACCCCAGAGTTCAGCCAACAGTGGTTTTGAGTAATTAATCCATGTTTTAGTCCGATTCTTACAAAGAATGGTTCCGTTGTTTGTGCACAGGCGGCGCTGCAGCATGGAGTTATTGCAGGCAGGAGAGGTTTCGGTAGCATCTTTGTTGTCGCCAGTGGTAATGGAGGACAGTATGAAGACAACTGCAACTATGACGGCTATGCTAACTCCATCTACACCGTCACCATTGGTAATGAATCTAACCTTTCTCAGCTCAGTTAACTTATGAGTGTCTAAACCTTGTCTGATCAAAGCTGTCAGGAACATTTCTGAATCAGATTTCAGCCCAGAATCTTAATTTCGTATTTTTTAAATATTTGTATTTACATCTGTATTTCTATATTTGTTGTATAGCATTAAAGGGATAGTTCACCCAAAAGTGAAAATCGCCTGCTAATTTACTCACCCTCAGACCATCCAAGATGTAGGCGACTTGTGTTGAGAACAGATTTTTAACTGAAACTGTGGCCCTTGGTGGTTCATAAAATGCAAGTCAGCAGCTACTGTCACTTTGAGAGTCAAAGAAAGCACATCAGGCAACACAAAATGAATCCCCGTGGCTCCTGACGATACACTGAGGTCTTATGAAGCGAAACGATCAGTCTGTGCAAGAAACTGAACTGAACATTATTACCTGTAATCCAGAGCCTCAGACAAACGGTCCGGAGTGATGTCCGGTTCACGAACGAATCATTCTTTTGAACCGGTTCTTTTTGGTGAGCGAGCTGAACCAGTTCATCGAATCGGACCGAACACTTGTATGAAGGGGCAAAAATGAAAGTGTTTATGGTTTCTCATGGTTTATGTAAAAAGGTGAGTTGATTATAATTGCGTATACGTCACGTCATTGTGTGATTACGTGAACAAACTGATCAATCGGTTATTTGAACCAGTTGAAACAAACTGTCAGAAAGAACCAGTTTGCAGAAAAGTATCGTGTTATAATATAGTAAATAATGTTCGGTTTCTTGCACAGACCAATCGTTTCGCTTCATAAGACCTCAATATATATTGACAGGAGCCACGGGGATTCATTTCATGCTCCTTGCTTTTTATGTCTGTCGAAGTGACGGCAGCCACTGAATCATCGACTACCGAGATCTTTACTGTGCTACTGAAGAAATACAGTCACATTAATCTCAGATGGCATGAGGATGAGTAAACTAACAGCGAATTTAGATTTTTGGGTGAACTATCCCTTTAAGAAAACGAAGGCTCTTTTTAAGACCGTGAATGATGATGATGTGTAATTGCAGGCGCGGTTGATGAGAATGGCAAAAGGCCGTTTTATGCAGAAGAGTGTGCGTCTATGCTGGCCGTCACGTTCAGCAGTGGGAGCAGACAGCTGCGCAGTATAGTGAGTATCAGTAGCCTGTTAAAGTACGCTTGATTATAACATAAGTCAGGCATACAGGTGCATCTCAATAAATTAGAATGTAGTGGAAAAAACCTTTTTGTCTCCATCACAACACGCAATATGGCAGAATAAGCCCCGCCTTCTGAATAAAAGACCCAATCAGCACTTGGTAAAGTCATTGCATCACTGCAGCTGCCGTTAGAGGCTCTGGATGCTGATTGGATGTTGAGGTGTGGGCGTGGATATTAGGGCTGGGCGGTATATCGAGTTTGTATGATATATCGATATTTTCTTTATAAGCGATTCGATATGAGGCAATACCGTTTATATCGATATACAGTAGTTTGATACAAGCGCATCTGACAGACTGAGCTGCTGCAGAGAAAGTGCATAATCCAATTTGTTCTAAACATGTGACAAGCTTCATATTAAGGCCTTTAAAAACTGGTAAGACTTAGTTTATAGTTTGGTTTCGCATATTAGTTTAAGCGGCTCTGACAGAAAGGCTGTGTGTGCCGCTGACAGAGACACTAGCCTACTCGCGCTGTTTAATGTGTTTGAGATGTGCTGTCTTCCTGAATGCATAACTTACATTTCACAGGTATATTCTCCATCTGTAAATGTTAGAATAAGTGACATGTAGAGTTTTAAACCTGCAAGTAAGTCTATTTTTATGACAGCACTGACTGTAAAGTGACTGTAATGAAGTAATCAAAATAGTCTAACACAACTGTGCTTTTGTTCTCATTTATTTTAATTTTTAGTTTAGTGAATTTAACTTACACTTTAAAAGCCTTATTTTTGTGTTTAGATTGCAATGTTACAGAGTTAGAATGAAATGTGATTTTAACCCTTTTTTGCGCATAATATAAAGGCTTACATGGTTACATTCACTATTTGTTTTCATATCCTTTAATATGTATTGTTTTGTTGGACAACATTGGGCGGCGGTAAGTGAAATATATATTAAATACAGATTGTTTTTAATCCAAATACAAAAACATATATATACACCGTATATCGCAAATCGGCCAAAAAATACAGAGATGTGAATTTTTGCCCATATCGCCCAGCCCTAGTGGATATGCAGATGAGCGTGAGCTTGCAGGGGCGGAGTTTAGCAGCATTAAACCCGCATGCATCACCAGAGGATCTAGAGGTTTTAGATTCGGTTTCCTGATGTGTTTCTCTCAGGTGACGTCTGACTGGTCGCTGCAGAGCGGCACCGGCTGTACTGACGGACACACAGGCACTTCAGCGGCTGCTCCTCTGGCTGCAGGGATGGTGGCGCTCATGCTGCAGGTGCGGCCCTGTCTGAGCTGGCGGGACGTCCAGCACATCATCACCTACACAGCAACACAGGTAGCTGTCGACATGCATTAACCTGTAATCAACATGCATTTTTAAGCAGGAGTGGTGCTGTTCTGAATGTCAGCTATAGTAAGCAGCCATGATGATATTCAGTTCTACAGCAAGATCATCGCTGTGATATTGCTTTAATGCGGCAGTTCTATAAACCAGCAAATTATTTAAAGACTGTAAATAAACCTGCATCAACAGCAGATGACACTTCACTGACCACAACCTACATCTCTCTAGTCAGTTTAAGGTTTTAATAATGTCAGTAGTTTAATGCTGAGGTGTCTTTATGTCTTTAGCATGACGCTGACGCTCAGGCTGACTGGGGAATCAATGGAGCCGGTTTCCACCACAGTCACAAGTACGGCTTTGGATTGCTAAATGCCTGGAGGCTCGTTAATGCTGCCAAGGTTAGATCCATCACAGCAGCGCTGCTTTCAGAGAAACACAGGCTTCATTAAGCAGCTGAGAGTCTATATCTATATGTCTGGCAGGTCTGGGAGTCCGTCCCCTTTTTGGTGTCCTACCAGAGCCCAGTTTTAAAGACCAACGAGGGCATCCCAGAGTATCCCAAAACTCTCACTCACACCTGGAATGGTAAGAGATTTAGATGGAGTAGCACACTGAAATTAAATTATTGGTTACGCTTTATTTTAAGGACCAATTCTCGCTATTAACTAGTTGCTTGTTAGCATGCATATTACTAGCACATACTAGTACTTATGAAGCACTTATTAAAGCCTAATTATGCATGACTATATTTCAGATCCCTATAATCCTAAACCCCATGCATAACTACCTTACTAACTATTAATAAGCAGCACATCAGGAGTTTATTGAGGCAAAATCATAGTTATTTCATAGTGGGAATTGGTTCCCAAACTAAAGTGTGACCAAAATATTTACAGTTTTCCGATCTAATATGTAATTCAGAACAAACCATAAAAAGGGCTATTATGACATCTGTGTGCTCTGTTAATGGATCTGTGCCACAGACAGCACTAGTCTGCCCTTATTTGGACAAGTTTGTCTGTGTTTATGTGTTCAAGTATACCGTGAAAGTGAAATGTTGTTTCCCTTCTCCATTGAGCTCACATCTTTCAAACGAGATGTTCAGCAGCACTGTTTATGTAATGTGGCAAAGTTGGATCAAATTTACATTTACAGATGATATTAAATAATACATTTAGAAAATGATACATTTGTGATTTTATTTATTTCTTTTATCCGTACAATCTAAATGTATGGACAAATAGGGAAAAATTCCAAATTAATGCATTTAGAATTTTCAGAAATGTATCTTTTTTTTTTTAATATTCATCGGATTTCCAGATTCAAATATATTGATGAATTGTAAAAAATCTAAATAAAAACAGCTATAAAGTTTAACTACTTAAGATGTAACTTAAATGTACAAAGAAACCCATTGAAAGTGAGATGGCAGTTTCTAATAGACATTAGTCAGTGTAGCTCCATATTTGCTGTCTGACAGGAATGAAAACGAGGCTGTGAGGGACTGAAGTACAGTGCGTTCAGTGGATTGTACTGTTGTTTATTCAGCTGACGAGACATCTTTCCAAAACACTTTCAGTAGACAAAAACTCAAAACAGTTTTGAAGGTTGTAATTTGTGAAAATACACAGTGAGTGCCATTATAAAGACCGCAAGCCTCGTTTTCATCCGCGTTTAATTCAATATGACATCTAACCTGATTAAAGTCGCTTGGATATTGGTGGAAAAGGTGTTTTAATAGTGTAACAGAAATGAAATGGCCTCTCAGGAAAGGTTCACGTCAGTTTCATTCATAAGTAGGTTTATACACAATCACTTGCTCTCAAAAGCATTAATATCAGCATGAAACAGAAGCTGTGATCATCTTTTCTTCCTTCTTGTGACTTCTATCTGAGAGAAACAGCTTTGTGAATGGGGAAAAATGTAGGACGGGGCTTGGTTTTGTCCATTTGTCCAGAGAAGAGATGTCATTGTCAGCAGATGACTTTAAGGGGTTGTGTGCAGTGTTTGTATCTGACACATAATGAACCTTTAGCATGTTTTTTTTGTTGTTTATACCTTTCTTTAATTGTTTACCATGATGAACTGATCTCTCTCTCTCTCTCTCTCTGTCTCTCTCTCTCTCTCTCTCTCTCTGTCTGTGTCTGTCTGTCTCTCTCTCTCTGTCTCTCGCCCTGAGCTTGGATCATTTCCCTATATGGTTAGAGAGTGTTGAGCTTGTTTTAGCAAGCCTCTCTGAGGAAATGCCATGGAGTTAGTGTAGCCTAATGTAAGAATTCAGAATTGCACTCTTCTCTTTCAGCAGTCCTTCACTCACGCTCTTACTGCAGTTGTGTTATTTTAAAGCATTAATGTGTGTGTAGCAGCAGCATAACTGCGTCAGCAGGACCATTGCCACTGCAGCTCTGTATAGAAATAAAAGAGATTTCTGAGTTACTAAACTTTTAATAACTCCTGTAAAGTATAAAAGGTTTAGCAGGAAGGGGCCGTTGATAATTATTACAAACTTGATCATTAAAATCTCATTTACATAAGAAATATTGGTAACACTTTAGAATAGGGAACACATATTCACTATTAACCAAGATTTTTCCCTCAATTAACTGCTAATTTGCTGCTCATTAATAGTTAGTAAGGTAGTTGTTAAGTTTAGATATGGTGTTTAGGATTAAGAGAATAAGACATTAATATGTGCTTTATAAGTACTAATAAACAGCCAATATGCTAGTAATATGCATGCTAATAAACAACTAGTTAGTAGTTGGAATTGGTCCTTAAAATAAAGTTTTACCGTAATTTTCTGGCGCAGAACCTGTTCTTTTTATTTTTTGGAAATGTACTCTATTAAATCAACATGACCTTTAGTAATGTAGTCTTTTATAAAGCAGCACACAATAATTGGACTGAATTGCTCACCCTGTTTAACATTTGTCTGGCTTGATGCAAGATTCATGTCTGACTAAAGCCTGATTATTTAAGTGGTTTAACGTGAAGGTCAACTAGTGTTCAGATGTGAATGTGGACGGCAGTGCCATGTGTGAATGCGTCGGTAAACTAGTCTTGCATCAGACGTCATGCATGCACCGTGGATTTGTTTCTGCTCTCTTTGTAATTGCTTCATATCAGTGGTGAAATGGAAATCGGTTGCATGTTTCAGTTGATTTTGTTTAATGCAAAATAAAGCTATAAGTGTATTACTCTTTCATTTGAATCTCTTTGGTTCATAGTCTCTCTGTCTGAGCTGAGGCAGTCTGGCATGCAGACGCTGGAGCACGTGTCTGTTACTGTGACGGTCGTCCATCCGCGGCGCGCGAGCGTGGAGATCCGGCTCGTCTGTCCCAGTGGAATGAGCTCTCTGATCGGGGCCCGGAGACCGCTGGATGTGTGAGTGTCCCCACACTTCTGACTCGCTCCACACACACGGCGAGGCCGCTTTTAACGCCAGTTTTGTTGTTTGAGTAGAGATACGACTGGATTCACGGACTGGACGTTTTCCACTGTGCGATGCTGGGGAGAAAGAGCCGAGGGACAATACAGTCTACAAATCACCGACCACAGTAAGACAATACAGTCTACGTTCTACTACTCAACTCATTTTTTGTGCAACACTTCACTTAATTAGCTGCTACCTTTAGCATCACGGGAACATCTTCAAAATACAATAATACGCTGATGGCATCACAAGAGCATGCGTAATCCCAAGTCATTTACTAGCAGCTGTTCAACTGTCCTTGCAAAAAAAACTGTTTATAGCTGGCATAATGGCATTTTTAAGAGAGGCTTACTTGGCAAAGCAATGTTTTGGTCTTTGCAAAGTGTTTCATGAGCAGCTGTCCACAGAAACACTAGCAGGTATGAACTGAAACAACATTTTTTTTTAACTGAAACAAAAATTGCATGGGCAAAGATACAGCTTTACTTTTCTGCGAGCAATACTAGAGATGATAACTAAAAGGATATTATTATATGTGACCCGTGCTGGCAAAATGAGTCGGAATGCGCACGGCCTAATTTTGAGCTACAGGCAAAAAAAGTCAAATTTGAGGTTTTCACACATATGTGAGCCTGCAGCACAAAAGCAGTCTTAAGTCGCTGGGGTATATTTGTAGCAATAGCCAACAATACATTGTATGGGTCAAAATTATACATTGCATTTGATTATTTGTTTTTTTTAATGCTTTTGTTTAGATGTAAAATTAAAAATGTAATGCACTATTTGCTTTTTTTCTTGTATTTGTTCTACAGTTTTTTTTGCATCTGTTCTTATTTACAATATCAAAGATAAAATAAAAAATAGCTATATTGTGACCATTAATACAGTAATGATTATTAAGAAAAGAACTGGAGGAAAAGATGCAATGTTGCAGGTGGAACCTTCAGAAAACTTTAACTAGATTTTCCTCAGAATTGACTTTGCTGACTCTATCGACTTCAGACAGGTGTAGCTCAGTCATTGTTCACCCGATTCCAACAAATCAAATGAAAATAACTCATTTTTGAAAAATTGCTCAATGTGACTCATTTTGCCAGCACAGGTGCGTTTAGCGAGACTAATGGTTTCCCAATGGTTTTCCTGGGGATATTTGAAAAAATTGCAGTTCATGTTTTGTTGGCGTTTTGAATTCAGAACGGGTCATTTGTGTGATTGGTGTAGATCCGGTGAGTTTGTAAAACTGTCTATTTACAGTGCCAGTAGTAGGCTACCAACTCAAGTCTGTGCCCACTCGAAGGCACCCGCTTTCAAACGCTCGTCTGTTTCTGTGTGCGTGCTCTGGTTTCAAATTATTATTAATTAATTTGAATGGTTTTAGTTTACGTAGTTCTACACGCTTGCAGATCTACCTATTATACCGAGAGAAAAAATCACACACGCAGTGTAAATAAGAGATTGATTGTGTAGTTAGTTGATTATATCATTGCTCGGTTTCTCTACATAATCCATTCACAATTTGAAGAAAAGTTTTGTTTGTCTAAGAGGACCAAACGTCCACGTATTCTGTTTCAAGCAAGATGTTTTGTACGACTTGTGTATTACAGGTGCAGTGGGCACAACAGAATAAAAATGGAGCAAAATGATTAAGTCAAAAGTAAATAAATAAAAAAATCACTGTGTTCTCCTCACTTTAAATCAGTAAAGTAAACAGTACAGTTTGGATGAAATATTCCTTTTGAAACAACATAGAGCCTAATGGGCCGTTCACACAGAATGCGTTTTTCCATTCCACTGCACTACTTTCCCATAGCTTTTCTATGTAAACACATGCTAGTTGTTGTGCTCATGTCTTGTCATTTGCAGCGTCTTGCGCATGATACGGCAGTCTAAAAACACGGTGCTCGAGTTGAAATATACGTTCAGCTTTTACAAAGCGCATCTCAAGACCTTGTGTTTTTTTCCCATTCTGCTGCTTGTGTTTTTCAAGGGGTTGTCATTGGGTTGGGTTTTGACACAAATTTCACAATTCGATTCGATTATCTTTCACAAGCTTGCGATTCGATATTGATTATTTTGGATATATATCAGGTACAGGACATGGCAAATTTTCTCAAGGAAAAAAAAAATCTCTCAACTAATGCTGTAAAGTATACCTGAGAGTAGTGCTGGGCGGTATGACCAAAAATTTATATCACGGTATTTTTCAAAATTATACCGGTTTCACGGTACATGATGGTATTTTTTTTTCATGCATGACCGGGTGTTAACCATATTCTCTACTGATTGAGAGGAAATACTGCAGTATATTGCCATATTTTACTGTTATGATGAGTGAATATTGTCAAAAATAAAGTTTTTGTAACATTAAAGTTATAATACTAACTTTAACTTTAAAGAGCAGGTCATATGGGCTTTTTGAAAAAATATCTCTTTTGCAGTTTATAACGTAGCTATCCTTAAATGAAAACAATCTGCAAA
>NW_015656605.1:721054-728591 GCF_001515625.1 Sinocyclocheilus rhinocerous
TGAGTAAATGATGACAGAATTTTCATTTTTGGGTGAACTATCCCTTTAATGCCAAGTGTAAACGCAGCCTTAGTGTGTTTACATCATGTTGAGAAGACGCTGTGTTCAAGGATACCACAGAAATGCAATTCCAACCTTTTACCTTTTCATTTTACCAAGGACTGCTTCTCTAATCTTGGCTTTTATCTTCGTTGGCTTCTTCTATCGTCTTAATTTGGACTAACAAGCTCTCCGAACCACAACCTGTAAGTACCATTGATACGTTATGTGCACATTTTCAACTGAGTGCTCAAAATATCAAGTTTTTGTGCTAATATGTGATGTACACCTAGTGCAGCTTTAGGTTAAGCACGATATTACTGAAGTAGTTCAGATAATTTGCTGTGAACCCACTATTTCCTAAGAATGTGTCGATTAATGTAGACTGACGTTGTTCTCATTACTTTTTTTAATAATAAATAAAGTAGTGTAGCCCACAGATTTTATAATCATTGTGAAATTGCTGATTATTTAACACAATATTAGGACACTTTAAAATACCATATGACCTGCTCTTTAAATGACATAATTATAGGCTATTTCAATTAGTTTTTTTTTTTTTGTTATAAAAGCATTTAAATGTTGGTTGTCACAAATATTGAAGAACAGTAAAAAAAATGTTATATGGTGCATATTTAGCAAAATGCTCCTCTCTAGAGTTAATTTTTCTAGTTCGTGTTCACCGAATAGGTTTTTCTGTGGTAAATGTGACGTTACGTGACAGATTGTTTACAAGCTATTGTCGTCTTTCCACGTTTGAAACACTGATTGAGCGATTTCATGAGACAGGAGATGGATTCGGTAAGTTGTACTCTTTCTTTTAACACCCTAGGATGTTCATTCATGTTTATTTCATGCTATAACCGCTATTAAAGCGGAGGAGACGATCAGTTCACAGCGATCTGTCACTCCACATTAAACCGCGCCAAAACGGCATTTCATATTTGAATATTGTAATAAAATGGACAGAATCTGAGACATTGTTTCATATCAAAAGTAACAAATCACAAAGTGTATTGCAATTTATTGGATGGGTGGGATTGCTACAATGTTCCGTTCATTATCTGACAAGCTAGACTAATCGATTCTTGGGATTTATGAATCAATATTGTTTCATATAAATGAGAATCAATTAAAAATCTATTTTTCTTTACCCAGCCGTAATGTGTCACCCGTTGTTTCTGTCTTTCAGAAGAGCCGACTCTGTCATCAGGCGTCCTGAAGCACTGGAAACTCACTCTATACGGCTCCTCTCTGTCTCATCAGCAGGTGAAAGAGAGACGGAGGTGAGCCACAGAGGACTGATACTCAACATGAGCTCGTTGCATTTACTTGAAGATGTTTTAGGTGTTAAAAAAAATACACACTCTGACTCTGGTCTGTTAGATTCAGCAGTGCAATCCTGAATCAGTTTAGTGTTAATACATTTCCATGCATGTTTGTTTGAATTGTCAGGGTTGTTGAAGATGCCATGGGTGGACAGTATCTGGACAGAAGTTTTGCTCTTCCCTGTCCTCCTGGTATCGACGTTCCTCCTGAAATCGTGAGCCCGTTCACCTCGAGCAGCCTGAAGGTGTGTCTTCCTGAAAACACCAGCATGGTTGCACACGCTGTCACATGTGTAACTAGTGTATGGCTTGAACCGAACCCAATGCATATGTCATTTTGCACGTGAATTTATAGCGTGTTTTGTGGTCTGCAGTCTCTCCTGCTGCTGGGCTGTTTCGCTCTCTTCTGGTCGCTCTATTACACTCTGGAGGTGACCCTCACTCATTGGGACTGGCGTGGATGCAGCACGACGGGACGGGACAGAGGCTTTCAGGCCGGATCCACGGGCCTAGAGGACAGTCAAGTGGTGGAAATCCAGCCCGAGATGGACAATGAGTCCAAAGTCCCGCTCATTGCTGCTGATGAGAACACGTAGCACGTGTCTCCATTTCTTTCGTTTGAAATTTCAGGTTGCACTTCGCTTTTGTTTGCGCATGTGAGCCAAATGCTCTATGTTGAGTTGCCTTCTTTTGTGTTCATGACCATGTTGTCTTATAAGAGTGCCTGATGTTGAGTGCAGTATTTTAAACATTCAGTGCATGATTGAGAGAATGTGTGAGTGAGGTTTGCCGAGTGCTGTGTGGATGATATTTTGTGGAGTTTAATATAATGACTTTTTTCTTGATCGTGACGCATCGAATGTGTCACTCTTAGGTCTATAAATACCTCCGACACTTGAAAGACTGAAAGAGGTTGTTTAAACTGGAGGTCTGCTTACCTGCAGATATTTTACTGATTCTAGTCTGTTTGTCTTTTGTTTTTTTTTACTGAAGTGTGGTATTCTTGTGAACAAGAACTCAGATGGGGTTTGAATAAAAACAAAAAGGGAAAGTGTTTTAGTATCTCTGCATGGGTTACAGTGTTATGTGCTTTTAGACGTGCTCTTAAAATCAACACAAAATGTTGATCGCAAACCAATTCATTTCTGTAATGAGAGGAGTGGAGCTTGATTTCGTCGATGAGGAATTGATTGGTTGGTGAGAAGTCTTTCTATATGACAGGTAGAGAAGAAAATAAGATTGATCAGTGACATTAGCCTAATTTTTTCCCTTTCGGATTAACATGCACCACAATAAGACCAGGAGTGTGTATTACAGAAGTAAATGGGGTTCATTTCGATGTGATGTTAACTTGCAGATATTACAAACTGTTTCTTATAAAGCGGAGAGTTCCGGTCCTTGATTCTGATTGGCTGAGCCGAGTGCCTAAAACCCTCTTAGCTGTTATAAATGCACTGTAAACCATGGCTTCTTGGGGCTTATTGCTTTATTAGACCGCACAATCTGTCATGTTGCACTCAGATGAAATGCAAAATTCTGCTCAACAAAGAATTTTAATTTGACCAGATACGTTCCAGAAGCAGGGATTGACACTGGATATGGAAACTTGGTTTAGTACAGAGTGGTGTTATTCTATATTTATATTTATTACGCTGTCCTTCTGGTCATATTTTGAACAATTGGAGTCCAGCGGTTGGGATGCAGTGATGCTCGGGGAACCGAGGGAAGGACTCATGGGTTCATGATCTGTCGAGGTCTGCCGTAGCCTGTCATGCCAGACTGGGTCGCCCCTTTATTGGATCCCATCTGCAGGCCTATGACATTCTTCCCTTCTTTCAGCTGGCCTTCAGAGAAACCTCTCCGGTTCTCCTGAGCTTTCCTGCAAACAGAGAGCAGACACGTCAGTCCGTGTAATGTGTGCAGTGCTGCGTCCGTGTGATCAGCGGGACTCACTTGAAGAACCAGCTGGGATCTCCGCGGAAGCTGCCCTCATCTTTAGTAACGGCGATGCTGCCCAGAGCCATGAGTGTCCTCTGCACCGCGGCCAAGTCCTTTCCTGACGTCACAGCAGCAGCAGCATGATTAAAGCACAGCTCTTTTGCACAAGCAAGCTATGAAGATGCACATAGATCTTAACTGTTTTGGGATCTAGCAGGGAGACGGTCCGCAGTGATTCCTGCATTTGTTCTAACTGAATTGTGACCCTGGAGCACAAAACCAGTCATAAGGGTCAATTTTGAAAAATACGTAAAAAAACAAAATGTAATAATCACTTTAATCTAGCTTGCTCCAGCAGTTGTACACAGAAGCAGCTCCAGGCTGATGAGGTATGAGGTCAGTGCTGCGCATGCGCCGGTGAGTCTCGTGAAAACCAACATGGATATTTTTCTTACAAAAATGCATCGATTTGCTACAGGAGCCGTGTGAGTCACTTTCTTTTATGGATGGGCGCATTTTTATTTAACTTCTTTTGGACTGAAGCAATGCAACACCCGCTGAGTGCCATTAAACAGCTTGAAAGATCAAAGACTATTTTTAATATAACTCCGACTGGATTCGTCTGAAAGAAGAAAGTCATATACACCTAGGATGACTTCATTTTTGGGTGAACTAACCCTTTAAGACTGCTTTTGTGCTCCAGGGTCACAACTGATTAGATGTTGAATGTTTGTTTGTTTTAATAATAACCATTGTCCGTGGCAACAGAAGATACCAGTAAATATTCGAAGACGAAGAGATGCTTGTTTTTTGGTATTTGGAATTATGGGTATTTTGGTAATTAAGGGATATTATTAAGGGATTTTATTGTGTAACATCAATCCCTGAACGGATAAAACACCCATTAAACCTTCGTTACAGTAGCATTAGGGATAATTTTACAGTCTCCTGTGTCAGAAATCAGGAGATCATCAGCACATTTGCTGAATTCCTCACTGAGCTCCGTTTGTCTTTTCGTCTGAAAGAAGAAAGTCATATACACCTAGGATGACTTCATTTTTGGGTGAACTAACCCTTTAAGACTGCTTTTGTGCTCCAGGGTCACAATTGATTAGATGTTGAATGTTTGTTTGTTTTAATAATAACCATTGTCCGTGGCAACAGAAGATATCAGTAAATATTCGAAGACGAAGAGATACTTGTTTTTTGGTATTTGGAATTATGGGTATTTTGGTAATTAAGGGATATTATTAAGGGATTTTATTGTGTAACATCAATCCCTGAACGGATAAAACACCCATTAAACCTTCGTTACAGTAGCATTAGGGATAATTTTACAGTCTCCTGTGTCAGAAATCAGGAGATCATCAGCACATTTGCTGAATTCCTCACTGAGCTCCGTTTGTCTTTTCCAGTCCGGAGAGCATTTTTCAGGAACAAACAAGTGTTTTATTTCAACTCTGATGTACAGTGTTCTACACCTGGGTTGTTGTCCGGATCATTTCATTTGAAAGGTTATTGCTGAACTAATAAGAAACCATATTTTCCACACCTCGGGCCCAAAGTATCATGTGTAGTATATATAATGTTTTCATGCTTTTGTTCTTGGACTTTTTCTTAAGCTATTGCCTGCAATTCAAAATATATTGTTATAGTTATTGTTACTGATTCTAAACCTAAAGCATTATTATTTTAACCCTATTACAAATGTAAAAACAATAGAAAAAAAAGATAAGTAAATTCTGGCATCGTCAACTAGCTTTAAAAATTAAACATTAAATGCCAATGCTGTTCCATTAATGAAATGTAGCATTGCATCAGTGTCTCAGCAATGGATGCTCTGCAGTGAATGGGTGCCGTCAGAATGAGAGTCCAAACAGCTGATAAAAACATCACAATAATCCACAAGTAATCCACAGCACTCCAGTCCATCAGTTAACATCTGGAGAAGACAAAAGCTGAAACACATCCAGCATTAAGACGTTTTTAACTAAAATACTGACGGCACCCATTCACTGCAGAGCATCCATTGCTGAGACACTGATGCAATGCTACATTTCTCCAAACCTGATGAAGAAACAAACTCATCCTGATCTTGTCAAGAAAAAAAAAGGAGACAAGCAGTTTGGAGAATTGATGGATGGAGGATATTACTGGGTTTAAAGTAAAAGTCTACTAGACCTAACTACTTTGTACTAAGAAATATTATGCAACAAAAAAGGATTACGACACTCATGCAGATTCCAGTGTGGTTTGATCTGTCACTCAACAGGAATGTTATTACATTTTAGTTGGTCTTAGCATTTCTCGTGCCAATGTTGGAGTCTCTACTTCAATGCCTATTCATTTTAGCTGCTTTTTATTTATTATTATTTTTTAACTGAATAGCCTAGGTTCAGCTAGCAGCTAGCTTTTCACTTATTCATAATTTTGTCAAAACACTTTTTTTTTGGAATTACTAATACTAATTAAAAATGACTATTACTGATAATTTATGAGATGACGTATATCTTTTCTAAAGTATTATTTTTGTGAAACTACATGTGCTGCTTGCCTCGGCCAGGACACTCTTGCAAAAGAGATTTTTAAATCTCAAGCTTTTTTTTATTTTCTTGGTTAAAGGTTAAATAAAATGCTGTCAAAGCCTGTTTCTTGGCAGCCTTTTCTTAAAAGTACACAACATGTTGCTTGCATGATTGCCTTGAGAGCACCACACATGCATGACTTACACATCCGTCTTTGAGCCAGGTCTGGAAGCCCAGTTTTCCAGCCTCTGGTTTTCCAACCCCAGAGCCGCACTGAGTCACGATCCACTCCACCAAACGCACCTCCAGCTCAGGGTCGTACTTCTGCTCGATTTTATCCTGCACCTGGCGGCTCATCCCATAAGATGGACCCTTGTTTGCCATGGTTGAAGTTCCCTGCGTAGAGGAGAAGTCAATAGTATAACATAAAGCTTCTTAATATCCTCCTGACTACCAGCTATGGAGTTTTGTCCTCTGTAGAGGACATTATGTTTTAGCAATTTCTCTGAGACGTTACATGCCACAGTTGTAAGTCTGGATGTCCTGTACAGAGCACATTCAGGGCTTTCCAGAGATACCAAATGATTGGATGTTTCACCGTGACCACTCCCTCTCCTTGGTCTTTAAAAATGGCTGACATTAATTTAGTGATCAAGTGTAACACCCTTATGGAAATATGATTATATTTTGTAATTATCATTTAAATCTAATTTTCAAATTGTTTGTCATAAATCAACATCTCAGGAAAATGTTATGGGGTTTCAAATCAAAATATGCCCTTCTGTTATGAAACACGATGTCGATTTCATACATGTCCACTGTAGAGGACACCAGGACTTAAAGCATGTTTATTATAGTTGAGAATCGTCTTTATATAAAGTTTGGTATAAAAAATGAAAATGATTTGTGATTAAAACAAAAATCAGTTTTTGTCTTTTCATGTCTATTCATGTGTTTTTATTTCTTAGAAAACAGGACTTTGTAAAGTCCCGATGTCTTCTACAGAGGACATGGCATAACATATGAATAAAATATCATTTTTTATCAATTTTTTCTTATGCTCTAAACAATGTAATGCCATGACAAAATACTAAATTCACAAAACAGTTTTTTCCTGGTAGTCAGGAGGATATGTGCAATTCCATGTCGGATTTCTTATATTTTTGTATTGTTTTTTTGTTACAGTGTAGTCTGTCTGAAATGTTCCTCTGTCAAATGTTATTAGACATTTTCAACATGAATAATGCTTGCTTGTTGTTATATAAAGATATACAACAAGAACACAAGTTGGGGAAGTTTATCATTATTTTACCTTTCCTGAAATCCTCTTCTCCTGAAATTTTAAATGAAGCTAAACACCATCAGAATAATGTGGGGAAAAGCCAATGATGCAATTGGAAGCAGCCACAAAGCCGTAAAATCAGCGTACAAATCATGCTTATAAATATTGTGCGGCGTAAACAGTCCAACATTTCCAACGGCAAACAGTTCAGCACAATTATAAAAAAAATATGCTGTGTCAAATGGATCACTTGAGCTAAACCGTTATACAAAAAGCAACCAGAGAGGCAGAGGCTGAGAGATTCACATGTTCATATAGTCCTTGAGTGGAGGTGGATGGAGAAATCAGTACTGTACAGCTGAATATGACAGGATCAGATGAACATGCTCCTCCAGAAAAACCATCAGTTACAGCCACACATCTCA
>NW_015656605.1:728608-731108 GCF_001515625.1 Sinocyclocheilus rhinocerous
TCACACTCACACACACTCACACACACACACACACACACACACACACACCCAAAGAGAACAGCACCTTCACCTGTGCTGCCATTCTGCGCTTTACCACGTTCCTCTGAAGTCCCAACCTTAAGGAATGAGTTTAAAGTCATTCACACTATGAGCATTACAGCAAACATCTGCACCTTTTTTTAATTAATTAAATTTTTTTTTTATTATTATTAATTTGTGGACAAATAGCAAAAAATGAAATGAAATGAAATGAAATAATAAAAACAGACAATGAAGCCACAATTAAAAATGTTTAAAATTGTCAGTATAAATGTATCAAATGTTAATGGCCTCTGGTTTGATATTTATATACATTATGCATTAGATTACACAATAACCAAGCCAGAAAAAAAATGGGACCACTAGATAACAATTCATTTAAAGATAGTTCAGGAAAGTGAAGTAAAAGAAAAATGCAAAACTTAAAGTGCTTGTTTAATATTTTCTAATACAATGACATTTACACATTTGTAAGTGTCATTTAAGTTTCCATATACTTTTACATTGCAATATTGCATTAGGTGTTTGTAATCTACACCCAATGAGCATGTATCCTCACTGTTCAGGTTGGCTTGTTCATGAAGCTGACTGGTTAATTAATTTAGTCTCCACTTTATCTATCTATCACACATAACTATCATTATAAACATATAAATAATATTATATTTAGTTAAGTATATTATCACTATTATTTATAATTTTCATCCCACAGTCTTTTCTCACCCTGATCTGAGTGCCTAAGTTTTCTTCTGCATCAGTGATAATGTAATCGTAGGGCATTTGGAATAGGCTAGGTCTGCATTAAGTGTTTATGAAGAAAGATGTGTGTTTGATACAAACGCTGTAATTAAAATGTATGAGGTCACAACAAAGAAGAAGCTCACGCTACATATCAAAAGTTCAAATAATACAGAAACACTCAAGTGAACTTGATAACTACTTGCAATCAAAAAATCACGAAAAAGACCAAAAATACTAAATTTAACACATGCATTAAGCAATTTTTTCAGGTCTGGTCTTTTTTAAGATTATGTATTGTAGAGCATATAGAGTTGCATTGATTATTACTTTATGTAATTTAAAAGCCACAATAATCAGCAAAATAACTGACTGAAAGGACTTTGGAATTGAAAGCATATGAAGAAAAAAAATACTTACTCTAGTGAAAATGAAGATGACTTAGTCGTTCGCACAGACACCAGTCACCCTGGAGCTTTAATATGTTCAGCAGAGTATCACTGTTTCCAGACGAGATGTCTTTTCCATTAGAGAAATAAAAAACGAGGCATTCGGTGAGAGGGGGCAGAGAAAAGGAAATTGGCACCTTAAAAGGACACGCTGTTTTTCTCAAGCCCACCCTCCTCTCCGCTCTGCACTCAAGGTTTCTGGTTCGGCTCTGTTAAAGCAAAGCCTTATTTGGGAAGAGGCTTGGATGAGGACAGCAACCAAGCCAAGAGTCTGTAGTTTGGTCAGAGAGCAGAATTCTCCAAATACCACACCACTGCATCAGCTGGCAGAAAGAGGAAGGCTGTGTGGACGCCTGCCGGAAGCTCGAGTGGAGCTGGGAACCAGCAGAGGGCTTTGCGTTTAGACAGGGACATACATGGAATAGTTTGACAGATGGAGTGTATAGATTAGATGAATACACATCAGAGACGCAGAGCACGGAAGAAATCAAGCCTGTCAGCGGTGCGGTATAGAAGGCATGTGTGTTGGGATGTCGATGCAGAAGCACTGAGGAATGCTGAAGCAACATGATTTACTGACACTTCGGAAGCAACCGCTAACAAGGCCTTCTATGTACAAAATACTCCCCAGCGTGCGTTCAGTACTACGTTATCTAATGTTGAAAGCATGCAATGCTATACTATATTTTGGTCACGATTTATTTTAAGGTCCAATTCTATGAACTAACTGTTAACTACGTCTTTTGCCTCGATAAACTCCTAATGTGCTGCTTATTAATAGTTAGTAAGGTAGTTGTTAATATGAGGTTTAGGATTTAGGATTAATATGTGCTTTATGAGTACTAATAAACAGCCAATATGATAGTAATATGCATGCTAGTTAGTAGTGAGAATTGGTCCTTAAAATAAAACGTGTATTTTTTTACTGACATTTCAAGGGATTAATTTACAATGTAAACTAAATCTTATATTCACCGTAAAATGTATGCATCTTTATAAGGATTGATTTTGTTGAAAAAAACGTTTTCCTTCATAGCAGATTAATGCCATTATATTAGGGTCACAGTAAAACTCTTGGAGACGTCTGACCATAACTTACTCTATTATATTTGTACCTTTTCAAATGACCTTTATGTATACATACTGTATTATTGCTTTATCCTTGTTTTTGAAGACCCAGACTTTCATAAATATAAACATTCAACATAAAATGAACTATTCTACATTTAAAACTATGATTGTTTAAACAAAAGGGTGAAATAATCACAAACCAT
>NW_015656605.1:736108-747570 GCF_001515625.1 Sinocyclocheilus rhinocerous
CTCACGTGAACTTCAACACCACTGTGAGCTGGGGGGGGGGATAATAAAATAATAAAATAAAATAAAATAAAATAATGGCAAATGATTACATTTCAATTATTTCAGATTTATTAGAAATTAACTGAACTTTGATACAGCTATGATAAATATGAATGTCATGATCATTCAACATTTCACATATTGTCTTACAAGCTGGCAACAGGCACAGGCAAGCAAATCAGCAATGAAGGCACATGAAATTGTATAGAAACGCACTCAATGTTTTAGATCAGAAACTTGCCAGCTTTCATATTACAGCTGTCATATTTTAAATAAGTTTTTCATAGCTGTCATATATAAAAAAAATTAATTTAACCTCAGTAGCTTAAAGATAACGTAGCTATATGGCAAGCAAACTTGTGAAATATTATTATGGTATGTGTTATCAAAATACTGTGTCATCGGTTTGCCTAAAGAAGACAAAACTTTCGGATGTTTTATGCACCATTCACATGTGGTTTGGAATAGGCGTACATTTTTTTGTGGACCAATTAAAATTTTGAAAATACAAATACTTTCATAAATCCGAAAATTGACATCAAAATGGCTTAACGGATAATTTACAGAAATCTCATTCTGCTTGTGTTTCATGAATGAGGTCCAGTGTGAGCGCAGCATTATTGTCTCCTGTTTTCCACTCATTTCCTGACGTTCTGGTTTTTGATGCTGCCCTAAAATGTTGAGTAGTATTGGCGCAGTGTATTGTGGCCTGCTTACCCAACGCAGGATTGTAGCCATTGCCCTGATTGAGTGAGACAGACCGGTAAGAGATAGACATGTTGCTGTTAAACGGCCCGAGACATCCACTCATTGGGAGCATTGCAGCAGTGAAGGCTATTTTGCATCCAGCTTGAGGAAGGGACAGAAAGCAAGGAAAATGTAACTTTTCCAGAAAAGATTTTATATTGTTTTTTCCTAAACGATAAGCAAATGTGAGGTAGCAGTACCTGTGAGCTCCTCTATTTGGCTGTTCAGATGAGACAGTCCTTCCCATAAGCCAACCATACGTATGAACGTGGCCTCCTCCAGCTCAAGCAGAGGCTGTGCAATACAACAGCAGCTCTTCTGTCTCCCAAATGCACATTCACAGTCCCATCCGCCGCAGGGCAGGGACCCCCTGTAACTCACTGAAAAATGTAAGACAAAAAGTAGAAGTGAGACAAAGACCTGCAAAACCTGTATTTATATGAACAACTGATCAAATGATTCACCAGCAGTTTCGCGCAGGAGGTCAAAGGCAGTGGTAGCCTCGGCTCGCGAGCAGAGACCGAGAACCATCAAAATACACAGAGAAGCTGCCGGAAGCATTGTCATCCTCAGCATGCAGAATCCAGCGGCCCTTAAAAATACAGCTTATTTAGTCCTTGACGTTTAAAAAAGAAAACAAATAAACTTAAAAAGAAGAAGTCTTAGGTCTTAATACAGTGTTCCCAGACATGTTTCTAGAGGCACACTAACAGTACACACCTTCCTTATCTGACCTAGTTAGGATCTTAAAGCAAAGACGTGCTTATTATATGACACCAACCTCTACAACCAATGGAGAGAGCTTAATGGTCAAATTGGATCACGTGAGTCTCGATGACCAATTACATTATAGTCTTAATTCCACTGAATTGCTTAGTCACCGTTTGCGGATCGTAAACTGAATCCTACCGGTCACTAAATTGTCTGAGATTGTCAGTGAGTTACTTCAAATGATCTTCATTTATATACATGAGAGGACACACAGCTATCACTGTAGAATTCAAAGGGTCGGCCAAGCTCAGAAAATAGTACTTTTCCAGTATCCCGTGGGTAAACGAGAAGCTAAAATGACTAAATCATTTTAGGCTAAATGCACCCAAACATAAACCAGATCTAAGTGAATTATTAACATAAATCAAGTACTAATGCGTCTAACTAAAAACTAGTAAGTCTGTAACTGCCACAATTCTATATTTTCATTAGCTATTTACAATATATAACTGATGTACTGTATGTTCTGTTGATTTTAGGTTACACTTTATTTTGATAGTCCACTTTAGAGATTCGAACTATAATTCTACTAACTACATGTCATTTAGCAGTCATTAGAGTACTAGTAGACTGTTTGGTTTGGGTTAGGGTTAGTAGAAT
The DNA here is from genome assembly GCF_001515625.1 of Sinocyclocheilus rhinocerous. Classification (NCBI taxonomy): domain Eukaryota; kingdom Metazoa; phylum Chordata; class Actinopteri; order Cypriniformes; family Cyprinidae; genus Sinocyclocheilus; species Sinocyclocheilus rhinocerous. Next base: position 738,266 of record NW_015656605.1, read on the forward strand.
AAGTTGACATGTACTTGCAAAGTTACTTATAATCAGTAGAATGTACATCAAAATAAAGTGTTAGCAGATATTAAGCAGACTTGCAAAGCTACTTATAGTTAGTAGAATGTCTTAAGTGGACTATCAAAATAAAGCATTTTACATTCAATCAGATCCATTTAAGTTGTATGTAAAAATGTAGATACAAATGAGTATTTTGTCCGTTTTTTTATTTTTAATCATTTAATTTTTTTAAATACTCACTGTGATGAAGATAACAGATGAATTGCAGAAGAATTGAGTCAGTTAAAGTCAAAAATGGAGCTTTCTGTGCAGCTTTATGCAGTGGGTGGAGTTGCTCACCGAGTGGCTCAGCCTCTCAAGCATCTGATAAGACCAAAGAATATGAGACACCAATGCCTTTCATTTGTCCCACTTGTATGAATGCATGAAAAGTTTTTGTTACTGATACACACAATCATATTTCTTACCAGGATACTTCCAACTCCTCATGGACTGCAGATAATGATATCATTTGAGCTGCTGTGAGATAGTCATTTGTGTATTATTTCTGAATGTGGCAAAATCTGGTCTCAATCTAGAGGTGGGAACAGGATTTGGTTTCCTGATTCTCAGAAAAGGGTGTAGACTATAAAGGTGTGAATCTATGATCATTGTATTTTAGTGATTTCCCACAGCTTTTCCATGAACTTTCTGTAAGATTGATGCGATTATGTAGTATTATATATTGTAATAGAGTGGAACTTTGACTGTGGGAGAGCCATTGAAGTTGTGTAAGATGACACTCATGTTTGTGTATCTGTCACAAGAGATAAAAGGCTAAAACGGATTCATCAGAAGTGAACTTTACATGCCTTTTCAGTTTTTACCACAACATTTCCACTTTTAAATGAATCATTGATAACCACTGGGATACTCTTAACACAAATGTACCATTTTTGTGTGTAAAATGATCAAAATTGTGTAAAACTATCAAAATATAGAAAGCACTGTGAGTTGCTTTATATAAGAATAAAACTGTCACGCAAATAGTAAAGGAAGTAGTAGGGCTGGGTGGGATGATAGGAGGACAGCCTGTTTCAATGCACCATTTCAAAATAAATAAATAAACAAACACACAAAATACACACGTAATCACATTAAAATAAAGCCATGTGTAAGCACATATAGCTGATTTACAATAATAATATAATAGTAGTAGTGAGTGATTGTTGTCATTGGTGTCATTTTAATAATTCCACATATTGGCCAACTGACTGACAACTATTAAAAATATTATAAGTTTCATACATTACTGATTTACAACTAAAGCACTCAACAGATGCAATGATGTGCAAATGTGGATGTTACATGTCTAAAGCATATGCAGTAAAAATGAAAAAAAAAAAAAAAAAAAGTAAAACATTTTTTTTATTTTTTTGCAATGCCTTGTTGTTTAAACATTACTTCTGGGTTCACAGATTACACCATAGATTTAATGATTTAACTGTTAACAAGTTGTGTTTTTAATGTAATTAAGAATTATCATTGTAGTGTAATGTTGATTCAGCAACATTTTCAACTTCAACAGGATGTTGAACTAACATCACATAGTAACATTGATTCAACAACATTACCAGTGATTGTTTTTATTAATTTCGGCGTTGAATGAACAGCAGTGACATAGAATCAACATCACAGCATAACGTTGATACAGTTACTTTACCATTGATTTTTTTTTTATTCAACTGCAGTGATGTAAAATGAACATCACAGTGCACCATTGTTTCAGTGATAATATCATGGATTTTTAGTTGAAATTGAAACATTGCTTCAACATTAACTGAGGGTGCAAAAGTGATATTGAACCAATATGACTTTGTAACATTATTTCAATGCAACTACAATTAACCCATCAACACTGACATTGTTTCAACGGTTGTTTGCTATCTGTATTTTTACAATGATGGGAATAAAATACAATGATGGGAAGACAGCTGAAGCAGCATCAGATCCAGTGCTCTGATCATGTTCATTTTTAATATTGTATCCTGATTCAACTCTATTTCTGTTAAATGTAAAAGCAAACTTTCAAGGACTGTAAACCAGGCAAACAAGATAAAAGGCAAAGTTGCTCTTTCAGAACTCTACACAAGGGAAATTGAAAGGAAAGCCTTTCATATTGATATGGATCCATTACATCTTCTCCATGCTTCTTTTCAATGGCTCCCATCTGGGAAACAGTTTGAGGCACGCTTGGTTAAAAAGAGTTGGTATAAGAAAATGTTTATCCCAACTGCTTTTAGTATCTTAAATAAGAGGATTTGTTTTAAAATAGAGCTTTAAATGTCCTTCTAGAAGCGTTTTTTATTTTAATTTTTTTAATTACCAATATCATCTCATATAAGACTTATCAAATGCATTTTAAAATAGTTTTAACATCACACTTCAAAACATGTAAACTTTCCAAAAATATTTAATGTCAGCAGAATTATTGCAGAGTTGGAATATGAACACACATGGTAAACAGAAATGTGGCAGGTTGAAATGGATGACAAGATGATATACTGTAGAGTCCGTAACTGTGATGAAGGAGATTGTGGTAGATGACAGATGACCAGAGCAACACACACCTAATCAGGGTAAGTCGCAGATAGCTTGAACTCACAAAGGCATACAGACTGAAGACAGAAGATAAGTTGCACAGGAGTTTCAAGAGAACAGGTAAGGAGTCCTTTCTCAAACGAGACCAGACAAAGTGGGAATCTGAGGTGTGTGCCTTTTATCTGTGTGATAATGAGGTGATTATTGATGACATGTGCAGAAGATCAACACTCTGGTGATTGGGCATTGGCAGACCCCGACCGCACGGTGGGTGACCTCTTCCTTGAGGTGCAGGGCGATCTGGATGAGAATCGTGGAAATCGGTGAGGAGAGTTGGGTCTAGAATGTCATCTCTTGGAACCCATGAGCATTCTTCTGGGCTGTATCCTTCCCAGTCACCTGAGTATTCTAGATGGCCACCACGGCACCGGAAGTCCAAGATCTCTCGGACTGTATAGATGGTACCATCCTCCTGGACTAAACGAAGTGGGGTTCCTCTGTAGGGCCAGCCTCTGTAGGAGAAACAGAAATGGGTGAATCGCAGGGTTTAAGCAGTGACACATGAAAAGAATAGTGAATCTGACGAATAATGGTGAAGGAGTCAATGTATCCGGGACTCAATTTTCTGCAGGGCAGGCGCAACTTGATGTCTCGAGTGCATAACGTTTTGACCGGACTGAAAGACTGGAGTATTGGCCCTCCTTGTGTCAGCTTGTACCCTCTGACAGCACTCTGCAGATGATGGTGATCGATCGCTGGAACATCCGAAGGTTCCCCCGACGCCGGGAACAGAGGAGGCTGGTAACCGAGAAAGTGACACACTGGAAGTGAGTCAGTCCAGTGGCAGGTTGGCAAAGGGAGTTTTGTGCATACTCGGCCCAGCTCAAGAATTGGTTCCAAGAATTCTGGTTGTCATGGCAGAAGGTTCTCAGGAATTGCCCAATCTCTTGGATCTTTCTCCCCATTTGACTGAGGGTGGTAACCTGAATAGAGACTCAGAGTCACACCGAGGAGGGTAAAAAAGGCTTTCCATACCATAGAAATAAACTGGGGTTCCCGGTCAGACACAATATTTTCTGGGGTGGAACCGAAGATATAGCCGTGTTGTAGAGTCTCTTCAATATACTCCTCCATGGCCTTCTGTTCAAAAATGGATAAGGGGTATATTTTGCCGTATGGTACTGGCTCACCCGGTATGAGGTCTGTGGCACAGGACAGGACAGAACTTGGTCATGTTGCAATAGCTATGGCAAAGAGGTTTTCTAGTTACCAACTGGACCTTGTAATGAGTTTCAGTGGCCCTCTTCTGGAGGTTGAGCTGGTGGCAGAGAAAGGATACAGACTGAAGATGCAGAAGATACTCTGAAGGTACACAGGAGTTTCGAGAGAACAGGTAAGGAGTCCTTTCTCAAACGAGACCAGTGGTTATCCAAATAGGTATCCGATGTGTGTGCCTTTTATCTGTGTTATGATGAGATTATTGATGGCAGGTGCAGAAGTTGAATACTCTGGTGATGGTGCATGTTGTGATTGGGTGATGGTGGAGCCTGAAACTCTAGATGGCACAGGCTGATATGTCCTTAACCAATGTGCTAGCAATCACACTGTTATCTACATTGTGCAGCTGATTGGTTGCTGTTGCATGAACAGCCAATGAGCTTGCTGCTCAATATTCAAATACTTCGGCATTGCTTGTTGTTAGCAATCTGCAGCACACTTTCAGAACCCCTCCACCTTCCCCAGCTCCACCTGTATGGATCTGCTATGGTGCAATGTCATGTATGTTATATGTGCAGCAGCATGTCTGTGAATGTATTGGCAGTAGCAAGTCTCTGTACTTTCTCTGCAGCAGCAGCAATAATCAACAGCAGCAGCAGATCTGTTCCGCCAAGACCTAATACATTATCATTGCCAATTCCATTACCATGTCAATCTCTCTGAGAGTTGTCATGACAGATCTATAAACTTGGGAGGATTCTATAAGATGGAGCCAATGCAGTGATCCAGAGGCAGAATGTAGCTTATGTTGGAGCCAAAAGTCAGCTGTGCTACCCGTGGGCCCTCAAACTGACAAAACCAATAACACAATACCAAGTTACATAATACTAAAATAAATGAATGATGTGGCAAGCACTGGCTAGGGACTTCTGGTGTTGTATGTGAGAAGAGTGATTGAACGTGTGGAGGGTCAGATTTTAGTGAACTCTAGTGTGTCTTTCATTAGTGCAGATTTCCTCATACCAGTTGCAGCTCTTTGTAACCTCCCATTGAGAAAGGACTATGTGATGACCCATCCTGTGAATGGACAGATACTGGATTCATCGGGCACCATAACAGTAACATTTCAGCTGGGAGTCATGGCAGGATATATTTAATGTTTTAAGAGAAACCATAAAAACCATAGTTGGGATGATGTCGCTACCTGCGTCACTGAACTTGCGACACAAACACAACAGAACCGCTAGATTTAAATCAGCACAGCCAGTGAAGGATCGAACGCAACAGTTTTGAACAAGCGCACCTTTTTTAACAACCAAAAAGTGGCTGTTTCGTTGTCTGTTGAGGAAGTACAGACGTTCCTCTCGTTGATAGCAGAGGAGCGGATCCAGCAAGCTTGATGGGGCGACGCGGAATGAAAAAATTAAAAAGTTTTTCAGGAGTCGTGGCAATAGAGGCGGCGCAACTATAACGAAATGTCAATAATCCCGCCCACTCTAAAGCAGTACTGAACTGCAGTGGAAACGCAAACCGAGCCAAGCCGTGCCGTGCCGTACTGTACTGAGCCGTGCCGAGCCGAGTTGTACCACGCAGTGGAAAAGCGCCATTAGTGAGTTACTTTGTTGGCTATCCACAACTGTCTGATTCTTCCACTGATTCTTTAACTGTAACTAAGGTGCATAAAGGACTGACAAATGCTCAGATTTTGAATCCTACCAGGCAAGATATTTTGTTAAATTAAGTTATACCACTGGGATGAGTTTTACTCTGAAGATGATTCTGATGTCCAATCTGTTCTTCATGTTTCAGTTGACATAGCAGCAGCAACCTTTTCCAGAGTAGCAGCTCCTGTATTGCTGGATGAGTCACCAATGTCAGAATCAGAGAGGACTGCACTCTGTGCATTGCTGTTGGAACACAATGGCATCTTCAGCTCCTCTGAGCAGAATGCTGGTAAAAGCACACTGGTGAAACATTATATCAGAATAAGTGAGCCGAACCCTATTAAACAGCTTCCATATTTTGCATCCAACTATCCTCCCCGAACTGGTATCGAGGAGAGCTCTAGCCCCTGGCGTCACCAGTTGTTACAGTTATAAAGAAATGTGGTGGCTGGCACCCAGACACTTGAACAGTGTGACTGTAAAAGACTCTCTGCCTCAGTTGCGATCCATGTAGATGGGCCTCCCAAACTCCCCAACAAAATTCCAAAGTTTAATGGAGCTAGTCTTTAGAGGGCTCCCGTGGCACATCTGCATGGTATATCCTGATGACATTTTGATTTATGCCAGAACATTAGAGGAACACCTGTCTCATATCAAGGAAGTGTTTTTCAATCCAATCTAGAGGCTTGAAACTGAATTTTAAAAAAGCCACCTTGCCAGAGATCATGTGGTTGTTTGGGACCATGTTTTTTTTCTAAAAAAGATCTTCAGCCTGATACGAGGAACACAGAAAAATGTGGAAATTAAGACTGGAATCCCTAGTCTCCTTTTGAGGTCAGAGCATTTGTGGGACTATGTTCTATTCATAGATGATTTGTCAGAGACTTTTCTAAACATGCTGCTCCACTAAACCAGCTTGTTGAAAAAAAAATATTATATACTATAGTGATTTTGCTTAATTTCAATGTGCCTTTTAAAATCTACAATGAGGTCACTGCAGAGAAATTTTCCGCAACAGACCCAGAGATGATGCCCATGCCCTCCAGAACCCCCCGACACAGACCACAAACTTGAGCACCCTCTATCACCAGACACAGTACCAGCCACAGTGTATCCCCCAGAATCAGAGCCGTTTGCTGCATCCGTACTGAGGCTGGAGCTGATTGTCAGGTCCATCAAGGAGTTAAAGCTGGTGAGACAGTACATCAATGACCCATTAGAGGAGCGATAGCTCATCACTTTCACCACAGAGTTAGCTCCCACTCCTATCCTCACCCTGGATCATGTCCCTTCCCAGCTCACCACACACTACATCTTAGATCACCCGGTCCAACCCAATATCTTGTTCATCAAAGTTCCAACTTGGCTCCTCCCTCCTTCATTTTCACCATGGCATTCCCTCCAGAAAGCTCCTCTGATTCTCTACCCTTCACCTGCTCCACGTCCTCCCCATCCTCCTCCAAATCCTCCTCCATCCACCGTTGTACTGTCCGTTACGGTGCAAGGAAATGCCTTTGGGAGGGGGGGTGTCATGTTTCATAATTTTTTTCTTCATCATCCTTTGTTTCCTTTCAGTACAGTTATTGTTTCTGTAGTTAGAAAGTTCTCCTTGTTTGTTACATAGGTTGCTAAATTATCCCACCTGTGTCTAGTTAAGTTCTCTGGGTATACTGTAAGTACTCCATGATTTGATCATTCATTTGTCGGTTCTCATCATGTGCTTAATGTGGAATGTAAAATGTTATATCCCCCAGAATCAGAGCCGTTTGCTGCATCCGTACTGAGGCTGGAGCTGATTGTCAGGTCCATCAAAGAGTTAAAGCTGGTGAGACAGTACATCAATGACCCATTAGAGGAGCGATAGCTCATCACTTTCACCACAGAGTTAGCTCCCACTCCTATCCTCACCCTGGATCATGTCCCTTCCCAGCTCACCACACACTACATCTTAGATCACCCGGTCCAACCCAATATCTTGTTCATCAAAGTTCCAACTTGGCTCCTCCCTCCTTCATTTTCACCATGGCATTCCCTCCAGAAAGCTCCTCTGATTCTCTACCCTTCACCTGCTCCACGTCCTCCCCATCCTCCTCCAAATCCTCCTCCATCCACCGTTGTACTGTCCGTTACGGTGCAAGGAAATGCCTTTGGGAGGGGGGTGTCATGTTTCATAATTTTTTTCTTCATCATCCTTTGTTTCCTTTCAGTACAGTTCTTGTTTCTGTAGTTAGAAAGTTCTCCTTGTTTGTTACATAGGTTGCTAAATTATCCCACCTGTGTCTAGTTAAGTTCTCTGGGTATACTGTAAGTACTCCATGATTTGATCATTCATTTGTCGGTTCTCATCATGTGCTTAATGTGGAATGTAAAATGTTCCTTGCAAGTGTTCTCCATGATTATTATTAAAAAGGGTTAGGGTTAATCTCTTTGGACTTCATACATCTTATTAATACAACAATCTATGTGATAATCATATAGTAATAATATTAATGTAGTATTTGCTAACAAGTCTATTTGCTAAACAATTCTCTATCTATCTATCTATCTATCTATCTATCTACAGTTGTGCTCAAAATTATTCATACCCTTGGTAAATATGATCAAAGAAGGCTGTGAAAATTAATCTGTATCATCAGTCCTTTAGATATTTTATTTTAAAAATGTACTAAAATCTAACCTTTCATTGGAGAATAAGAATTTAAAATGGGAGAGAAATCTCATTATGAAATAAATGTATATCTATCTATCTATCTATCTATCTACAGTTGTGCTCAAAATTATTCATACCCTGGTAAATATGATCAAAGAAGGCTGTGAAAATTAATCTGTATCATCAATCCTTTAGATATTTTATTTTAAAAATGTACTAAAATCTAACCTTTCATTGGAGAATAAGAATTTAAAATGGGAGAGAAATCTTATTATGAAATAAATGTTTTTCTTTAATACACATTGGTCACAATTAATCATACCCTTTTATCCAATACTTTTTGCAACCTCCCTTTTGCCAAGAGAACAGCTCTGAGTCTTCAGCTATAACGCCTGAAGAGTTTAGAGAACATCTGACAGGAGATCAGAGACCATTCCTTCATCCAGAATCTCTCCAGACCCTTCAGATTCACAGCTGCATGTTGATGCTTCTCCTCTTTAGTTCACCACACTCATTTTCTATAGGGTTCAGCTCAGGGAACTGGGTCGGCCAAGGCAGAAGCTTGCTTTTGTTCTCAGTGACCCATTTTTGTTTTGATTTTGATGTTTGTTTGTGGATCATATTCCTGTTGGAAGATCCAACCATGACCCATTATAAGATTTCTAGCATGGACAGTCAGTTTTAAATTTTTTATCCATTGGTATTTTATAGAATCCATTATGCCATCTATCTGAACAAGATATCCAGGATCTCCGGCAGAAAAATAGGCCCACAACATTAAAGATCCAGCAGTATATTTCATTGTACACATGGGGTACTTTTTTATCCCTGTGTGCACCAAACCCATCTTGAGTGTTTGCTGCTAAAAAGCGAATTTTTTTTTTAGTTTCATCTGACCATTGAACCCAGTCCCATTTAAAGTTCCAGTCATGTCTAGCAAATAAATATGCTGGAGATTGCTTTTGGAGGAGAGCGTTTTCTTTTCTATTTCTTATCTTGAAACCCTCCCAAACAACATTGTTTTTTTGTTTTTTTAGGCTTTCTGACCGCAAGACTCAACTATTTTCTGCAGTTCTCCAGCTGTGATCCTTGGAGTCTTTGACCACTCAAACCTCACCGTGCATTAGGACTATATAGACACACATCCTCTTACTGTATTAGAGAAAAATATTTATTTCATAATGTGATTT
>NW_015656605.1:748185-784688 GCF_001515625.1 Sinocyclocheilus rhinocerous
TTTTTTATCCATTGGTATTTTATAGAATCCATTATGCCATCTATCTGAACAAGATATCCAGGATCTCCGGCAGAAAAATAGGCCCACAACATTAAAGATCCAGCAGTATATTTCATTGTACACATGGGGTACTTTTTTATCCCTGTGTGCACCAAACCCATTTTGAGTGTTTGCTGCTAAAAAGCTAATTTTTTTTTTAGTTTCATCTGACCATTGAACCCAGTCCCGTTTAAAGTTCCAGTCGTGTCTAGCAAATAAATATGCTGGAGTTTGTTTTTGGAAGAGAGCGTTTTCTTTTCTAGTTTTTTCTTGAAACCCTCCCAAACAACATTGTTTTTTTAGGCTTTCTGACCCCAAGACTCAACTATTTTCTGCAGTTCTCCAGCTGGGATCCACTCAAACTCTCCTCCTCACCGTGCATTAGGACAATATAGAGACACATCCTCTTACCATATTAGAGACAAATATTTATTTCATAATGTGATTTTCCCCCACTTTTTTTACTTTAATTAAAGGTTAGATTTTTTTTTTTTGAATGAAAGATCAAGTGGATATCAATGCGGATTTATTTTCACAGCCTTCTTTGATCATATTTACCAAGGGTATGAATAATTTTGAGCACAACTGTATCTATCTATCTATCTATCTATCTATACATACACAATTAATTTTGTGTTTAATAATATATTTTTATGGTATTTTTATTTTACTTTTGGCATTATAAATTGAAACAGTGGAACAAACTTAATACTTGAATCAGTATTGCTACAGAATATATTCTAATTGAAGAAAATAGGTCATGGTTTAGAACATTAAATGAATGTGATCCAATCAATGCAAAATGAACTGTTTCAGTGTCAGCTGAACTGATGACTATTGCTTTTTGGGTAAGAGATTATGATGAAGATGTGAAGGCCAAGTGAAGGTGTCAGAGCAAAAGAACCACAGTGTTTATTTCAAAACAAAAGCAGTTTTTTTGAATATGTTCTTTGCATTAAAACAATTTTGAATTTATTAATCAGACATCATATTGAAAGTTATACGTCGTTTTAACATGTGTAAATATGCAGGGTGTTGTGGACAGAGAAATATTTTATGGGCAGAGAGAACAAAGGAAACGTTTGAAATCACAAAATACCATTCTTGCACTACTGAAATCACAAAGTACCATACAACAAGATCAACTTTAAGTAACTGTACACAATTAATTTTGTGTTTAATAATATATTTTTATGGTATTTTTATTTTACTTTTGGCATTATAAATTGAAACAGTGGAACAAACTTAATACTTGAATCAGTATTGCTACAGAATATATTCTAATTGAAGAAAATAGGTCATGGTTTAGAACATTAAATGAATGTGATCCAATCAATGCAAAATGAACTGTTTCAGTGTCAGCTGAACTGATGACTATTGCTTTTTGGGTAAGAGATTATGATGAAGATGTGAAGGCCAAGTGAAGGTGTCAGAGCAAAAGAACCACAGTGTTTATTTCAAAACAAAAGCAGTTTTTTTGAATATGTTCTTTGCATTAAAACAATTTTGAATTTATTAATCAGACATCATATTGAAAGTTATACGTCGTTTTAACATGTGTAAATATGCAGGGTGTTGTGGACAGAGAAATATTTTATGGGCAGAGAGAACAAAGGAAACGTTTGAAATCACAAAATACCATTCTTGCACTACTGAAATCACAAAGTACCATACAACAAGATCAACTTTAAGTAACTGTTGCATACTTAATATTGTATTTTATACTATTTATTTTTTGTGTAATGTACGGTGTACACTGTGTAGTAGGTCATTTCAAACACGGTTTTTGTTCTCTCTATTTTAATCAGTTGTATAGAGCAGGAACCCAGTGAAAGTATTGTAGTGGTTGTTATTGTCACACAGAAAGCAGCCGGCTGGAAGAGCAACATCCACTCTGTCCCCTGCATGCAGCTGAACAGCTAGCACAGCACTAGCGCTGTCCTCCTGGTCTTGAAGGTTGTTCTCACTTGGTGATGCAATAGTGCGCCCATTCAGTCGGAGTCGAGCACAAGCAGCCAATGTGGCTCCAGGAGCGCCAGCATCACTATAAACTGTTAGAGCCAGGCTGTAGATGCCAGAACGTGGTGCTACAAAGGCACCAGTGTCAGTGCTATAGCCATCTCCCAAGTTAACAAATACGCTGCTATACTTCACCACAGAGTCTTCACGATTTGGGCCGATACAGAGGCGTGTGTCAGTAAGAGCCACAGAGAAGGCACTGCGACTGGCTGTGCAAACATAAGAAAAGGGAAACAGACTTGTTAAATTTTAAATAAAATATTTTGGACTTTCTGAAGAACATAGCAGTGCGAAGAAGATAGTAGAACAAAGTTAACATTTTAAGTAGGTTTCATGTTTTAGATTTTTAATTAAATCTACATTGCAGCCATTTTCTCATTGTTATGACACTCAATATGTGTCCTGTTTTCTGTTGACTGTGTGAGAGAGTTAACACACCATCTTTGCTCTATAAATGATGGCTATAGATGGTTAAAGAGATATAACAAGTAAAATACTAATCATAATTGAATATGCAAATAGATGAAACGAACAAGACCAATTGCAATTTAGTATGTAAATTATGATTCCATTACTGTCGGCTACATTATGAATATTCTAAATATTCTGAACATTCTAATAACAAATGCTATCAGGTAATTTTGAAACCTAAATTTGTTAAAAGGTATAAAGATATTTAAATGAAGTGCAAGAAACAGGCAAACAAGATTGCTACAAATGGTTGTCTCACCACGAATATTGTTTAACACTGAATGAGCTCTCTCCAGGTTCCTCTGTAGCTCATTTAATGTCATGTTGAAAAACATCTCAAGCTTCCACATCTGCTTCTTCATCAGGCAGCATCCACATGACACCACATCAGTCAGACACGCTTCAGAGGCAAAGAGACAAGCATCATAATTGCACACTACCCTGATGCCTGAATTGTCGTTGTCGTTTTTTAAAACATTATTATTTTTTAAAGTCACCGTTCTCATTGGCGTCAACTTGGCTGTCGTTTCCACCACTCCAGGAAAAAACCCTGTCATCTCCAAATGCACATCCCAAGAGGCTTATGATTACAAGGGCTAAAACACGTAAAAGAAAGTTATGTACATTCATATGTACATAAAAACACATTTATATACATGTATATACAGGTTGAAGGCTTTGATTTCATTTAATTTAAACACATTTATAGTCATCTCACCCCTCATTTCTGCTGATGTCTTTTGACTGTAGTCTGAGGAAGATGTGTTAACATCAACTCGAGTAATCCTGGCTATAAAGGCTAAGCAGACCCCACCTCTTGCCTTTCAGTAGAAATGGTATGGGCAGGACCTTTTGTGCGTGTTTTTATCATGCAATAAAATCCTGAATATAGGGCAAGTATTGTTTTTCAGCTAAAGCATATCATGTTATTCCCATGGTTGTTTTCTGTAAGGTACCACTGACACTTATCATTCTTCATCTTGGAGCTGAGAGTTGAGCTATAACAACAACAAAATGCAAAATGCCTAAATGATCACTTGCAGTCTGAGTATGAAATAATTAATTTTGACTTCTCATCTAAGGTAAATGATAAATAATATTTGGCAAGGCACCTAAATGACAGATGTAACAGGCAGTTGACAGAAAATTCAAGTTTGATACTTCCTCAATAAAATTGCAATAAAACAAATAGATCTTTTTTTTTTTTTTAGCTTACTTTAAGACATAAACATCTACTGTTGTGCTTGTTTAACTTTTTTGCTGTTTTGTTGCTGCATGCATGGTTCTGAGTTTGGTGTTTGGAGCTCCGCAAAGTTTTATTTTTAAGGCCAGTTCACACAAGAACAGTAACTAGCTATAACGATAATGACAACTATATTCGCATAAATAGCTGTAATCATTAGTGTTCTTCTTCTGCCATGGAAGTCTATAGCAGCCCATAAATCTGTATGGTAAAAAGTCGTGAAATTTTGCACACAGATGGGACATTCTGAACATCAACCATACCAAGTTTGGATTCTCTATTTCAAACCTTCAAACATCACCAACAGCTCAAAGCTGCATGCTTATGCAAATTATTATTTGTTTTAATCTTTTTAGCTTACTTTAAGACATAAACATCTACTGTTGTGCTTGTTTAACTTTTTTGCTGTTTTGTTGCTGCATGCATGGTTCTGAGTTTGGTGTTTGGAGCTCCGCAAAGTTTTATTTTTAAGGCCAGTTCACACAAGAACAGTAACTAGCTATAACGATAATGACAACTATATTCGCATAAATAGCTGTAATCATTAGTGTTCTTCTTCTGCCATGGAAGTCTATAGCAGCCCATAAATCTGTATGGTAAAAAGTCGTGAAATTTTGCACACAGATGGGACATTCTGAACATCAACCATACCAAGTTTGGATTCTCTATTTCAAACCTTCAAACATCACCAACAGCTCAAAGCTGCATGCTTATGCAAATTATTATTTGTTTTAATCTTAAGGGCTAGAAACAATTTTTTGCCTCTGAATCCTTGGCTCACACTGAGTCAAGTGCGCCCTGATGTCATTTTCCAATTTTCCATGATGAATTTTCTGAAAAACAAAATTTTAAACTCCTCCTTGACCATTGGTCTAATTTTCACAAAAAAAAATAAAAAATCAGATCAAGGGCACACCCATAAAAGAAGTAAATATCCATCTCATCCAGTGCTCTTTTTTCTGTCTTAAAATATCCTCTGCAAACAATTCAGTGCATGAATCAACCATTCTAATGAATCAATCAGAAATGCAAACAAATGTAATTTTGTGCAAACCGACAAATTAGATAAAAAAAGGGATTAATTTGCCAAACAGGCATCGCTAGTTCTGAATTTAAACAGTTAATAGAAAATACACATTAAACAACTGATGAAATATTGTCAAGGAAAATTATTCTGTCTGTATAAGGTGATCTCTATCTTTAGGATTTATCTGTAATATTTTACTGGCGGAAAACCTGACGTTACAAAAAGTTTCATTCATGCCAACAAAATACATACTAATTTAAATATCCTTAAATTTTAAAGGGGTCATATGATGCGATTTCAAGTTTTCCTTTCTCTTTAGAGTGTTACAAGCTGTTCGTGAATAGATAAGATCCCTAAAGTTGCAAAGACTCAAGTCTCAAACCCAAAGAGATATTCTTTATAAAAGTTAAGACTCGTCCACGCCCCCCTAAAATGCCTCGTTTAAACACGCCCCCACGGAACGCAGGTGCTAATTAGCCACACCAGTCTGGAGTTCCATGGAGGAGCTCCGAAAGGACATGAAGAGGAGTGATGACAGTGGAGGGGGAAAAAGCACCAGGCCTTTGTTTCGTGTTGGCAATTGGCCATGAGGTGGCCATTTATTTTTGAGTTGTTTAAAGTTTACATTTATGTTGAGCCAGTACCCACATCATTCTTCCCATATCTAAACATTTACATTTAGTCATTTAGCAGACGCTTTTATCCAAAGCGACTTACAAATGAGGACAATAAAAGCAGTCAAAACTAACAAAAGAGCAACAATATATAAGTGCAAATGTCAAGTCTTGTTTAGCCTAACGCGGTACACGTAGGAATGTATATATATTATACACACACATACACACACACACACACACACACACACACACACACATATATATACACACAGACACACAAAGAAAAACAAGTAGATAGAATAGAAAAAATAGAAAGAACCTTTCATTTCCAATCAAAATTTGACCTCAAAAAAGAGGTTGACGTAAAGCCAACGTTTGGCTTTGATGTCAAGCTGATTTTCATTTTCAACCAAAATTCTATGTCTGTCCAACATCTTTCTGACATTACTTTCTGATGTCCAGTCCCTGCTGCGATCATTCAGATTTACCTTCAGGTAACATGAAGGAATAAAAGAGCTCTGGCAATGGGAAAAATAGGGTTAGCACTAACACTGTACATTAGCGCTAACTAGTCAGTCTTGATAGTTAATAGGTTGTTGGTTTTAGCGGCAGCCTTTGCGTTTATAAACTAGCTGATGATATGACTATATATATCGTGCAGACGATATAAATTGTAAATTGATTGAACTTTTACACCATAGTTTACTATGTGGTTTGGAAAAATAGCTGCACAACATTTAGTGGGCAGGAGTTATTGACACGTTAGAGTGATAAAGAAACATGGACTAATGAGGAAATAAAGAGCAGGACATGTACTCCCTGAGGTGTTAAAGTGCAGGCTGATCACACCACGTCTAACATGATGGAACTTTCTCTATGACAGTCTCAATCAACCAAGTGAACACTCAGAGAGAAAAAAAACTTGGAGATATCATGGCAAAATTTGCCCCTACCTTCCTTCAGGGATGCTGAACTGGAGGAGTATGAGAGTCTTGAGGCCCCTTGCAGTTGCTATCCCCACAATTGGCAGGGGAAAAATAATCCACAAACTAATGCTCCAGTCACCAGCAGACCTTGGGCTTGTCACTGAAATCAAGTCAAGTTCAACACACGCTGATCGAGAAAAGTAAGACTTTTTTGTCTTTACCGAAGATGTTGAAGTCTCTGGCAAGTCTACACACAGTAAAGCTGAGCTGGAGACACTGCACTTTCTAGAAGATCACATAAAGGTTTTGGTCATCTTGGACAAGTATCCACCCATTAGACAGCTGTTTGTGAGGTTCAACACAATCATACCCTCCTAGAGTGCCTGTTTTCCTATGCAGGTTTAATCAGTAGGCTTCATTTTGCCTCTGTCGTGCTTGGCTCTGAAAAATGCTGCTTGCAGCTATATTTGTTATAGTTATTGTGTTATTGATGTGATTGGACCTTAAATTTATCCTTTTTCATTATATCCTCCCATCTGTGGTCCGAGAGGATGGAATAGGCTCCAGCATTCCCACTACCCTACAGAGGACAAGCAGTTAGAGAATGGTTGGGTAGATGGATGTTCATTATATCTGCACAGATTGTCTGATAAACGTTAGATGTCACACTTTGATCAAATCTTGAACAGCTGTTACTATCTTTCTAATTTGATTACCATCAGTTGTGTTTTACATCACTTTACATCATGTCAGTTATGAAAGGAGGCCATGGAGAAGCAGCCCAACTATGAGACGGAGACCACCCAGACTGACGGTGATGGTAAATCCAAAGCAAGTATGCAGCAAGGTTAAAAAATGCTCACTACCTCAACTCTGTACATTTCCTAGCATAGTCACTGGCACTGCAGTCACTGTTCAGTGTTACATCTTTGTTTCTGACAGTATAACAAAAACAACCATATCATTGTGTCTTTCTGTTTACAGGCTCATTCGAGACAGATATATACAGACAACAGAATTTAAAAAAAATTAAGGGAACACTTAATCATCACAATATAACACAAAGTTAATTAAACTTCAGGGATATCTATCGTGCCCAGTTAGGAAGCGTATTCAACAGATTCAGATTGTGAATCTGTTTTACTTGATTTGGTGCAAATGAAAGTGACAACAGGTGCACTGGAGAGGCAACAGCAAGGCAATGCCCAAAAAGGGAATGGTTTAACAGGTGGTGGTCACAGACAAGTGCTCTCTCCTTATACTTCCGGATTGATTTGTCTCAAGTTTTTTGTTTTGTTTTGTTAGGGTACTTGTAGCACGAGGCAGTACCTGCAACCCAATCAGGTTGCACAGGTAGTCCAGCTCCTCTAAGATGGCACATCTAAATGTGCCATTGCAAGAAGGTTTGGTGTGTCACCCAGCACAGTTTAAAGAGCATAGAGGTGAAACCGAGAGACGGATGGTTACACGAGGAGAGCTGGACAGGACTGTTGAAGGACAACAACCCAGCAGCAAGACCGGTATTTGCTCCTTTGTTTAAGCAGGAACAGGAGAAGAGCTGCAAGAGCCCTACAAAATGACCTCCAGCAGGCTACTGGTGTGCATGTTTCTGACCAAACTGTTAGAAACAGGCTTCATGAGGGTGGCATGAGGGCCCAACGTCCTCTAGTGCAGTGGTTTTCAAACCCTGGGTCAAATGGGTCGCCAGGATGATTTAAGGAAAATGTATATATGTATGTAAGAAAGTTCAAGACTCAGGGAAGAAGGAGGCAGGAACCGGCAAATGTAACATTAATAACAAAAAAAAAAACAATAAAATGAAAGTAAGCGGCAGCCACCTCACGGCAGACTCCAGTGCATATCTGTCTCTCTGTGTTTGCGCTCTGGACAGCATCAAAGGTTTATTTTAACAATGGGCCTCATTCATGAAACATTCGTAAATATATGAGTAAATTCTGGGTAATTTACGCGTAAAACGGATCTTCCCGAAAACTCTCCTCCGGATTCACAAATAACCAAAAACATTTTCAAAATACGAAAATTTTCATGAATCCGAAAACTTACGTCAGAACGACTTTCCGAATGATTTACACAAAAAAATCGTTCTGCTCGTGTTTCATGAATGAGGCCCAATGTCTCTGCTCTAGTGGGACCTGTGCTTACAGTCCAGCACTGTGTAGCTCGATTGTCATTTGCCAGAGAACACCAGAATTGGCGCGTCCACCACTGGCACCCGTTTTTTTTCCCACAGATGAGAGCAGGTTCACACTGATCACATGTGACAGACATGAAAGAGTCTGGAGATGCTGTGGGGAACGTTATGCTACCTGCAAAATCATCCAGCATGACCATCTTGGCGGTGGGTCAGTGATGGTCTGGAGAGGAATATCCTTGGATGCTCGCACAGACCTCCATGTGCTAGATGACGGTACACTTACGGCTGAAATCCTCAGAGCTGCTGTCAGATCTTACGCTGGTGCAGTGGGCCCTGGGTTCCTCCTGGTGCATGACAACCCTCATGCAAATAAAATATATTTCCTAATATATGAATGATCAATATATTAAATGATATATTAGAAAATATACAGAATGATATATTGTGTAAATATATTATGATATATTGAATAATAAGGGGCTGCAGCTTTCATATATTGAAAAATATGTGACAATATGTTTACTTATATATCACAATGTATGTAAATTTATATTCAGTAATAAACTTTATAATATATATAGATGTACATGTGATATAAAATATGGTACTGCATGTGTATAAATTTATTGAACATATATTATTGAAAAATATGTGACAATATGTTTACTTATATATCACAATGTATGTAAATTTATATTCAGTAATAAACTTTATAATATATATATAGATGTACATGTGATTGATAAAAATTACTGCATGTGTATAAATATATTGAACATATATTTACTCATGCAGTACATACACACATATTTGAAAATATATATTTCTTATGTATAACAATCATTTACAATATACATGTTTCATATTTTAAAATATAGCTAGTTTACAATAGCATAAGTATGCCTACTCATACTAAAGCACTTAGTGAACAGACTATCACTGTGCTAAAAAGTGCACATCCATTACTTTTTAAATAAAGTAATACAGGTATATAGTCTTACTGGTGTTTGGCCAATCGTCATCCTAACCGCAGACTCTACTCTTCAGCACAACAGTAACCCCACAAACTTACACATACCAGAAACCCTTTTAAATTTCAAAATAATACAACATTAAACACTAACAGATCTCCCCCTATAATAATATTGAGCAAAAACACTGTACATACATTCACATTTATATGGGAACATGTATGTGCAATATACTGTATACTCAATAAAGGATCAAACATTATGAATATTAGATGTAGTTTGTCTTAATTTCTAAATATATTTGTATGTATCAATATATAGCCATACTGTATATTGTCAATGCATATGTTGCAGTATATTGAAAAATATAAGCACTAGTTTCCCATATATGGAAATGTATTATGTAATATATCACATTATATTTTGCAGTATATTCCCATACATTTTTGTTACGTAAGGGAATGCCCGGCCTCATTGACTGGCCCTCATGTTCCCCAGACCTGAATTCATTTGAGAACCTGTGGGACGTTATATATTGGAACATCTGAAGCTGCCAAGTAGCTCCACAGACTGTCCAGGAGCTCACTGATGCCCTGATCCAGGCCTGGCAGGAGATCCCACAGGACACCATCCACCATCTCATCAGGAGCATGCCTAGACATTGTCAGGAGTGCACACAGGCGCGTGGGTGCCGTACACACTACTGACTTACATTATGAGTTGCTTTTGATGAAATTCAATCAAGTTTACACAATTTCACATATAATCAAGAGAAATAAAGACATGGAGAAACATTAGTGGCTTTACTCATTCATGGCTTATCAGTGTCTGAGTGCTGCTAGGTGCGTGCACCGTTAAAGGGTTAGTTCACCCAAAAATGAAAATTCTGTCATTAATTACTCACCCTCGTGTTGTTCGGAGAGGCGTACGCACGTGTTTTTGTGCGCACGTTAGTTTTCTCTGAATCGCACTTACGCACTTTTGAGAAATAATCTAAGAACAAATTTAGGATGGTTTATAGCCATGTGTATCAATGAGCCCATGACTCAGACGCTGTTTCGCCGGTTGTCCTTCCTTGCATCACTTTTGATAGGTACTAACCACAGCACACTGAGAACACCCAGACTTGCCATTTTGGACATGCTTGGACTCAGGCGTCTAGCCAGTGGTGGACAGTAACAATGTATTTTTACTTGTTATTGTACTTAAGTAAATTTTTCAAGTATCTGTACTTCATCTGAGTATTTTTTATTTGAGAAACTTTCACTTTACTTTACGAGCCGATTCTTTTCAATGAACCTGTTAAATTGGTTTGCAAATCACAGTGAACAATTCATTTGCAAATTGGACTGATTGGATTGCAGCTGTTCTCGTGTCAGCAACTCACTGATTCAAATGATCCAATCAGAGTGAGTCTCCAGTTCACTGAGCCAAGAACGGGAGATCCTTATTGTTGGTGTGAAAAGTAAGTTACTAATGCAACATTTTAGGATTTATTATTGTAAATGAAAATCATATTTAGGTCACAACTGTCAGTTGTTTGTGAACTAAATATGCTGTAAAAGGGCAAGCTGTTTAAGCTCACTGTATGAAATGCTTGAATGGGAACATGACCACATTTGTGTATTACCATCTCAATGGGGAAGGTTTTAGGTAAAAACGATATATAACATTAAAATATTGTAAATTAATGCCCATGAATCTTCCCCACTGCCAAAGCAGTTTCAAATGAGTTTCTAGTATGTTTGCATAGCGTTCTTCTTAAAATTGTATACATTTTTCCCCATGTGACATTGAACCATCACTTTTTGGCCCTTTTCAAAGTTACTGAGATTTTTTTGTTTGCCCATTTTTCTAGTTTTAAACAAATTTCAACAACTTAATTCAAACAAACAAAATTCAACAACTGACTTGCTTGCCTTGACAGGTGCAATTGTAAAGATATAATCAATGTTATTCGCCACCTGTCGGTGGTTTTAATGTATTTCTTGCAAAGACATCTAGAAGTCAAATGCACTACCCAGTGCATTTGGAGGCCCTTGGTAGTGCATTGGGTAGTGCATTTCCCAGTGCACTACCACTACACTACACTACCAAGGGCCTCCAAATGCCAATCATAACATTTTTTGTTATCTCCCTTGTTTAAAAAAGTTGTTTTAATTGATCAGTTGATTAGCAGAGTACTCAATTATCTGAGTTCCCTGCTAAAAAAAAACAAAAACAAAAAAACAACAGCATTGCTGGTAACCGACATATATGTGGTTTTTGTGTGCTGGTATGTTTCCAACAAAACTTGCGTATGTGTTACATACCACAAATTACTTATTGTGTGTCTGTAGTTAAATAAAGACCAAAGACAATTTTCCAAATTAATTTTAATAAATTATTTAATAAAGAAAAATGCATGTTGTTGGTTGCATGCTCACTGGTTCTGATACGAATCCTGTCCATGGACTTCCGTCCAATCGCCACCAGAGGTCACTCGTCCATCATATTGACTCTCTCACTACACAGACTGTTACACATCACCACTGACTACATTTCCCATCATCCATTGCACTGATTGCACACAGCTGTATCCAATCACACACACACTATATTATACTCACTCAGACTCACTCAAACTGCCGAGTATTGTTTAGCGTTTATCACTCACCCAGCGATAGCTACTCTACGGAGCCAGTTCTTGTTTTCCTAGTTTAGTCATAGTCTCACCTTGCCTGTTTTCCTGTGTTCAGATTCTTGCCTGTGTTTTCGGATTATCCTTTTGTCTTGTTGTTTCGGACTCTGTTTGCCCCTGCCTGGACTATTGCTATTAACCTGGATTATCTCTTGCCTTGCCCTGTTGGATTACGTTTGCCGTCGATTGACCCTTGCCTGTTTCTTGGACTATCTTGTGTCTTGCCCGTACCATAACAGTCACTGTGGGTGTCGCGGAGGAGGAACGCGACATCGCGTCAGTGCCGGCAATGGCGGCCGTGAGATTTTGTCAGCCACAAGCTCAGTGACATTCAAGTATACTGATCGCTACTCCGGTGATTCAACCCGCTCGTGAAATGGCGGCCGCACTGGAGCGCGCTTACATAATGGTGGCAACAGCAGAGCCTGTTCGCAAAATGGCGGCGACTACAGCGCTCCGTCATGTCACTGCTGCCCTTCATGAGTCAAGTCAAGTCATCACTGATCGTCATGAGGCAAGTCAAGTCACAGTTGATCTTCGTAAGTCAAGTCAAGTCAAGTCACAGTGGATCTTCATGAGTCAAGCCAAGTCACAGTGGATCGTCATGAGTCAAGTCAAGTCACAGTTGATCGTCATGAGTCAAGTCAAGTCACAGTTGATCGTCATGAGTCAAGTCAAGTCACAACTGATCTTCATGAGTCAAGTCAAGTCACAGCTGATCTTCCAGAGTCACGTCACGTCTCCGCTGTTCGTCCAGAGTCACGTCACGTCACGTCTCAGCTATTCGTCCAGAGTCACTTCACATCACATCTGATCATCAAGAATCACGTCACATCACAGCTGATCATCCAGAGTCACGTCACATCACATCACAGCTGACCATCTAGAGTCACATCACATCACAGCTGATCATCCAGAGTCTGGTTACTTCCTGTCTGCTGCACCCACAAGTCCGAGGTCAGTTTGTCTGTACTCCCGACTGGTATCTAGTGTGGAGGATCCACCGCTGCTGTCAGCAGTCGCAGCTGGTATCCCTAAACCCACTCACTCTGGCCTTCCTGTTCCTGAACTGATTCCCCTGTCTGAAGCCCTTCCCTTGATGGGGATCGCTTCATGGTGTGTTTGGGCTGCATACACCACCACAGAACCTCCCGAGGTGGAGGCGCTCGCTTCAGCTCCTTGCGTGGTGGCGGCGCCCAGCAATGCACTCTCAGCCTGTCGTGTTGCGGTCGAAGAGACCGTTACTGAACTCTCCCTGTTTCCTGAGTTGCTGAACTCTGTTCCTGTCCTGTTAAGGAGAATGTTAATGAACTCTCCCTGTTTCCTGTTGGTACTGCTGTAGAACCTCCAGAGGTGGCAGCATCCACTGCAGAACCTCCAGAGGTGTCAGTGGTACCCACTTATGAACATTTGTCCTGCTCTGAAACCGTCAAGGCCTTTCCTGAACTCACTGTTTGCCCTGCCATGACCAATAAGGCCGACCATGAGCTCTCAAATTACCCTGTAATTTCCAAGGAAGCCGTTTCTGAGCTCTTTGCCTGTCCCGTTATGGCTAGGAAGGCCGTTTCTACACACTTAATTTGTCCTGTCGCAGTCAAGGAGACTGTCCGTGAACTTCCAGCCTGTCCTGTCACAGCCAGAAAGGCTGCCCCTGAACTCTCGTTCTGTCCTGATCCTACCACGGAGGTCATCCATGAACTTGTGTCTTGTTTTGTCCCAGCTGTAAAGGCCGTTCGGGAACTCTCAACCCTGCTTGTCGCGGCCACTAAGGCCGTAAATGAACTTTCTGTCAGTCCCGTTTCTGTCAATGAGTCTGATTTCAAACAGTGTAAAATGTTAATGGATTGTTTCCCCCGTTTTGTGTTAGTGGGCCCGCTGTCTGCCTTAAATACCTGTCTATTGTCTTAGTTGGGAGGTTAGTCTGGATCTGTTCAGTTCTCCTCAGTTTTTCCTTAGATTGCATTTAGTTTAGCTTTGTTGACCTCCAGTTTGATTATTTGTTGGACTAACTTCATTTATTTTGTTTTCTTTATTTGTGACTCTTTTATTTGTTGGGTCAAAATACCTCCCTTATTTTGTTAAAAAACCTTTGTGCGCATGCTTTTCCACCTGGCCTTATCACACCCATAAATAAAAAGTACCATTACGTTTTAGAAAACAACTTGGATTGTTTGAGAGAGAGAGAGAGAGAGAGAGAGATAATTGAATTTTAAAATGCTTTTTATTACTATAAGTCACACTTCATCAATACACTTGTTTCAACAATTCCAACATTACATTATATCACATAAGCACCAAAGAAATCATTAAACAAAAAAATAAATTACATCAAATGTGTAAAAAATAAATCCTCTTCAACAACTGGGCACAACGTTCCATAACCTCACCATTTCATCTCAAATGTAAATAGATCCTTTGTAGACTTATAAAAAACAAAAATCAATCAACCCTTGTGATTTCACCAAATTTAAAAACATTACCACCACACCTTCACTAGACAATCTTTCAACCTTATTTTTCCTGCTCATATAAATGGCTAGTTCAGCCTGACCTAAAACAAAGTTCAAAAGCTGACATGTAAACCTATTACTTCTAACAAATTTTAAACTTCATCCAAAAAGGCCAGCCTATGCCAAAGACAGGACGCTACTAAATTATTCACAATTAATATTCCTCCTTTGCATGACATCTTTGGTAGTATTAGCCATTTCCATTTATCAAGCCTGCCTTTCACCTTATCAAAAACCCCTTCCCAATTTTTCTGAATGAACATTTCATCTCCCAAATACACTCCTAAATACTTAACACCTCCTGTTGCCCAGTTCAAACCATCAAGAAGGCTTGGTTTCCCTTTTGACCAATTTCCGATTAAAAGTGCTTCACTCTGCTTCCAATTAACTTTTGCTGATGATAAAACTTTAAAATCTTCTAAAACTTTCATTAAAACTTGCACATCATTTTGTCCATTAATTAAAACCACCACATCATCAGCATAGGCAGACAACATAATATTGTTTTTACGAATAGGTAAGTTCAGACCACAAATATTTTGTCTTTGCAACAAAGGTTCTATAGTGAGTGAATATAACATTACAGACAAAGAACAACCTTGTCGAATACCTCTACAGACCTTAAAAGGAGTGCATAAGCCACCATTTATATTCAGCACACTCTCAACATCACCATAAATCACTTTCACTTTATCAATAAAATCCTGACAGAATCCATTAGCTTCTAATGTTCTTCACAAATAAGGGTGCTCAACCCTATCAAAAGCTTTTTTTGAAATAAGTCCAATATTAATATTGAGCAACTTGGAGATATCAAAAATATCCCGCATAAGGGTAATATTGTCAAAAATGGACCTACCCGGGACACAATAAGCCTGATCTGCATGCACCACCTGATCTATTACTTTTGTTAACCTATTAGCTAAAACCTAAGAAAGCAATTTATAATCGGAGCAAAGGAGCGAGACAGGATGCCAGTTCTTAATTTGCAAAACTGAGGCCAAACTGTCATTTAGTACCTGCAAAAGATCCTCCCCTACCTATGTACCAAAAAAAATGGATAAAAATCAACAGGACGACCATCAATTCCTGGCACTTTTCCAGAATCCATGCCTTGTAGGACCTTATGCAACTCTAGACTTAAAGCGCCCGAGAGCTCTGCATTGGCCCCCTCTGACATTTGATTCAAACCTTCCATCCTGCTCCCAACTCCTTCGTATACAAGTTTTCATAAAACTTGCAAGCTCTGTCTCGTATTTCTGCATGACTAGTTAAAACATCTCCTCTCTCAGAGCGCAAAGCGTGCAGAAATCGTTTTTGTCCTATTTTCTTTTCAAGACTAAAAAATATTTAGATGGTGCATCCATGTCAAGTCAACTTTATTTATATAGCGCTTTATACAATACAGATTGTGTCAAAGCAGCTTTACAGTGTTAAACAGGAAAAATGTGTGCTGATAATGAACGAGGAAAATAGAAAACAGTCAGTTTATCAGTTAAAGTCAGTTCATTGTTGATTCAGTGATGTCATCGTCCAGCTCAGTTCAGTTCTCTTCCAATAGTGTTTGTGCAATCAAGTCAACAATGTTGCCAGAAATTGTGTCCCCAACTAAGCAAGCCAAAGGCGACAGTGACAAGGAGCCAAAACTCCATCGGTGACAGAAATGGAGAAAAAAAACCCTTGTATTTTTACATTGCTGAAGTGTCTCATCTTCATCTAGGCAATTCAACCCCATGAGGTCCACTCTCCTGCACGGTTTAGCTCCATCCCTAATCAATCATATAATGTAATTTATGTAAGAACATATAATTTTTTATGCAATCCTGAAAACTTTGGTTAGATTTTTTCAAGTGTGTTTGATCAGGGTTGGAGTTAAACACTGCTGAATGTTAGCTCTGCAGGAGCAGGGTTGGACACCCCTGTTTTACCATGTGTGAAACCCTGCAAGAAAAAAAAATCTAGTTAAAAATGCAAAGATGTTGTCAACTAAATGTAATAATATCAGTTTTACATGCAAATATTAACATTTGCAAATTTTTTTTAACTCAAAATAAATAGAAAGTGGACTGTGTACAGGGGGCCCAGAGGCCAGGAGAGCCTATAAGGATCTTCCCTAAGGGCCCCCGGCCCTTGAATGTGATTTCTGCTGAGGGGGATCCCCTCCCGTTGATGCAATTTATAATCCCCCACACCACCCACCCCACCCCTCAGATAATTTTTTTTATCAAGGGGGTCCCCCTTCTCTAGACTATGATTCCTACACAGTTGATTCATCAGGATTCGGAGTGATGCTGGCATGAGACACATGACAAGGCTTTTGTAAGACTGAAACAAGCTATGACAAAACCCCAGTTTTGCAGTATTTTCATACCATAGCAGTGGTTCTTTTGGTAGACGCTTCCCAACATGGCCTTGGTGCAGTATGCTTACATCAAGGATGCTCTGCGGCATTTGCATCATGGGCCCTCACGCCCACTGCTTCCCGTTACGCTCAAAATGAAAAATAAATGCTGGCACTTGTGTTTGCAACAAAAAATTTCCATGATTTTATCTACGGCCACCCTGTCACTGTAGAAACTGATCATCAGCCCTTGATAACCATTTCAAAGAAGCCACTCCACACGGCCTCACACCGCTTTCAGGGTATGATGATGAAACTGCATCGTTACCACCTGGATGTGATTTTCAAACCTGGCAAGGAGCTGTTTGTGGCTGATGCCTTGTCCTGGGCCCACCACTCCACGTCTGACCCACAACTCACCGATGACCTATGGGAGGTCCAAGTACTATCCTCCTGTCACATAGATGAATTCAGGGCTGCTGTGCAAAAACATGTCACATGCCAATAGCTTTCTGATATGATTAGGAATGGCTGGCCAGGCACCTAAAAATAACTTTCATATTCCTTGCATTCCTTCTTTTCAATGAGAGATGAGCTGACCATTCAGGATGACTTGCTGCTTCGTGGGGAGAGATTTATTATCCCTCCTGTACTGCAAAAAATGTATGTAGGACAGCTACATCAGGGCCATCCTGGCATTGCAGCAACAAAGTGCAGGGCTAAGGAAACTATGTACTGGCCATCCGTGTACATTGATATTGACATTGAAATCTCTCGTTGCACACCCTGCAATGCACTCAAACCTCATCAGATGAAAGAACCACTGCAGCTGCATGAAATCCCAGATCTTCCCTGGTCTTTCACGGCTGCTGACCTGTTTGATTGGCATGGAAAAACATATTTAGTCCTTGTGGATTCATTCTCTGGCTGCTTCAAGCTGGACTACCTTTCTGACATGAGAAGCAGCATAGTCATTGCAAAGTTGAAAAGACATTTTGCAGTACATGGTATCCTGCACAATCACAAGTGATGACCTAGGAGGATTTAACCTTCTGGCATCCCTCAGGAACCTAATGACCAGGTCGTGCTTCCCCAGGGGCAGACCGTCCACTGCATTGTGATGTACTGCAATAGCAGCAACATACACTTTCAAGGTGGAGGGTGACAGCTTACAATCCAGCCTCTGATCGGGCATCTTCGGGGGTCATCTTGGCAAGAAGGACCCCAGTTAGCGAACAGACTCCACTTCAAGGCATAAGCTTGCCTGGTAGAGGGAGCTCTTGCCTGAGTGATAGTGTCTACCACCGCTGGTGGCAGATCACTTAGGTCTGCCGCGTTCCATCCAGGATTCACACGTGGAGGTTCCAGAGATCTGGACGCAGGTGCCATATGGTGCCCAGCCCCAGAGAAAGAAGGTCCTTCCTCAGGGGGATCCGCTGTAAAACACCTGCTTCTTCTTGGCTGGAGGGACAGGCTTGATTGCATCCTTCGCCAGTAGGACAGCAATCTCCTCATGCAGAACAGAAGTGTCTCGGACTGCCACTGAAGTTTTGAGAACGTCGCTGAACCTGGGGGGTCGCCTGGCGAACTGGATCACGTAGCCGAGTTGAACTGTCCAAATGAGCCAGCGGGATGGGTTGGGTAACGCAAGCCATGCCCCCAAACTCTGTACGAGTCGCACCAAAGGGACAATCGACATAACTGCAGTGGTGCAGTAGTGGGGGGCATCGTCGATGAGAGCTCTTTCTGCTCTTTCTTTGAAAATGTGGTTATGCTGCCCGTTGAGCCAGCGGCAGAACAGAAAGAAAAAGAAAACAAGGATTCCCCACCTGGCCCTCCTACAGGGGAAGGAGTGGCGCTGTTCCCGCCATCTCCTGGGAAAGAGCAGCACCCAACATCTCCGGGTTGCTGTGTCAGGGCCGCTGTGTCGTCTTCCTCGAGCACTTAGCGGCCGTGTGTGACATGGGGGGTGCCACCATCCTGTGTGAAGCTTGACGTACCAGCCTTGATGTTATCTCAGCACGAGACTGAGCAGGTGTGGAGGACGCAGTAGGGTGCCCACGGCAACGAGCAGGCTGTGGCCTAGCCCATGACGGAACAGTGGCAGGAGGAGGATCACTTCGGGGCAGGATGTGCTGGATGGCCTCAGTCTGCTTTTGTACTGCCACGAACTGCTGGACAAAGTCCTCGACAGTGTCGCCGAACAAGCCAGCCTGGGAGATGGGAGCGTCAAGAAAGTGTACCTTGTTGACGTTTCTCATCTCAACCAGGTTGAGCCAGAGATGGTGCTCTTGGACCACAAGAGTGGACATCGCCTTCCCAAGGGACCGTGCCATGACTAGCATTGCCCGGAGGGCGAAGTCAGTCACAGAGTGCAGCTCCTGCATCAACCTTGGGACGGTACTAGCCGGCGGTCCTCTGCTCGTGGCAGAGAAAAAGGGACGGGTAGTGGCAGAGGGGTCTGTTCCTTTCCCTTTAAGAATGGAGAGACGCGATCGCAGCGTTGCCATGGTCATGCACTTGCACCATGAACCATCCACGAATGCGTCTTCAGCGTGTTGAATGCCCAGACATGGAAGACAACGCTCGTGGCCATCATCAGAGGACAGGAAACGATCGCAACCAAGAGGACACGGACGGAGCTGCATCTTTAAAAAGACGTGAGCCATCCGCAATTTGCTCTTTTAGAGGAAACTGCCAGGGCCATCTGCACGGTACCACCAGCCAAGACTGCCCTCTTTACAACACATAAATGAATGGCTTTGTGGCTATGAATGAACATACAACCACTCGGCTCCGAAGCAAAAATCTGAATGAGTGGATGCACGCTGTCGCCATATATAGCCGTGTGTACGGGGAGTGGCTCGGCATGCAAAATCCGCTAGCCAATTTTCATTGGCGTTTTCTCTTAAACTCAGAGGTGATTGGGGCTCCCAAGTAAATTACTGATGTCGTCACCACATAACTCGTAGTGACCGACTGATAGGGAAATAGAGTTATGTGGTATTTCCCTTTATGCCTCCAGTACCCGGATGACGTGACGTCAGCGAGTCCTATGTTGAAGTGAGGGTGTGCAGTTTGTGAATAAACTGATTAAGCTTCTATGTGTTCCTGCCCATCAAAAACGTACATCTTATAAAGGGAGTGTACAGAATTTGCAACAGTTCTCTCAAAAAAACATTTAAAGCACAAAAAGCCAAAAGATGCAAATGCAAAACTATGATAGAGATATAATAGAAAGGGGCAAAAACAGAAGCTTGCTGGATGTTGACTGCCTTTAGAGGGGACATGTCAGGAAGGAAAAAAGTGATGCCAAGACAGCAAAGTGGACAAAGCACCTGGATGGCATTGCATTATGGGATAGAGGCTCACTGAATCAGAGAATGGTACAAACTATTAGGAGCTATGAACACCATGCATTGAGTGGCATCACACACAAGTGTGGAGATTGCAACGTATCCCAGCAGTGCAGCATGTCTGCTCCTGTTCCTGCACATACCTGGAAATGGTCATGGGTCATGGAGAAAGCACATGTTTTTGGTGGTTATGGATGCTTAGCCTAAGATTAATTTTCTAAAAAACGCAGCTTCAACAAATACAATATTAGTACTGAGAAAAGTATTTGTGATTTATTTATTTATTTTTATTTTAAAATAAAAAGCGAGATGATTTTGTCTTTAGCTATTATGCCACCAGCACTTTCTAGAAGAGTTCAGATGTGATCCAACAGTAACCACAATCAAAGCCGGACTAAAATCACATCTGTTTAACTGTTATTTTTTATTTCCTATTTTTATATATTTCTTATGTATCATTCATTATTTCGTAATATTATTTATTAAATATTGTAAAACTCTATAAACGTCTTGGTCATCAATTTTATTGATTTCATTTGCATCTGATCATTTGTATTAGCAAATCTGTGTACTTAACAGTAATTAGCCGATACAACCCTAACATGATGTAAGGTGTTGGGGTATAACATTTCATCTGAAAAAATTATAAATATATATTGTTAATGAATGCAGGTTCAACGTTTACTTCTTGTAGAGGATGTCTCTCCACCGAGGAAGATGCCTGTGGAATTTCTTTCATATCAGAAAAATTCCAGTAATGAAAACAATCTTGAGGGAACCACTGGAGTACTCTTCAATCCCTGCGATGCTTTATTTAAATCATTATTGAAACAAACAAATGTTGATTCGAACAAAGACTAGGCCTTGTCTTCATCATGTAGGTATGCGGCCAGTCCCTGCCCCTCACAAAAAAACTGCATGACTGTATAAGAAAGCGTTTTCTGGTTAAATTTTCTGATAGATTAGCAAGCATTTTTTTTAAGTCATAACATTATAGCAAGGATAAGACCTACATACCTTTGGTGATCTCCTCCTTTTTGTGTGGATAATCCTTTCCCGTCTCCATGGTTTCCTCCGGTGGTGGACACTGCTCCCTAAATCTGTTGAGTACGTCGCTGTATATGTTTTGACATGACTCCCAGTTGACATTTTTAACTTTGTAATCATTAGTTACTTTGAGTAACAATTCCACCACATCATCTGCCCACACAAAGACATCCTTGCTTTTCCTCACCATAATGCTCTTGTTGTACCGGCCGGTCTGTGACTACTAACCAACTGCATAGTGAACAAGCAACTTCCTGTTTACACTTTTACGCACATGCCCTATTCTGTTCTGACCAATTGCGTAGCTTGAGCAAAGGCTTAACAGATAGCGTACACTTTCAGAAAAGAACTCCAGAAAGCAGTCTTCATAACTTTAGTGACTTTACTGGTGATTGTTCTTCTCAATTCTTTTATGTAAAACTACAAACAAGAAAAAATATGTATGAACATTATGTTCA
The DNA here is from genome assembly GCF_001515625.1 of Sinocyclocheilus rhinocerous. NCBI lineage: Eukaryota > Metazoa > Chordata > Actinopteri > Cypriniformes > Cyprinidae > Sinocyclocheilus > Sinocyclocheilus rhinocerous. The sequence goes on from NW_015656605.1 coordinate 770,046, forward strand.
CATTTACATACACATCCAGCTTAACATTACAGTTCGATTTTGTACATAGTTCCTTTTTTAACGTTATTTAAAGTAATGTACATGTCAAGAAATCATATTCAAATGAGATTATGTACAAACAGAAGAGAAATTAGCAGTACGCTAAAACAAAGTATGGTACCAATAACGCGAATCATGTCTGTTTATAACAAAATATAAGAATAATCCCGATCTACACTTTACTTTAATAAAATGTAGCACTTACAGACATATATTTCCAAGATTTAAACGATGGAATCAATAACCCATAGGAACTGCATGCACGTTCTTCTTGACTGCGTTCCCTGAGAGAAACCGAAAGTAAACGGCAAAATAAAGTGTAGTACCTTAAGTGTCCTGTAGGTGTAAGAAAATAAACACCGCTAGACATAAGAAACCGCACATGCCCAGGGTGCATGAATTGTCATGTGACATGCGCTTTTGGTCGTGTAGCGTAGATCTTTTCTGAAACGCAGTGGAAATGTAATTAAGGTCGAGGATCATTTTCATTTTAAAACGCACTAGTGTATACATAGCCTCATGTCTTGGAAAAAAAAAAAATTCATTTGTGTTTCTTTAACTTCAGGTTCTTTTATGTCCCAGTGGTTGATTTTTATAAAACAAACTTTTTGTTGTATGAAGATCACAAATGTATAAAGCATTATCATGCACAGGCTGCAGGTATAATCACTATTGTCCGATTCGCTTCAGTCCTGAGATAACACATAGAAAACAGCAACACTTGAGTGAAATATTTTAATCTCAGTCACACTGTACTCATTATCCCAGAAAGGAATCAGAGGAATTTGGAATGTCACATTGTCTTATGGGAGTTTTTTCTGCATTCTTTGCAGATCACAAATGTTGGTTAAATCACTGGCTGCTTACAATATCACAATAATGCAACATGATATTATTGTATGTACATTAGTGGCTCACATTTGCATGTCCGTTTACAGAGTTTCAATTTCTACCACTGGCCACAACTGAATTAAGTTCAGCCACAGATAATGTGTTGTTGTTTTGAGTGTGCCATGATAAAAACAATTTGTCTATTGCTTTGGTCACACTTTATTTTAAGGTCCAATTCTCGTTATTAACAAACCATTTACTATGACTTTTTCCTCAATAAACTCCTAATGTGCTGCTTATTAATAGTTAGTAAGGTAGTTGTTAAGTTTAGTTATTTGGTAGAATTAGGGATCTAGAATGCTGCAGGTATTATCACTATTGTCCGATTCGCTTCAGTCCTGAGATAACACATAGAAAACAGCAACACTTGAGTGAAATATTTTAATCTCAGTCACACCGTACTCATTATCCCAGAAAGGAATCAGAGGAATTTGGAATGTCACATTGTCTTATGGGAGTTTTTTCTGCATTCTTTGCAGATCACAAATGTTGGTTAAATCACTGGCTGCTTACAATATCACAATAATGCAACATGATATTATTGTATGTACATTAGTGGCTCACATTTGCATGTCCGTTTACAGAGTTTCAATTTCTACCACTGGCCACAACTGAATTAAGTTCAGCCACAGATAATGTGTTGTTGTTTTGAGTGTGCCATGATAAAAACAATTTGTCTATTGCTTTGGTCACACTTTATTTTAAGGTCCAATTCTCGTTATTAACAAACCATTTACTATGACTTTTTCCTCAATAAACTCCTAATGTGCTGCTTATTAATAGTTAGTAAGGTAGTTGTTAAGTTTAGTTATTTGGTAGAATTAGGGATCTAGAATATGGTCATGCAGAATATGTGCTTTATAAGCACTAATAAACAGCAAATGTTAATAATAGGCATGCTAATAAACAACTAGTTAATAGTGAGAATTGGTCCCTATACTAAAATGTTATCATTGCTTTTAAGCTGTTACCCAATCCTACATTTGATTTTAAGACACTTACAGTTACAGTAAATTGTGTGTGTTGTCTGCCACGAACAGCAGTAGTTTTGTGTGTGTGAACATTTTGTTTTTTTCTTTGTGTTCATTTGTTTATTTCAATGTTTTTATAGCACTTTTCTCAATACGCAGTTTCAAAGCAACAGAAATCTGGATATAATTGTAGCAGTTAAATTATTATTTAATTATGCGGTTAAATGGAAATCTGTAAGGTTTGAAATAGTAATATTATGGTGTAGTGACGAAACTGTTTATTTTTTTGGTGATGTGCCATGGTTTATTCATATAAATTACAGAGTTTAAAAAGTTGGTTATTTTTGAAGGGGACTCAAAGATGTTTTGCCTTAATTAAGGCCAAATTGTCTTAATATGGGGACTTTTTTAGTTACTTGGCGTTTCGGTGCACTGAAAAATGATCTAATTTCTGTTTATCTGGCCAACAACACAAAGCGATATTTGTTTGAATATGAGTTAGGTTCATAGGTTCACCATGCGGTAATATCATAATTATTAAATTATATTACATCCTCCACATAGTATTTCAGGTTTCGTCTGGGACGGAGAACATCTCTTACTTAGATATTCAACTGCAGCAAGCCCACTGATCTACCACTTATCATCATATTGAGCAAAACCCCAAAACAACGGTAGATCTACAACAGTAGATTAGCCTAATAGTTCACACATAGGCTTATCGCCATGTTAATTGTAGCGGGTAACTTACTATCCAACAAGCTACAGTTTTAAACCAGCTATCAAACAAGCTAATGTTATAATTACTAATATAGAGGACTCATGGAAAACTACATCAGTTATCATGATTTTTTTTTTTTTTTTTGTCATGGCTGATTTATTAATGACTTCATCATCTGTGTTAAAGAGAAAATAATCACTTAATCCGATGTTTAAAGTGAATAGAATAGACTTACTGGAGTTCCACAACTACTGAAGAACTTTGTTTTCTCCCACGGCACTTGTGTGTGTGAGTGAGGTAAAGGGGGATTGTTTTACTACTTACACAGTTATTTTAAGTATATATCATTATATTATTTACAATACACAATGAACTTTCAGGATCAGCATCCCAAGGATAGGAAGGAATGCTAAAAGGCTAATATTGAAAACAAATATTTTCATCCATCCAAACAATTTGTGAAGCAAAAAGCAACAAAAGATTTAATTATTTTTCATTGCTAATATTGTTTATTGCACACATGGCTTATTTAAAGAAAAGGTAATAAAAGTATGTTTTGAAACAGAAAATAAAGAAATATTGGTAACATTTTACAATAAGATTCCATTAGTTAATGTTAGTTAATAACATGAACAAGCAATGAACAATACATTTATTACAGTATTTATTAATCTTTGTTAATGCTAATGAAAATACAGTCGTTCATTGTTAGTTTATGTTAATTCACAGTGCATTAACTAATGTTAACAAGCACAACTTTTGATTTTAATAATGCATTAGTAAATGTTGAAATTAACATTAACTAAGATTAGTAAATGCTGTAGAAGTTTGATTGCAACATATAATCATTGCTGTTAATAGTGTTCATCGTCTGTTTGATTATGTCATTAACTGAATTTTACCGTACATTTCTGCCATAAGTACATCAATTTGACACAGTCACCACTGACAAGCTACTACTAAATATATTGTAGAAACTTAATTTTCTGTAAAGCTGCTTTGCAACAATTTGTATTGTGAAAAGCACTATACAAATAAACTTGAATTGAATTGAAAAAAGTATTGTTCATGCTTAGTTCATGTTAACTAAAGTAGTTAACTAATGTTAACTAATGAACCTTATTGTAAAGTGTTACCAAAATATTAACTAAAGAAATTAAATATTAAAACGAAAAATTAATTATTGCCTTTCGACTAAACAATTTTAAATCTGTCATCATTGCATTTGGCTGCACTAATTTTGGTTGGATAGATGAAAATAACCGTTCATTTTCATCAGTTATTTTATCTATGGCTTGTTATACTGTATCTAGCTGGCTTTCATACAACATAGGGTTAGGCATGTGACATACAACGCTTGATATTTTGGTTTCTTTTGGAATTATTTTCATTGGTGGAGAAGAAATTGTTCATCGTAATGAACATTAGTGCGCCATGAAATCCACCGGGGTAATGTTCATGTGTGACATCAACTCCAGCATTACGCAAGCGTGTGACATACATCAAGCCATCATCCCGCAGTACATCATACTCGCAGGTCAACACATACGCCTTAGGCAGTAAACGCAAGGCTGTGTCAGGCACCAGCAATGGAGAGGCTCGTGGATCTGCAAGCAAGTGATGTGGACCAATAGAGCGCACTGAACTTTTTCCAGTAACCACAGGTGGAGCACTGTAATTGTATGCCTGGCGATATAATTCAGGTAAGTATGAACTCCAATTGACAAACTTAAGCAAAGCAGCTGATTCATGGCTGTTGTGTCTGTTTGCCATCATGGCTCTCAAAAATGACTTGTTGCTGGTGAAGTATTCGCTCCAAAACCTCACCATCAGTGTGCGGGGCAGTATAGGCATGTGCTGGTTCTGCTGGTAAGAGGGAGTGTTCAGATCCAAGGCTTGCAGAACAGGGTAGATTAGAGCCTGGGCCTTTAGCTGGACATGCTGTTCTGGGTCCTTCTGCAACTGAGTAAACATACAAATCAATTAAACATATGAAGATTATTTATTAGTCTGTAAAAAAAACCAAGAACTTCAGTTTAATTGTTGCCAAAAAATTTAGTGTTGTGCAAGTTGCAACCTGCAGTAATAAGGTTTTTTTTTTTTTTTGGTTTCACTTTATTTTGATGGTCCCTTTAACACATTCTGTTGACTATATGTAACGTTGCACCTACATATCTAATAACTCTCATTAGAGTGTTAGTAGAGTATTAGTAGACTGGTAGGGTTAGGGTTAGAATAAGTTGATATGCACTTGCAAAATTACTTATAGTCAGTAGAATGTCAGCTGGGAGACCATCACAATAAAGAGCTAAGCGGCAGATATTAAGCATAGTAGTCTACTAATACTCTAATGTGAGTTAGTAGACAGAGTGTTCAAAAGGGACCATCAAAATAAAGTTTTACCCTTTGTTTTTTTTATTTGTTTTTATTTAAGCATGGCTGAAGAAAATTGAAAATGTGAAAACTAACAGTAATTATGGTGACAAGTTAAATACACTGCTCAGAAAATGAAGGGAACACTTAAATCACACATTGGATCATGATTAACTAAATATTCTAGTTGACAATCTTTACTTATATGCATTTTATAATTCGTTGAGATCAAAATTATGTGACGATGGGACCATGGAAACTAAAATCATCAACCCACTGAAGGCTGGATTTAAGATCAAACCAAAAATCAAAGTAAACAATTTAATATACAGGTTGATTGAACACGCATGGATTTCATCAAAGCAACTTGTTATGTAAATCAGTAGCGTGTACGGCGCCCACATGCCTGAATGCACTCCCTACAACGTCTCGGCATGCTCCTGATTAGATGGTGGAATTCCTGGAGGATTCCTGGGGAATCTCCTGCCAGACCTAGATCAGGGCATCAGTGAGCTCCTGGACAGTCTGTGGTGCTACTTGGCAGCTTTGGATGGATTCAGTTCAATTGGATTCAGGTCTAAGGAATGTGAAGGCCGGACAATGGCATCAATGCCTTCATCATCCAGAAACTGCCTACACACTTTGGTCACATAAGGCCGGGTATTGTCATGCACCAGGAGGAACCCAGGGCCCACTGCAAGCTCTGACAGCGGCTCTGAGGATTTCATCTCGGTACCCAACAGCAGTAAGGGAACCGTTGGCTAGCTTGTGGAGGTCTGTGTGACCCTCCAAGAATATTCCTCCCAAGACCATCACAGACCCACCACCAAACCGGTCATGCTGGATGATGTTGAAGGCAGCATAACATTCCCAACAGCATCTCCAGACTCTTTCATGTCTGTCACATGCTCAGTGAAGAGAATAGGGCACCAATGGTGGACCTGCCAATTCTGGTGTTCTCTGGCAAATGCCAATCAAGCTGCATGGTGCTGGATTTTGAGCACAGGTCCAACTATAGGATGTCAGGCCCTCATGCCACCTTCATGCCTGAAATTCTGGAGGTTTTTGTAGGGCTCTGGCAGTGATCCTCCTGTTCCTCCTTGCACAAAGGAGCAGATACCGGTCCTGCTGCTGGTTTGTTGCCCTTCTATGGTCCTGTCCAGCTCTCCTTGTGTAACGGCCGTCTCACGGTGACTGTGCTGGGAGACACACCAAACCTCCTTGAGACAGCACTTATGGAAGTGCTATCCTGGTGGAGCTGGACTACCTGTGCAACCTGATTGGGTTGCAGTTACTGCCTCATGCTACAAGAATGGTGCTACTGGCTGGCTCATGCTTTTTAGGGGGCAGGCCTAATGGTTAGAGTCAGACTTGTAGCCAGATGTTTGATTCTCAGTACCGGCAGAAAATGAGGCCTAAAATGAGGTGGGGGAGTAAATGAACAGTGCTTTCTTCCACCTTCAATACCCTCGACTGAGGTTCCCTTGAGCAAGATACCGAACCCCCAATTTCTCCCCAAGCAATGCAGCAAAAATGGCTGCCCACTGCTTCGGGTGTGTGTTCACTACTCACTGCTGTGTGTGTGCACTTTGTGACACTGTCACACAAGACACATGTTTTAATCCACTCAATATGTATTATGATGGTTTTATATATATTTGAGTTTTATGGATTTACATGATGTCTTAGCCATTTTATTCCTCTTACCTGTTTTAATGTGTGTATGTCTTTAAATGAGTCTGGGTCTGCCTGTCATGTGACTGATCACATGACAGGAAACAGGACGTAAAGCAGCATAAAGGAGGCAGCATGGCAAGCAAACAATAGGTGTGTTCGACTTCATGCGGCGCTGCGCAGACCGATTGGCGGCTGACTTGAAGCAGTGCAAGCCAGTTAGAAATTTTGTCCGACTTGAGACAGCGCCGATGCCACGTCACTGTGACGTATAGCATCAAAGTATCAAAGCATCAAAGAGCGTTTCGAGAGCAGTCGGCTGACTCAGCCGGCGCAGTTTGTCCAGAGCGACTGCAGGAGCGCTGATGACGACACAGCCGTTTCACGATTGGATCGAATTCACCACATGACAACGATGACGTGTGTTTAGGGTTTATTCTGACACCTTCAGTTCCACTAATGCTCACAAATCTGTGTTTTTATAAGAGCAAAAGCTCTTTTACTGTAGTTGCAATGTCATATTGAGTCACGTTTATCAAAAAACACTGCTAAAAGTATATATAGACCTACTTTATTGGTATTTAAATAGTATATATTTGTGTTGAACTTTATTTTTGAACAGATGGCACTGTATTAAGCAGTATATGAAAAGTATTTTTGTTGTTTCATGAAAACTTTTCTGAAACATCTATGTATTTGACAAGTATTGCATTTAATTCACTTCATCTGTGATACAGTATGCAAACACTGTGAGAGCGTCACTACGGGAAGCAGAAAGTGTCCGACTTGACATCTCCGCTTTCAATTCTGCCCCCAACTGCAAGTGGCTACTCTCGCCGATCAGTCTGCGCAGCGCTGCATGAAGTCGAACACACCTAATCTCTCACTTACAAATGCAAAAATGTGTTTTATTCTGACTCACCTTTTCAGATACAACCTTTTGGACTTTCACTTGGATTGTAAATACACTGTTGGACATTTGTATTGGGACTATCAACACACTGGGACTCATTCGGACTGTTTTAGGTTATGGTGTTATGGACTTTTAACAGCCTGAGGTTCCTAGTTTTATTGTGTTGTTTTAAGTCTCATGTGAATATTGTAAATACACCACTGGTTTTCACTTTACAACTTTCGTCTGTCTCATCTTTTTAAACACTCCAAGCTCTCACACAGTATAATCTGATGCCATTTTAATCTATGTAAATTCGACTGATAGGGCTTAACGTTACAACTTGGATGGGATAAACGCAGAGCCTAAATACCAAGTATGGGTTGCCATACTTGGCTACAGGTCATGTCACTTTACTTCGATGATTAAGTGTTCCCTTAAGTTTTTATTTTATTTATTATTATTATATATATATTTTTTTTAGCAGTGCAGATGGAAGTACATGATGAAAACATATAGTGCAGGTAACTAAAGGTATAAGGCACATTGTTTATAGATAAAATGCACTGGTTATTTTAGAGCCCTTTTCTAAAAAATGTAAATCCTGCTAGAGTCATTAATGTATAATGTTCTACATCTTACCTGCTGAGCCACTGCAGCTGCAAGGTTGCCTCCTGCACTGTCTCCAGACACAGCAATCCGTTCTGGATTGATATGGTAGCCCTTCAGAACATCAACACGAAGGACGTACTTCAGCACACGGTACACATCCTCAAATTGGGCAGGAAAATGATAAGCTGGGGCAAGACGATACCTGCACAGAGCAAATTATGTTGGTACTGTTCCTCTTAATTCCACTTTTCTGTCAGTATAAAATCCTCTGTTGTGAATAGAACGGTTGTCCACAGGTAGTCACCACAAACAGTATGACTGCAAGTGTTGCAGTTTTAATGTACTTTTTTATTGAATCAATACAAAGGACAAAAAAGTAGTATCATGTCTGCAAGAGAGTCTGAACTTGTTCTGTGTTTGCTGTTAGTTTGCAAGTTCCAATACACTGCTTCCGATATACTTTCCGTATCAAATCTTGCCTCTCTATAATATTGCTCATCACTCTCCTGAGTCAAATGTTACCGAATGCAAGATGAATCCAAAAAAGCTAATGAGTTAGCATTAACCAGTGGAATACACCTTTTGTTTATTATTACTTAAACTTGTGGAGAACAGCCTAACAACCCACCTGCACCATTGTTCCTCAGATTTTAATGAAGGAAGGAAGAAATAGTGAAGTTGCATTGCCAGCTATGCTGCATCTCATTCCCTATCTAACACTAAATGTGAAATTATAAAACCCAATAAAAGTGTGCGGAGAGGCCCATCTTGCCGCACACAAATATCTTCTAAAGATTCTCCTTTAGATAGTGCCTGAAATTATGCCACTAGTGTGCTCTAACATCTAGAGGCGAAGTGAAACCACACACCTCATAGGCTAGAGAAATCGCATCCCTTAGCAAATGTGACATACTTTGTTTCATAGTCAAAAACTCTTTACAGCGAACACCAAAACAAAGAAACAACTGATCTGATTCATGCCACTGACTCAAACGGTTAATGCAAATCTTCAACGCTTTCACAGGACAAATCCTGTGCAATCTTTCATTCTCCAATGATCCAAAGGGCTGATAGGAAAACAACAGTAATATCACTACTTGAGATGTGAAAATAGTAGAGGTAACCTTAGGGACATACCTTATTTTGGGTAAAAAAAAACTTTACCAATCTGGGAGCAAAATCCATCCTGGACATACTCCGCAACAAGGCCTGCCAAAAATTTTAGAGATGTTAAGGCCGCATACACCTTAAGTGTAGATGGAAAAACACTCTTTTAAGAACTTCAGCACTTAACCCAACCAGACCAAACTTGGGATGGCCATCGTGTTGCCACTTGTGCACTAGTCTGTCTGTCAAAACCATATTTACCGTAGAGCTACCCATAGTGTAAGCCATGCTCTTAGTGGCCTGAAATGCCAGATCCATTGCACAACAAGATCTTTGACCGCTCTTTGATTCCTCATCCTTGTGCTTCAGGACATCAGCTTGGTAGGCCTGCAGAAGTGCCATAGTGTGCTATGCCACACCAACCTGGCTGGCTAGATCAAATAAGACTTCCAATCAGCACTGAAGTTGTTGATGCATTTGAGTGTAAACAGGTTTCTTTACACTTTTAGGCAGTGTAAAGCTTAGAAAAGTCCCAGCCCGGATAATACTATTAGCAGAGTGCACAATCACTGTTCAGAGCAGCTAGGCCTCATGTTTACTTAAATTAGTAAAAATTTAAAAGCTCATTGTCAAATGATGTAAACAGCACACTGTTCTTCCTGTTTCCAAAAATAGTTGCCCCACCATCAGCGTGTACCTATTACTACCCTAGTCGTTAAATGCAGACAAGCTCTCAGAATATTTTGTGGCTCCATAAAGTCCTTACGAACAGGACCCAGAGAGTGAAAGCACCTACTGGTTCTTTCCAATGGTGTGTCATTTCTCCTCTCCTTTACATCCATTACACAGACAATTGACATAGCTGATTTGAGTATCAGCCCTTTATGAAGTTCACAGATGACAAGGTGTACTTTTAAAAATGTTGTCTTGATGTATTTTTAGAGTCCGAGAGCAGAAACAGCAGGGATGAAGATGATGCATGGTTGAGGTAAAGTGTATGTCATTTATAAAAACTTGACCTTGGAAAATACAGGTAGGCTGCATCGGGACAGCCACCAACGTCTTTTCTTCCTCTGGAAAACTGGCTTCAAAGTTTAACATTTTTAGATCAGTGATGCCTTTTTTTTATAGACCCTATACTGAGACCATTTATACATTTTCATTGCTTTGTCCATCCCTAATCAAACACTTGAGCAAAGACTACTAAACACACATTTTCCTTGCTCAACTCTGGCTCAGAGTGTTTGTTGAGGACAAACTGAGTTGAAGTTGATTTGGGTTCAAGTTAGTTCATTATCTGCATTCCTAGAAATTTCCTTGAATTTCAGTTCACTATTTCTTCTAACATTAACTGGCCAAATAATGTTCATGAACAAGTGTATGTTTTGTGTGTCCTGTACTTCACTATAATCTCTTTAGTGTTTCTGACATTTGGACACCTGGCAGGCAGTCAAAGTGTTTATAGTTTCACAGCAGCAGGCAGTCTAGCAGCAGGAAGTCAGACAGCCAAGTCTATTCACATAGGAGATAAATAGGGACGCATCAGACTTCTGAATGTTACTCACCAAACGTCTTTTGACTTTTTATTATTGGTTCAGTATGTTTCTTTTGGCTTTTACTTTCAATTTTATCTAATTTTCATGCTCCGTCAACACACCGCATGTTCTTGTTTTTGCTCTTGTCCATGATACTACAGGATTCTGCTTTGGAATGCTGGAGCGCTGGCCCATGCAGAGGGCTTACCCTCACTGCAGTTCATTGCTGATGGTTATCAGATCACAGCGGTGTCATCAGCACATTTATTTATCCTATTCTTGCTGTGTTTGCATACAAGGTAATACATGAGAACAGCATGGAGCCTCTCTTTGTTAAGAACAGAGCATCCACATGTTGAAATCGTTCCAACAGAGTTAGGGCTAAGTGCATTATTCAGCTCTTCAAACAAACTGTGGCAGTTATAGGAAGATATATCAGATGTATCACAGTCGATTTAGATTGAAATCAGTGAGTGCTGTCAAACTTGTTAGGACATGCAAGTTTGTTGAGGGGCATGAAAATCCCATTGATTGTTCGCACCTCAGATTTGAAAAAGGCTCAAAAATGGATGTGTAAAGCTGTGGAGATGTTGATTGAATTTTGGAAAAGGGGAGGGGAAATCATAGGGAAAGGGAGGCTGTCAAACATAACCAATAAAACACAGACCTACAAAACACTTACATTTCCAAACCATTTTTCTTGAGGCACACCCATAATATATTTTCAAACCGTTCCTAATCAAGCACACCTGATTCAACTCATCTGCTTTGTACTCCATGTATACTCCAAGACCTTAAATGAACATGTCAGATAAGGGAGATATTCAGAATGTGTAATGTTGGTGTGCCTCCAGGAATTAATATTGAAATGGAGTGCAGACCAAGACAGTTTGAAGCACTTGGCTGTAATCTAAAAATATCTGCCATGACAACAAACTAGGGACACAATACTGAACAAAAAATGTTTTGATAAACTACGTATACTTAAAATACCAACAACAAAAATTTTAGCATTTTAACATTTCAGGGCTATTGGTCTATAATTATGAAAACTGAGGAAGAACATGAAAAAGGTCTTCTAAAACCCTTAAAGGGATAGTTCAACCAAAAATGAAAATTACCCCATGATTTGCCATCCTGGGTGTATATGATTTTCTTCTTTCAGACAAATACAATCAGAGTTATAATAAAAAAATGTCCTGGCTCTTCCAAGCTTTATAAAGACAGTGAATGGGGGTTGAGATTTTGAAGGCCAAAAAAGTACATCCATCTATCATAAAAAGTTCTCCACACGGCTCTGGGGCGGTTAATAAGGGCCTTCTGAAGTGGACACAGCTCACCAACAGCAGTTACAGACAACAAAGCTAGACAAAAGTCAATTGCAACATGAGGGCTATTTATACAGAAGACTAAATAACTAAACAAGACAATGACCCAATCACAAAACAGAACTTAGAACCACATGATCAAATCGACACATGAACAAGACAACCAATAGCAGGATTACTTAAGGGCAAGGTAAACACATGACAGGAACCATAACTATGAAAAAGACTAAATAAAAGACATAAAAAAACATGAACATAAACAAAAACCAACCGTGACATCGCCCCCCTCTAAGGGCGGCTCCAGACTCAAAAAGTCCAGGAGGGTGGTGAAGTGGAGGCGGAACAGGGAGAGGGATGGAGGGCCAGCATGGACTGTGGAGCAGTGGCGGGCCTGGACCGTGGAGCAGTGGCATGTCTAGACTGTGGAGCAATGATGGAAACCATGGACTGTGGAGCAGAGGTGGGCCTGGACCATGGAGTAGTGGAGGACCTGGTACATGAAGCAGTGGCATAGACCATGGTGGACCAGACAGAGCAGGAGGCCAAGGTGAAGCTAAAGACCACCAGGGCGGAGCAGGTGGAGCTGAAGACCACCAGGGCAGAGCGGATGGGACTGAGGAACCCCACAGTGGAGCAGATGACCACCAGGGTGGAGCTGGTAGAGCAGACAACCAGAGCAGAGCAGGTGACCAAGGTGAAGCCTGCGGAGCAGAAGACCACCACAGGTCAGGAGGCCATGTCGGAGCAGAGACATGGACAGACCACCTGGCCATGACAGAACAGTCTCAGTGGCAGTAACATGACAGGCAGCGAGTTCATGAATGGCCTCCGTGGCCGTGACATGACAGGCAGAATATCCTTGAACAACCTCAGTGGCCGTAGCACGACAGAGAGTTTGTGAGCGGCCTCCATGGCTATGACATGACAGGCAAGGGGTTCAGAGACGACCTCCTTGGCTGTGGCAGGACAGGCAGAGAGTTCAGGGACAGCCTCTTTGGCTGTGACAGGACAGGCAGAGAGTTCAGGGATGACCTCCTTGGCCGTGACCACTGTGGTCAAAACAGGACAGGCAGGAAACTCACAGGTTGACGCCAACACAGTGTGAAGCCCAAACATACAAAATGGCAGCTGCCATCACAGGAAGTGCAGACGACAGTGGCAGGAACTCAGGGACTCCCAGACATGGACTTGGCCAATGTTGGCCAATCAGAAGCCTGAAAAAGTTTCCAGTAGGCGGAGATAAAAGCGCATGCTCTGACGTCACAAGTCAAAATCTCCGGTTCGCTGTCTACACGATAACACTGCAACCGGAGTTTTTGAAAATCTTCACCCTGGCAGGAGTTTTCAAAAATGTTTGGTTTCAGTGACTTGGTGCTGCATTTGCATGTGGACGAACGGCCAAACCGCATAGAAAAAACGGAGGTTTTTAAAATACCCGCGTTCGTGTGGACAGGGCCTAATGTTCTGTGCTTTTGTGTTTCCTGTCCTACTCATGTTTCTCCTATTTTATTTATTCATTAAACCCTATTGCACGTGGATCTGCTTCATTTCGCTTTCATTCGACCCAGCATTACAATTGTGGTACCTAGAGGCCGAAGTCGGTACCTTGCTATAATTGTAAGATTTTTTTTTTTCATGTGTTGCTGTAAGATTTTTTAAAAAGATTACAAAATTACGAACAGAAAAAAAGACAAAATGTAATTTTAGAGAGAAACTAATTCCTCAAAATAAATTTTACAGAGACAAAAATGCCAAGTATTGATATTTGTGAATATTCTTATTGTTTTTGACATGATATGTTTGGTTAATTGATGTGGTCTTCTTTTGTGATGGCGAGTGAGATTAGATACTGCTTTTATACAGAACTCACACCTTTTAGAAAAAATATATTAAAAGAATGAATGGTAAATAAAAATAATAAAGGCACATGGTTAAATAATCATAAAAAAAATAAAGTTTTAGCAAATCAAAACAAAAAGGAGTACTTTTAAAAACTATTATAGCTGCAGTTAAAATAGTTTTTATGTGTCTGTGCACCAAATGTATAAGATAAAAAAGACAATCAACTGTAATGCAGAAATATGTGCTGTCATGGCCCAAACATTACTGCTGATTTGTTGGATATTCCTTATTCTTTTCAGGAAGGAACTGCACTGATTAAAATTAATGTTTTAATTTTTATATTTTTCATTGTTATAGTTCTATGTTACCACTTCCCCCAACTATTGGATCCTGGGGAAAACTGTATAAAGTAATCTCAAGGTTCATTTGGCATCCAAAAATCAAAAAGGTAATCAGGTTTGATCTTGCACAATCTCATATTCTATGCATGGGGTTTTGTGTTAAGACCTTTTATTGTTTTGTTGAACTATCAGCCTCTGTAGTTTGGAGTACTATGAAGGGATTTTTGTTAAACCCAATAGGTTGCATTATCTTATTTGCTGCAGTACTTCTGACAAGAACTATAGAGCTATTCCCCCCCCCCCCCCCCCCCCCACTC
>NW_015656605.1:784817-788553 GCF_001515625.1 Sinocyclocheilus rhinocerous
ATCTTGTTTAATTAATGCCATAGGAAGGCTAAGAAATTTTGATTCTTAATTTCATTGTAATCTTGCTCTTCTCCATAATGCAATGCTACAAAAGCTACTAATTTCGTTGACCCAGACTGGAGGTAAAGAGGTATCTGTACAATCATGGATGTCTGTGAAGGGGAATTATTATTTCATTTTAGGCTTTGACAGATCAATTTAATCTTTTCGATTTTTTTTTTTTTTTTTACCTATCTGCAGTTATACAATATGTTGAAAGCTTGAGAACCACTGGGAACCATATTGGCTGTTTCACATGAAACAGATTCCTTCACCAATCTGTCAGGCTTTGTTCACAACAGTCCACTGGTATCTTTCTATGTATGGTGTCGTCTTGTGAAGTGTTAAATACGTAACAAAAAAATAAATAAATCAAAAATACAGAAAAACATACTAAAAACTAAAAACACTTTTTACACCTTGTGATTTTTTTTTTTCAATTCCCAGATCAGGGGTGTCTTAAGATGAAACACTTACTATTTATTCCCCATTACCTGCTCTGGGGAAAAGTATCTGGTGAATTAATAAATGCAATTATTGGGTATTGGGACAAAACAGGCAACATGATGCATGCATGCATGCAAACAAACAAATAAATAAATAGAATTTCCCATCATAAGGCCAGAAGAGACTCACTCAACCATCACTCCTCTTAGGAAAGCATGCAAGTTTTTTCTGAGAAATATAGTGAGAGAGTGGTGAGAATGGAGCGCATACACAGCTTCCACATCCTCCATCTCTCTATCACTGCCAAAGGCAAGGTGTTGGCCCACCGACCACCAAACTATACCTATCCCAAGAGTGAACAGAGGCACCAACGGCACCCTCTCTAATTGCTCTATCCAAATACTTGCTAGCAGTTACCTATATGTTGCCTTATGATCTCCAGAACCAAAGCTGGAGGGGTGGCAGGAGAAGGAATGAGACGCCAGTGGCGGGTACTGCCCAAACTCATCTTCAGTACTGCCCATTCACCTATGATCACATAGGGACATGCACTAATGCAACCCTCGAAACCTCATGAAGGGGGTGTGATAAAACCTGACCTTCTCCTCATAAGGAAAGTGCTCAATCGCAAACCTCCATAACTGCTGGAAATGCAACTGATGAAGGACTGGGATACGAGAAGTGGCATCTTCCTCCTCTGTATCTGCACATAAAAAACATATGCCTCTACCTCTGTATTCACAACACTGAAGAAATGGCAGATGAGAAGTGGGGTGCAAGAAGAAGCCCATCTTCCTCATCTACGCCATATATATCATGCAATACAGAAAGAGTATATTGCTTCTACCTCTGTATTCACAATATTGGGGAGACAACAGCTCATGAAGTAGGACGCAAACAGTGGTTTTGTCCATCTTCCTCAGCTATGTCTGCCAACCCAAATGTGAATACAGAGGGAACATAACACCGTGTCCTAACTACATGCGACGAGACAAGATTCCAGCGACAAGAAATTTGGCTGTCCACACCAGACGCGACGCAATGCGGCACGACAACGCAACGCGACAGAATCACTCAAATATTACAGCCATTCAGAAGTGCACTGCACTCCCAGCAAAATGGACATGTTTATCATCTATTATTAAACATTTTTAACATTATTAAAAGTAAATACTGAGTGATTGATACCATCTTTATGGAATACACTTGTTGGTTAGCATTGAGTTCACAGTCTTAACGTACATGTTTGCTTTAATTTATTTTCAAGATCTGAGGTAAACTATCTATTGTTGCTTTCAGTATGGCTATAAATGTCATGCAAAATGATAATCAAACTCACATTAGACACTTTTAACATTGAATAAAAGACGTAATCAGTACCTGAGATTAGCAATGTCATAGTTTGTATGTTGTTGTTCCAGCCGCGACGTCGCGGAAATAGAAACTGTTTCTAAAATTGAAACTTTGCGTGTCGCAGATGTGGCTGGTTAGGACAAAAACTGCCTTTGCTGCATGTGTAGTTAGGACACGGTGTAACACTTCCATCTCCATATTCACCCTTTAGAAAAGTGGCAGGTGAGGAAGTGGGACGCAAGAAGTGGTATTGCCTATCTTCTTGAGCTATGCCCCTACATAATACATATGCAAATACAGAAAGAGCATATTGCTTCTACCTTCATATCCACAATACTGGGGAGACCACAGATTGAAGTGACCCAGTGAAGTGGGACGCAGACAGTGGTATTGCCCATCTTTTTCAACTATGTCTAACAACCCTACATATGCAAATACAGAAGGAACTTATCATTTCATCCCCATATTAACAATACTGGAAGCAACAGATGAACAATTGGGACACAAAAAGCAGTATTGCCCATATTCTTCATCTACTTTCCATACCATAATACCATGCAGACTGCTGTTCCATTCGCCTCCTTTCGAGACTGTAATGATTGATGTGGATCAGACACATGAGTATTTGTTATATTTAACAAATAGTGGACAATACCCCTCCCCAACAAGTAAAACATGTGGTAGGGAGAACCAGGCCTCTGGTTACCGTGGTAACAAAGACGTACATCAAGATAAGATTGTTTTACAACTCAAAGGAATGTAGAGTTTTCACTCTAAATTCACTTTGAAACAGACAAATGTACCCTTGTACAATACAGTCCATCTCCCTCTAGATATAACCACTTGAGAAATGTAGGGACATGTACCCAATTTTCCCCATCTCATTATTTTTCCTCTTATAGTGTTTTTCTTATGTATTTATATGAACTCTTTTAAATGAACATTTTAGAATTGCATACTATTGTTAACAGAGATCACAGGTATGCCATGTTTGGTATCTTTCGGCTGCATTTTTAATGGTCTAAATTTTCATTTATATTATATGTTGATACCTATGGAAGGTATTAGTGTTACCAGAATCTTTAATAGTTTCTTCATCAATATCCAATCAAAGTCCATATGCAAAACATATGCCTGAGAACAAAGGGTCGTAAACTTTCCCTCAGAAGGAACACTTTCTCATTGGCTCACTCGCCTCCTGAAGGGTGGGACATCCTCACAGTTTAAAGGGGTCATATGATGCAATTTAAAATGTTCCTTTCTCTTTGGAGTGTTACAAGCTGTTTGTGAATAGATAAGATACCTAAAGTTGCAAAGACTAAAGTCTCAAACCCAAAGAGATATTCTTTATAAAAGTTAAGACTCATCCACGCCCTCCTAAAACTCCTCATTTAAACAAGCCCCCACATATCTACGTCACTGTGTGGGACGATTTGCATAACACCACCCAAATGTTCACGCAAAGAAAGAAGGCGTAACTTGATTCTCACTGTAGTATTGTTGCCGCTGCCGTCATGTCGTGGAGACGCTGTGTGCTTCGTTGTGAAAGCGAAACTACTTTGTTTGGCCTTCCAAGATGTATTTGCAACACTGTTCCAGGACGGTTCAACCCAAATATTCAGATGTGTGCAGCTCTTTTTACGGAGGACTGTTTCCTGAACCTGGGAGAGTAGCCTAAAATGCCGTCTGCGCACAAAGGCTGTTTCTATAAAGTGGGGCAATTACAACTTTGCAAGGACAGTCTGGCACTTCTGACTCATAGCCTGTATGTATGTTTTCATATTTAAAGAATTTGCCACTGATGATTCAAAGGCGAGTTTTGAGCAGTGTAGAGTAGCGCTTGTTGTTTGTCGTTTCTCCGATCACAAATGCAGACATGGTTTTATGTTTGCGCGGC
>NW_015656605.1:788680-797178 GCF_001515625.1 Sinocyclocheilus rhinocerous
GACGTGCAAGTATCAAACTTAGTCTTATTAATTTATACATTAAGTATCATTTGCACTTTTTTACAAAGGTGTGTTTGCACTAAGAAACTGATGTTTCCATCAGGCTGTAGATCTGCTGAATATCAAATTTTACCATTTCTTTATTTATTTTCTCTGTACTGCTTAAGCTTCAACACCTTTTCCTATGCCAACTGTATGCTTGTGTGTGTGTGTGTGTGTATGTTAGACTAGTTCAAGTGTTTACGTAGTTAATAAAGTCTTACTTGTATCACACTTGAGGTTGTTTATTGTTTTCTCATAACTGGAGTCCCTAATTATGCAGATTTTTGCTACATGCTCTGAGTAGTATTGTACAATAAGAAAGTTATTTTCCTTAAACGGAAAAGTAACGTTCTTAGAATTAACAGACAGTTGATACTTACAGCGGATCTATATATTTATAATAAATCATAACTAGTTATGAATGATTATTCATATTTCCCCTTTGAGCTGATTTGCTACAAGACTGTGTGCGCTACAGCTGAGCTATGCACACGGCCATCAGTACAATGGAGCGAGATGCTATCAAGCTGTCAATCGCGGCTAAAACAAAGCACCTACACTTGTCAATCCTCAGATCGAGAAGGCATTGTGGGAAAGTGTAACTGCAGGGGACGTGCACAGCCTTGTCACCGTTTAATAAGTGCAATCAAATGTTTATTGCACATTTAGTCATGAGGACTTCTGAGATCCTTTTTCGGCATCGAGTGAGGTCACCGTCTGAAACCCTGACTCCTCAGAAGTGGGGCCTGAGCATCAACACTCGCTGTCTGTGGCAGTCAACACCACTGACTTAATCTTCTTCTCCACAAACTTCTGGACAACCGCCTCAACGACGATGCCAAAAAGTCCAAAAGACGAAACCAGAGAAAATATATTTCCTTCTCTTTCAGCTCTGACAGATTAAGCCAGTTGCTGCTCTCTGGCTGTCATGGTTGCCACGGAGCGGCATCTCAAGCTTAATCTGTTAGGTTGTCAGTCAACATCCTTCAATAAATCGCATTAGTACGCCTGCAACACCGCCACACTTTCTAAATCTGCATTCTCTTATTTCTTTAACTTTCTTTTTTGAGCTTTCCCACACATACTATAGCACACACACACACACACACACACACACACACACACACACACAGACAGACACAGACAAACGGCCCCCTGAAGACAATGAAGCTGATGACCTGTTCTCCAGGCACCCCTGTGACGTCACCTGACTGCAGTAGCCAGTCAAGATGGGCATTTACCAAACATGCTTTAAACACCGGCTCACGATGAGTGTTCCCATAGAGTCAACATCATGACGCAGTGTTGAGTTCCACTTCAATAGGGAACTGAGGGAATTCCAAGGTATTTTATTACAAATTGGGTTACATATGTTATTTATTAATTTGCTGATGATTAATTAACAATTTAATGGCTGTAATAGAAATTATAAGCACAATTACATAAAATTACATCAATCAATCAATCAATCAATCAATCAATCGCCAGATCCTGTGTGACCTTGTTGAAGCAAGCAAGCATTTTTTATTGAATGAACAAAATTTGATACTTACTCTACAGACACAATAACTGCGTTGAGCTCTGTAACCATGTGCTTGGCTAGCAGATCATATGGGCCCATACCTAAGGTGAGAAGGAAAATATATATACTTTTGACTTTTATTTGATTAAGTCTCGAAGTGATGAAAATAGTACTCATGGATTCAAGCAAAATATATGTTACATGTTTTTACCATAGTAATAACAGTAAATTACGCATAATTACATGCAACTAACCCCAATCCTAACCCTACGTGCATGTTGTTAATTATTATTACTTATTACCGAAATGTATAATTACAATGTAACAAGGACACCTTAAAATAAACTGTAACCCCTTTAACCATCACTTTTTTATTTAAATATTAGAGACCAATAGCACTTTAAAGGAAGAGGGATTTTTAGAACAGAACTTTTCTACTGTTTATGTGCGTTCAAAGCAGTTTTCAATCTATGAAATATGACTGATATTTTTTGCAATACCTGACACACTTTTTTAGTCATACAAATAATCAGTCATCTACCGTTTATGATTTTTTATGTGTTAGGAAGCATACTGAAATAAACTCCAGGGTTTTCAGCAGATTTCTTCACCGGTGACTAATCTAAACACCTCTGATTAGCTGTTGCATTCATATACTCAACAGAAACATGTGTGATTGGCTGTAATGCTCAATGCTGCTGCTGCTGCTGCTGCAAAAAAGTACTCTTTGGTGCAGCATGAGCAGATATAAATGTAATGCTGCATTCAACACTTTTCATTTATTTTCATATTTCACTTTAATCTTGACAGTCATAGTCGATTTTGTTTAATTGTGCACCTAAATTTTTGCACCTGTATCTTGAATTCGGGGTGCATTTTTGTTCATTTTGGTCCCATTTTTGCCTCAAACTGCTGTTAATTTTCAACTCTGAACTGCAACAACCTCATGCATGGCTTCTCTGCAGTCTGATTGAACAGAAATCCCTCATAGTGATGGAGAACTTAAAACTTTGGCATTCCAGTGGCGAGCTTCATATAAACACATTTACCTTACCGTTAAGATATGAAAGCTAGAACACTCCATTATACAGCAGTGTGTGATTAATGGTACTCACGGGAGCTGCCAAGACACCATCCTCCTCCATGCAGGTATATGATGGCTCTTCTTAGCTCTCCTGTTTCTTGTTGCTGGGTTGGCTGATACACAATCACCTCTACCCCATCAAAATTCTCATCTGACACTTGCACCCTCTCATCTGACACAGGCACTACTCGCTCTGCAATGGTGATGAACATCATAACTTTCATGTAGTGCAACAGTCCCATCCGCTCACTCAGTTCTGCCTGTGAAGAGGGGAAAACAAAAATATACATTTAAACTGATGTTTCTGGGAGCTCCCAGTGGAAGTCACACGGTGCCTGGCTGCATTTTCTCAAAAAGGTTTTGAACAGGGCAGGCGCATGGTTGATCAGCTGAGATCATCTCACTAATAGCCAGAATCCCCTAATCATTTGCTTCAGTGGACAACAGCCCATTGTTAAGCCACTTGATGTTAAATGATGTTTACTCCAGTGATGTTCACAGTGTTCGAGTCAAGCCTTAAGTCTCTTGCCACCAGTTCTAGTTTAGTCTTCCATCTCCTTTGGTAATAGGTTAATTTTCTAAACCATGTAGTCTTGACCGTGGAGCAACTTTTAAATGCATCACTATACAAAAACATGAGGAGAGTTCTTCACATGAAAGACCCAGTGTAAATTCAACTGAACTGAAATATAGGACATTAACTGTAACAAGATGATTGACAGGCCAGTTTATGATGACAGGATGCATGTACCGTAATATGCAAAAGCACAGTCCATTATAAATGCAAATATGATGTAGTATGTCCCAAAACTAGCCAAATCTTCTGCTTCACACTCAACAGTACTTTTTCTTCAGAAAAGGAGAAGCCTATACTTTTGGGGCATAGTCTAAATGGGTGAGTTGGGATGCAGCATAAAACCCATACCCACACACTGTGTTATGTTGTCCAGTTGTTCAGCCATGTTTTATGTATGTATGTAGATATTTATGTATGCATGCATGTATTTATTTTCCCCAATTTGTTTGAAATTTAAAATAAAATGTTTCATATTTGCTTACCTTTTATAATGTTTAAAATGAAAGTTGGAGTCAGGATGATGAGGAATGGTTTAAAAATAATTAATTTCACACATTTTATTATAAATGTCATTTCAAAATGTAAACTGATGTCCTTATTTTTATTAGTGTTTTCACGCCAACCCACCAACTCACTCAGTAGTTGTAACAACAGTGATACTAATTTACACAGTTAATAAGATGGACAAAGATGTACATTCAAAAACAGCTGTAATTTGTAGTAGACAACCCTGTTGAAAAAACCAGCATATGCTGGTTAGGTATGTTTTGATGCTGGGATGCTGGTTTAAGATGGTCCTTTGCTGGTTTATGCTGGTCATTTGCTGGTTTAAACTGGTCCTTTGCTGGTTTAAGCTGGTCCTTTGCTGGTTTATGCTGGTTCTTTTTGCTGGTTTATGCTGGTCATGTGCTGGCAAAGGACCAGCAAAAGGACCAGCATAAACCAGCAAAGGACCATCTTAAACCAGCATCCCAGCGTCAAAACATACCTAACCAGCATATGCTGGTTTTTTCAACAGGGAAATTGAGGGGGGGCTGATATTCCAACGCTCCCCTATTTAAGGTGCATTTACACATGCATGTATTTAATTGGCATTTCCTGCTATAATATCCAGCTATTATTAGCCACAAAGATTATATAAAATACAATGCTCAGATTAAGAATTGACATAATCTCTAAACTGCAAATCTGCTGGTGTGGTGTCATGCCAAACAATCTAAACAAATAACCACACGTTTAACTGACCCGACAAATAGGCTACTACTGCGATTGGTTGCGTAATCACACTCTTTCATCAAGCCTGTCCAAAATAATAACGCGATACGAGATATAGGCTTATATGGCCATGACGTTGCAAATGCATGGCAATGTGCGTTAAACCGGCACAATACGTGTTAAAATACAAATGCAAGCAAAACTTACCAACTGGCTTAAACTTCTGAAGAAAGAGTCGGCGAGCATTAGTTTCCATCTCTCCTCTATGTTATTCGGGATTGGTGAATAAACGTAGTAAACTGTTAACGCGCCCAGTAACACAAACACTAACACTCCTTTAGACCGCATTATTTTGATAGTTTTGGATCTCGTCTGTGTCTTCTGTTCCGTTTTATGGTTTGTTGATTGTCTTTTCTCAAAAAGTCTTCGGCAATTGAAGCCTCCGTCAGCTGCGTTTATTAGTCATTCAGTTCTTTCTGTGTTAAAGTGTAATCCTGGATTAATTTTGGACTGGAGCCAGCGAGATATGACAACACGTGTTAGTGTCATCTGATCGTGATACTGTACGCCTGCATGTGGAAAGCTCTGCGCTTGAGCGCGCGTTGCTCTTCTTATCCGTTCTGCACCGTGTCTTGCGCAAAGAATACAGTGGAGTCGTAATGAAACGCAACTGGAGCTTCAGTGCATTACGCAGAGCTCTCAAATTCCTCAGATAACCTTGTGGGGTCATTGCATGCTTTGGTGTGGCTATCTAATACCTACGTTTAAAGTGGTGAAAGATTCCAGTTTTCTTGAACACCTAATGTGTTGAAATTTCTACAAGCTTCAAGCCTTTCAAAAAGTACTCTCTCTCTCTCTGTGTGTGTTTGTGTGTTTGTGTGTGTGTGTGTGTGTGTGTGTGTCTCTGTGTGTGTTTGTGTGTTTGTGTGTGTGTGTGTGTGTGTGTGTTGTTAAAGCAGCTGTTATATATATATATATATATATACACACACAGAGAGAGAGAGAGAGAGAGAGGGTATAGAAAAGAATCACCCTCTTTAAAATAATCACATTTTGTTGCTTTGCAGCCTGAAATGAAGACGTCACACAGTTTTTGTTTTATCCAGCTGTATTTACTCAGTGCAACTTATAACATCCAAGTGAAAGATAAAACACCAACATGTCAGAAAATAAATAAAAAACAGAATCACTGAGTTGGAAAAAGGATCAGCTCCTCCTAAAAATGACTTGTAAACTCAATCAGGTGTAACTGATCACCTTCTCAATGACACACAAAGCCATCTGACTTTCACCTGTGATCAGCTCATTTTGATCAGCTCAGCATGAAAAGAGCTTTCCTGGAGCATTTCAGTCCTTGCTAGAGCAACTGAAGCAAACGTTCAACTCTGGGTGGCAAGGCACTGACTACGTTTACATGGACATCAGTAATCTAATTATTTACCTTATTCTAAATAAGCCTCTGTTTACATGGTAGATTCTTAATCAGAGTATTTTCTTAATTGTATTAAAATCGGAGTACTGTTGTCCATGTAAACGTACTGAATGAGTATTCCTATTTTAGTCACATTATTGAAGTGCAGTAATACATGTACACACCTTAATCACATTATTACCGTTGTGTAGGATGTTTCGCCGCATTTTGCGACAGGATACACACATGGCAGTGCTCAACCGTTTGACGGCAAACAAAAGAACGGCTTCAACACCGCCGTCGTCTGTTTGCATGTATAGCATGACAAATAACTAACTGCACTTGAAGCGTTCAGTAAATTAAAAATGAAACACCCAAAACTGTATATGGCATCATAACGAAGACGAACTATATGTTTTTACGTGAAATTCTGAAGGGGACGTCAGATGGCGTCACGTGGTGACGTAATGACGTAATGACGTAATGACGTGTGCCATTAATCGATCTATGTACTATAACATGTCAAACCTTAATCGTAATATTGTCTTAAATAATTAGATTACTGATGTCCATGTAAACGTAGTTGTGACAAGAGGGCGGGGCCGAGAGCCGTGGGAACGGAGCGAGGCCGGTGGACGAGAGGGGACGAGTGTTGGACGAGAGGGGACCAGGCCTGGATTTTATTTTGTGTTTTGTGAGCGGCAGCCCCTCGCGGACGACTGTCGCGCACAAACAAAACCAAAACACAAAATAAACTCCAGGCCTGGTCCTCTCTCCTCCAACACTGTAGTCACTCCTCCTTTATCCTTCCGGAGCTCCTCCGTCGAGAGGAGACCGAGAGCTACAGCAACTCCGAAGCAGCTGCAGGAGTTTATGACAAAGAGTGTTCATTGTGTGCATGTGACAACAATATCATAAATCCTCCACAAATGTGGATTGTATGAGAGGGTTGAAGAAAAAAGCCACTCCTCAAGAAAGGCCACATGCAGTCAGACTGAGCTTATGGAGGTGGTGATGTCCTGTTATGGGCTGTTTCTCTGCAGCAGGGACTGGAGCACTTGTCAGGATAGAAGGAAACATGGATGGGGCAAAATACCATCAATAAGGAAGTTGTCAATGGGAAGAAGATTTAACTTCCAACATGACACTGACCCAAAGCACACAGAAAAATGTCCTTGCATGGCCGAGTCAGAGCCCAGACTTAAACCCCATTGAAAAACTGTGTAGTGATTTGAAGACTGCAGTCTACAAACAGTCACCATCAAATTTAACTGAACTTGAGCAGTTCTGCAAAGAAGAGTGAGCAAATATTATAAGTCTAGATGTGCAAAGTTAGTAGAGACAAATCCCAACAGACTAAAGGCTGTAATTACAGCAAAAGGTGGCTCAACAAAATACTGACACAAGGGGGTGATCCTTTTTTTATTTATTTTTTTAATTATTTTTTTCTGACATGTTGGTGTTATATCTCTTACTTGGATGTTATAAGTTGCACTGAGTAAATACAGCTGGATAAAACAAAAACTGTGTCTTCATAGCTCATAGGACCTCTCAAATTCCTCAGATAACCTCACGGGTCATCCCATGATTTGGTTGCCCTCCCTCCCCTACCGAGTTATGGGGGATGAGATATTATCAGCTAGCATGACTCTCTAGGGCAGTATTTACAGGCAGAAGTAAAGCTTCAGTCTTAAAATATCAAATACTGGCATACAGGGATGATTCTTAATCTTTTCACATTTCTGAATGACGCTTTGATGATCAGACATAATAAATTGTAAGACTTTCATATCTTGGCCTGAGTGTAGATTTACAAGATCTCATATCAATTTGCTTGTTATTTTAGAATTTTTCTATGACTTCCTAGCTGGAAGTTTTATATTAAAAATTCACAAAACTCTTATAAGCAAGTTTTACTACTAAGTTCCTAATATAAGAGTAAGGAGTAAGGTGGGGTTGACTTCGTTGATGATCACTTATTTGACTATATGAAATACAAACACTTGATAATACATAACCACCAAAGAAAGGACAAAGGAAGGCAAACTGGATGCAAAATCAACTGTTGCTACTTACACAAATGATGTAAGAAAGAAGGCACATAAGTAAAGGGAAATTTGGTATGATTTAAAAACAAAATAGGAAGCATGGAAACATGTTTTCAAGGCAAGGCAAGTTTATTTATATAGCACATTTCATACACAATGGTAATTCAAAGTATGTTTTCCTTGTTTTCAAATCAGAGTGTTTCCTATAAATTCACAGACTTTAAACGACAAACATCTGCCACAGTTTTTTTCTATATTATTCAGTGTTATCTGTTTCTACAATTCTCAGATGTTCATGATACTTTATTATGAATACACTATGAAATTAACATATACAGTATTAGCCAAAATATTGATTTGCCACAGGTGGAGACTCTGCACCAAAGTTTATGTTGGTGTAGTAAGCCCTATATGCCGGTCCGTCTAGAGCAGGGGTTTTCAACCTGTGGGGCGCCAGCACCTGTCAAGGGGTTTTCCCACAGAATTGGGCTACTTTAACACTTGCCGCGTTTTGTAGTTTTGGGCTAGTTTTGAGTAGCAATTAGGCGGGTGTTGTTGTGAAAACCTGGCAACCCTGGTCACGCTTATTGACAGTGTAA
>NW_015656605.1:797291-812622 GCF_001515625.1 Sinocyclocheilus rhinocerous
GTTGTTGGATGTTGGGGGGGCACATGTCCTAAAAGGTTGAAAACCCCTGGTCTAGAGCATGTGAACCCTAACCCTAATCATCATCACCTCCATCATTGTGGTTGTGTGTTAGCAGCTGTGTCAAGTTCCTTTTTGGTCTTCAGTGTACTTACTTTTGTCTTTGCAGTTTGCTGGGATTTTAGTTCTACTTCTGTGTTTAAAGCTTTAAAGGCTTTGCCTGAGAGATCATTTTTGCTGCTTATTGGCAGAATGACAATTAGTGCTTTTTGTCGTTTTGCTAATTTGCTAAAACCCTCATGCCCTCCCTTTACCTGGGCCTAACTCCCTCAGCATTCGCTGCCATCGAGATTTTCCCTTTTACAGCAAGGACACCAGCCCCCCTTGTTATTTTGGACACTTTTATCCCTTTGGACACTTTATTTCTCCTAAAAACGTCATGAATGAGGTCTTCCATAATTACCTTCACTGCTTTGTCATGATTTACATCAAAGACATCTTGATCACCTTCTCATTACTGGCCACACACCTCCACATGTCAAAATCATCCTCCAGCAACTCAGTTAACAGCAGCTCTTTCTCAAGCCCGATAAATAGAGTGTGAGCAGTAGTTCTGGGAGGAAGACTCATATTCTGTTCATTATTCATTCATAAAATGAAAAACCACTGTGTGGCTTCGGCTTTAAAAGTCCAAGACAGCCTACCATTCATCATAACATGCATTATTGTCTCCCTGATAGAGATGCTTGTTCTACTAGCCTGATCCAATGGCATGCAAATGGACTTGGTGAAGACTGAAGCAGTCCATTTCTGGCCAGAAAACCAGTCCTCAATAAAGGAGCATCAACATTTCCTGGGTTTCTGCAACTTTTATTGCCGTTTATTAGAAAGTTCATTTCCATTGTCACCTCTATCTTCTCCATGCTAAACCCAAAACAATCCCCTGGTCACCTGTCACCCACAGTGTGCTATTGTACACAATTTATATATTTTACAAAATCTGGAAAGCCTTCTTCAACCTCCTATGTGTGTCTGTAAGCCTCTTATCTGAGGATGCACAAAATTATTTTCATCACCCAACCTATCCAGTGTGTACTGAGATTTCAGTACTGTGCGGATTAATCACGTGACTAATAAAATGTATAACGTGGTTCACTGGTAATGTGGATTTCATGGAGTGAGAAAGATGAAGAATAACATTTCAGTAGTTGTCGCCATGCTGTGCTATTGAATGCTGAACTGTTGCGCCAAGAGAGTCCTTAGATTATGGACTGTGCAACTGGGTCAGATCAGTCATCACAGGGTCTTTTGCAGACTGGCTGCGTTAATGTGGAGCTGTGTGGGTCAGGCAATATCTGCAGAGGCAGGGGTCTTTTGCAGACTAGGCTGCACTGTTTAAGAAGTTGTAAGAATACTTTGTAACTAGAGTGCAACATGCAAGATTTTCTCGTCAGGTCAGAAACCAGAACACAGTTTGTCTGTTAATATCTCCTTCCTCATAAAGTTGGAAAAGCAAAACCAAGGTATGTCTCCCCGTGGTATGTGATTATCCCTTACCGCTGAGGAATCTGGAGCCTTTCCATTCCAGCAACATGACTGGCATTTGAAGGAGATTGGTTTTTAGAAGTAGCCACAGTGTTGCCTTCTGGAACTCATTTGCATAGTGTATATTTATGTACTTCAAGTACCCTCTGATATTTTAAGATAATATTTCAATCATCAAACAACACATTTGCATGCTTTTCAGTTCACATCTCTTTTTAGTAGCTCAGTTGACATTATATTCAAACTGTTGTTTTTATATTCAAAAACTGTTTGTCTGTTGTCACTGTTGTCATTATATTCATCTGTTGGCACCCAATGAATTTGAGTAATCGTAAATAATTGTTTTATATTATTATTTTAAATAATAAGATAGATATATTACTATTGTATTAATAAAGTTGTACTTTTAAATAAAGAAAATTATTATTTGATCATGTATGTTTTGGTGTTGCCCTAGTTTTCCTGTGACCTAGTTTCTGTGTCTGTCTGAATTAGTCATTCAGTTCACCTGTCATTCAATTATCTTATTAGTTCCCTTTGTTTACCCTATGTATAAAAACCCTGAGTTCTCCCTTATCCTCTGTTCATTCTCATTTGAAATAGTGTTTGGTTGTGTTACTATAGAAATTATTATTAAAGCCTGTTCCTTTACATTCTGCTTCATCGTGTGATTTCTTTAGACAACCATTCCATAACAGATGGACGGTCCAACACCGAAACAGCATGGACTCACCTGCTGTGCTGCTGCTTTGTCTGAAGCAGGAGCAGAAAAGCCTCGAGGCCCACACAAGTGGACTTCTCTATCTGGCGAGCCTCACTGACCATGCAGATTGCTCCCTGTGCACTTTTTATTTGGCAAGCTTGAACGAGCACACAAAGGCTCGCCTGCCCGGTGTGGGTCTTTGGGGATCTTTCGCACAGTTTGTTGAGTGGGTGCTGGTGTGTAACGATTCACCTTTCACCATATGTGACAGAGATGTTGCAAGTATCCACCGCAGACACGGAGCCTGAGCCTGATGTGATGTCAGTGCCAGAGCCGTCGCCTGAGCCCATCATCACAAAGCTCAATGGAAAGTCTGACAAGGTGCATTAGCCGGTAACATCATCCGTCACAGAGGGAGTCCTAGTGGAATACGTGGGTATGAAATGTAGCCCCGCCCACACTCCCACCGCTGAGGGTGGGCTGCAGCTGGCCTCTGTAATATTTGATGTTTTTGAAGAGGATGTGTCCCTATTTCTCCCGTCACTGGTTCCGTCCAGTCCTAAGTCTCCTACGTCTCCTAAATCTCTACTGGTTCCGCCCAGCTTAGAATCTCCTGCGTCTCTTCGATGGTTCTGCCCAGCTGCTGCTCTCCAGTGTTCCCACCCAGACTCCCTCTCCTACCTACTCTTCCAGATTCAGCCAGTTCCTCAGCCCTGCCTCTGCTGGTTTCTGTCAGTCCCTCAGCTCACCCTCAGTCAGCACCATCCAGGCGCTCTGATTCACCTTTGGCCTTCCAGTCTCCAGCTCTGCCTTGGTGTGAGGATCCCCTTTCTCCGCCTCCAGCCACTGAACACTGGAATCCACCTCGGTATTCCAACCCATCGGCTCTGCCTTGGCTCCTTGTTCCCTCATCTCCACTGTGTCCCATCATCCCACTGGCTCCACCGGGCTCCCTCGTACGGCGAGCTCTGTTTTGGTCAGTTGTCAACCTGCCTCCGCCATGTAATTACATTCCTCCAGCTTCACTTCTCATCCCTCTGACTCCGTTGGGCTCCTCTTTTCCTCTGGCTCCGCCTTTGTCTTCCATTGCTCCGGATCCACTGTGATCTTCTGAGTCCCTGCCTCCGCCTCGGTTACATGAACTTTCAGCTCCACCGTAGCCCTCCAGGCCTGCGGGGTCACCCTAGCTCCGTGTCTGCTCGGCTCCACCTGGGTCTCCACCTCCTCCACTCGTCCCCAGGGTGCCTTCCATCAAGTCGTCAGCACCATGGCTACTCCCGCCTTCAACTCCACCCTGGGGCCTTGTTCTGATTGACCTCTGGTACAATATCTGGATCCTCCCGCTCCTGGTTCCTCCCACCATCCACTCCCCCATGGACGGCATCTTCTGCCCTGGACTCTTTTTCTTTTTCCTTAGCTCTGTGCCCTCCTCCAGAGCCCCACCCTCCCTCCTCATTTGGACTGTTTACGGCGCGAGGACGTGCCTTTCCAGGAGGGGGCAAACTGTAACATGTATGTCTTGTTTTTGCTCTGACCTAGTTTCTGTGTCTAATTAGTCATTCAGTTTACCTGTCGTTCAATTATTTTTTTAGTTCCCTTTGTTTGCACTGTTTATAAAAACACTGACCCTGTATTTCAATGTTCATACTATCCATCCTAAATAGTATGTGAGATTAGAATAAGTGTGTCCCAAAGCATAGTATGTTGAAAAGAGTATGCCAAAAGTCCCCTCACCCGCCTAATCCTCACTCCCATCTGGGTCACAGCACCAATGTAACCCCTCTCTCCCGGGTCCTCACCGCCACACCTCGTTCTTGTTCCGAGTGGGTCTCGAACCCGGGTCTCTGGCATGGGAGGCGGATGCACTAATAAGGAGGCTAAAGACTGCAGCCTCTAGCGTTAGTCGCTAGTGCGTCTCTTGTGATCAGTGGAGTGAGGTTTACCTGCACAGCACCTACTCGCTGGCCTCTGTTACACTTTTATATATATATATAATTCAATCTAAAATTGAAATAAAGTTACCCTTTTTTTTTTTTGTCAATTCATAGTTTAATGATGAAAAAGAAGAATTGCATATTGTGCCAAAACATTTGATGACCCCTGTTCTATTTCGTCTTCTTTTCACTTCCTGTCATTCTCTGTCAGTTTGGATACATCTTACATTTACATTTATTAATTTAGCAGATGCTTTTATCCAAAGTAACTTACAAATGAGCAAGCGATTCATCATAAATAGACTTTATAGACATTAAGAATCTCATCCCTTTTACACACTCTGCACTAAGCAGCAAGTTTTCTTTTTTCTTTGAGACGGTCCGTAAGAGAAGAAATCAGAATGAAAGGGCACAGCAAGCATGGAATCTGGGAAGCAATATCAAACAAGCTGTCGAAGGCCAGAGAAATACAAAAGCGCAGCGGCATAGGGCAGCTGGGCAGAGAACAGCTTAACAGGACTAGACAAGTCATGACACAACACAACATGACTGGACTTCACTTGAACCTGATCAGAGAGTAGCAAGGAAAATAATCTATCAGAATTGTTTTTTATTTCCTCCGGGCTCTGGCTCATTCTAAAATTGGGGTACATTTCACATCTATGTGTTCTCAATGAAATCACTACAGGTTTCAGGCCAGGACCCCTTGGCTTTAACTTTAATGCACTGGATACCCGTTTATCATAATTTTTAAATGTTCAGGTTATTCCATTGTTTTCAGTTGTTTACATTATGTGTCAGATCAAGACACATTTAATTACTGGCATGCATTTGTAAAAATATAAATTATTTTTATATACTCTATTTTATACTATACTAAACCTAACCACTTCTCAACAAAATGAAACACATAACAGGCAGATAAAAGTAGTCACAGGCATTTACTGACCAAAAGGCAATATTACAAACAAAGCAAAAAATTATTACAAACAACTCTGGTTGCATTCCAAGTTCTGAAGCCATTCAATCTTTATGTGAGGAACAAAGTGAAAACGTCTCCAGGTTACACATGTAACCCTAGTTCCATGAGGGAATGAGACACTGCGTCGAAACGCTATGGGAACGCCTTCAGCGTGACCACGCTCTGAATCATGTGTATAATCAGTCCAATGGATGGGCGAGACGTCACGGGTGGGGTGACGTAGTGACCGGGGCCTGATGTATAAACGTTGCGTATGCACAAAATGTACTTTTGCGTGAATAATAATGATTTTTGTGAACTTGACTTTGTTTGATGGCTTTGGAACATAGATGGTAACGACAGACATAAGGATGCGCTCGTTGATCAAACATTCCATTGGTCTGATGACAGTAGAACCTCTGTTCACAGGTGTCACGCACAGACAGTAGCCTAATGATAACCCCTTTCATGCTCTTCCCAATACTGTGACAAACACCATATTTAAAAGATAGAATTTGAAGGAAACTGTAAGATATGCGCGTTTTATTTTCAAAATGTTTTGTTATTGATGCGGTGAGTCAGGCAGCTATTTACACTGCAAAAAAAATAAGGCCTATCTCTTTCCATAAAATATAGGTTATAAACATTCTAAAATATATGTTTACCTTTTAGGCAAATTGCATAAATTAGAATAGTGATGTCTCAAAATGCATTTATAGTCCATATCTCATATTTTCCTAATGTATTCCTACCCTTAACTGTGTTAAACATGGTGTCACGTGGATGGGAATATGCATGGAAATGATATGCAGATGACGTTATGCATGTTAAAGCTAGGTGTTGTAAGCTCCATAAATGGCTATTTCGTGGAGAAGACGGGGTGGATATTCATGTACGCACAATCTTCCGCTGACTGGGTTTTACAAAAGGAATTTTGCGCAGGTTCTGGCGTACGCATGGCTTTGAAAATCTGAAAACTTTTGTACGTACGCAAAATCTAGCTTTTGTGCGTACGCACACATTTAGGATGAAATCTACGTAAAGTTTTATACATGAGGCCCCTGGACGTTTAAAAACATGTGCGGTGAAACCGGCTTTAGCTTCGAGGAATGAAGCAAGCGCTCGCAGGGATGCCGGACGTATGGCACTGAGAAGCAGCGTCTCGTTCCCTCCAGGGAACTAAGGTTACATGCGCAACCTGGAGACGTTCCCCTTCAGGAACTCGAGCTGCGTCGAAACGCTATGGGAACGAGAATGCCCACGCCGCCAGACTTACAAATCCCTGCCTAGTGTGGAAGAGCGCAGCTAAAGCGAGAGAAAGGAGCCAGGAGTGGCGCAGAATGCAGGTAGGCACCTGACAAG
Organism: Sinocyclocheilus rhinocerous; assembly: GCF_001515625.1. NCBI lineage: Eukaryota > Metazoa > Chordata > Actinopteri > Cypriniformes > Cyprinidae > Sinocyclocheilus > Sinocyclocheilus rhinocerous. The sequence goes on from NW_015656605.1 coordinate 803,794, forward strand.
GTAGGCGGGGACATTCCACCCAAAGGCCAACTTCAGAAGGAGTGAGCCTTGACCCCCAAAGGAGAGGGGAGATCAGAGGACTCGGAGGACTTGGACTCGAGGCTATGAAATCCTGATCCACCGCTTAGCATATGCTTCTCTGACCGGAGGCCTCAGCCTCAGCGCTCCGTGGAGGAAACGTGTAACCAGGGGGTGTCTTCCCACTAACTGGCCACCGAGAGGGGCGTGGTAGGCCGCAATGGCCGCCACGTAGACCTTTAAGGTGGAGTGGGTCAACCCTGCAGAGAATCAGGCCTGCAGGAACTCCAGCACTGTACCAACTGGGCAGTTAACTAGGTCGAGCTGGCGGTCTCCACACCAAGAAGTGGAAAGCTTCCACTTCAAGGCATACAGTTTCCTCATAGAGGGAGCTCTAGATTGGAGGATGGTCTCAACAACCTCGGTTGAGAGACCGGAAGCTACGAGTTGTACCCCTTCAGAGGCCACACCCACGGCTTCCACAGCTGAAAAATTGGTTGGCTTTAGTAACTCTTCACCATATAGAACAATTTACCGGCTCAGGGTACTGACCCACCAAAGACTGTCCGATTAGAGACGAAACAAAGATGCACTTGTTTCATGAGAATAACCCATTTATTGTCACCACTCAACAGACTGTGTGGTCGTAGCTGTGGTCTTTCTACAAAATAAAACAGTGACATAAACATGAATATACATAATATACATGATAATAGTAAAACTAAATTATAACAAACTGGCAATAACACAGCACACTAGATTAAGCTTAATAATTAAATATGAACATTATTAGCAAAAGATATGTAGCAATACAAGGCAGGCTGTAATTTTTATCTTATAAGCAGCACACAGCTGTAACTTGACACCTTATTAGAGCCGTGCCGCTTGTGAAGCGCCACTCTGTCTGAGCTACGAGAGTGCATGCGTGTAGAAAGTTTACAACAGTTTACCCATTAGATATAAAGAAATGCAGCGAACCTTGTTTCAAACGGGAACATAACTTGTACTAATAACAACAAATGTAACTCTAGCACTCACAAGATTGAAGATATGTATATAAGCATATAAGCAACAGGGTTACAATGTTTACAATGTTACATGCTTATTATTAATGCACGCATACACATATAGATATTGTTACCTCACAGGCATAATAACTTGTTTACAAAGGCGGATTAGTCTCTCATTGACTATATAATTAGCGATTCAAACTTACTTTTGCATTCACGCACAACACTTTGTCCAAAAGGCGATCTTTAAACAGTCCAAAAACAATGATGTCGCAGAAACGTAAGCATCCAACCCCGTATCCCGCTGCACTGAACTTCAGTCTCTGTGAGGGCGGGGGAGATCACATGGTCAAGGTTTCTGGATGCTGATTGGCTCAGGTCGAGCTCTAGGAGTGGAGGCCTCAGCATAATGACTCTCTAAAGCGAGAGGAGGCCTCTACACCCCACGCTAGCCTGCCTAGTGGAGCTCTGGCAAGCGGAGGCCTCAGAAACTCTCTGTAGTGAGAGGAGGCCTGACGACACTCACAGAAAAACGTCCACTCTTGGAGCGGAGGCCTCAGCATGACAACTCTCTAAAGTGAGAGGATGCCTCTCGCAGCACAACCCTCCATCCTTCTTTGGAACGATAAAGTGCTGACTGTAGAAACAGGACTCCCTGTGGAGAGGAGGGACCACCTCGATGGCCTCACCCCGTTGAACTGAGGCGGAAGAGAACCACGCTGGATTCTGTAGCCTCTCTCTACAGTGTGCAGGACCCATCGATACACATTTGGCAGTAGTTTCCACGCTGCCAAATAGTCTACTAAGGGAATCAGTCTCTCAAGACTGACCTCTGGTGTAATCAGAGTGGCGAACTGGCAGGGGATAGCCGAACTAGCTACTCTAGAGACCTCCGAAGAGGTAGCGAGCCTCAGTACCGCTACGTTTCCGGGCGGTGACTGAAAGAAGCGCTCGCCATAGACCGCTGTGCCCTGAAGCACCGTAGGTGGCAGGGTTGGCAGAACTCCTGAGGGCACTGAGGAGAGACGGGCACCGTATAATGAGGTGTACACCGCTCTTCCCCAGAGGGCCCTGCCCTCCGAAGTCCTGAGCCCTGGCATCAGGACTCTCTTAGCTGAAGTCTCCTATGAAAACGAAGGTCCTCAGACCCGCATCATCTCCTAGGAAGACTAGACTGATAGAACCAGAGCCTGCTCGGGGCAGGACCCAATGAGACACGCTTGGCAGGGGCTCCCATACCTCCAGGTTACCTACTAAGGGAACTAGTCTCTCGAGACTGGCCTCCGGTGCAGTTAGAGAGGCTAGGTTGGTGTCCTGAAGCGGCGAACTTGCAGGGGACGGCCGAACTAGCTACTCTAGAGACCTCCGAAGAGGTAGCGAGCCTCTTAGTACCGCTACGTTTCCGGGCGGTTACTGAGAGAAGCGCTCGCCGGAAACTGCTGTGCTCTGAAGCACCGTAGGTGGCAGGGTTGGCAGATCCATCTCCCAAGGGCACTGAGGAGAGACGGGCACCATATAATGAGGTGTACACCGCTCTTCCCCAGAGCGGGCCAGCCCTCAGAAGTCCTGGGCCCTAGGCTTCAGGACATTTTAGCCGAAGACTATCTAGCGAGAATGACGGTCCGCAGACCCGCCTTCTGCTAGAAGCCTTCGGCCTGGGAGCGCCACTCTGACTCTAAATTCTGGCGTACCCGGCGAGAGCGGAGCGTTTTGCAGCGGGAAAAGCACAATCAGCCCCCCAGAGAGCTGACTGTGCGAGCTCCGCTCCCCAGTAATGCTGCTCATTATAATATTAGACATAATATGCTTGTGCAACTGATGCTTGTGCAACTGGCGAGCTCATCGACGCCCTCCACATCAACCTCCTCGGATGAAGACAGGCGTAGCATCGAGCCCTCTCCCTGGGTGGAAGAACCGCAACGCGAGCTTCCGATCCCAGAGAGCGGGCGCTGGATCCATATGAGAACCCCACGAGTGCAACCACCGCTCCGCCTCGGCGAAAGCAGGGCCGGCACCGCGAGGAACGCTAGTGAGAGCTCCCTCCTCAAAGAGAGCCCTCTGAGAGCGAAGCAAGGCAGTAACAACTGTGCTAGAAGTCCTGGGCCCTAGGCTTCAGGACATTTTAGCCGAAGACTATCTAGCGAGAATGACGGTCCGCAGACCCGCCTTCTGCTAGAAGCCTTCGGCCTGGGAGCGCCACTCTGACTCTAAATTCTGGGGAGTATGAGAAGTGAAGGGACTGCTCCCGCCCAGCAGCCCCTGCTGACCACCTCAACTTCCTCAGAGGAAGAGAAGTAAACACGTGTTCTTACTCGAGAAATTTTCATCCTAAGAACTCCTGTATACCTAACTTCTCAAAGTCAGATGAAATACTTCATTTAATTCCTCAGAATTAAATGCAGTCAAACAACCAGACAATTAAACACGGTCTGGTGTGATACGATTCATATTAAAAACCGAGAATGATGTAATGCACGTGTTGCTTCGGCAGCGCGCGAGCCGCTCGGTTATAAAACAATATCAGTCTCCTCGGAGAAAGATAGCTGCAGCAGCGAGCTCTCACTCAGAGGGGGAAGAAACCGCAGCGTGAGCTTCCGAACCCCGAAAGAGAGTGCTAGATCTAGGGAATGCGGGTGGAGATAGGGAGAGCCCGTCTCCAACCCGTCCGCCAGATCATGTGCGATCCCCGCGATCTCAATCGCCGTCGTGCCTCAGCAGCAGCGGGACCGGAACCGCAAGATCACAGGCACGGACACACTCCTCGGAGCGTACCCGGCGAGAGCGGAGCGTTTTGCAGCGGGAAAAGCACAATCAGCCCCCCAGAGAGCTGACTGTGCGAGCTCCGCTCCCCAGTAATGCTGCTCATTATAATATTAGACATAATATGCTTGTGCAACTGATGCTTGTGCAACTGGCGAGCTCATCGACGCCCTCCACATCAACCTCCTCGGATGAAGACAGGCGTAGCATCGAGCCCTCTCCCTGGGTGGAAGAACCGCAACGCGAGCTTCCGATCCCAGAGAGCGGGCGCTGGATCCATATGAGAACCCCACGAGTGCAACCACCGCTCCGCCTCGGCGAAAGCAGGGCCGGCACCGCGAGGAACGCTGGTGAAGGCTCCCTCCTCAAAGAGAGTCTTCCGAGAGCGACGCATACGCAGTAACAAACGCTCGCAATGCGGGCAGTCAGCTCCCTTGAGAGCTGATTCTGCGTGCTTCGCTCCCAAGCAGACAACACACAAACTGTGTGTGTCCCCACCCGAAATATAGCGCGGGCAGGGAGGAACACACAGCCTGAACGCTGCCTGCTCTTGCCCAAATGCTTCTTCTTGGCTGAAGCTTTGACATAATGGAGCTTATAAGTGGACAGACAACACTAAGTAAGACTCACAAACAGATAGCGACTGACACACACACAGAGCGCTTGCTGAATGACAGAAAGCTGACTCCGGTTCCACCGCACGTGCTTTTAAGCGTCCTGGTCACTACATCACCCCGCCCGTGACGTCTCGCCCATCCATTGGACTGATTACACACGTGATTCAGAGCGCGGTCACGCTGAAGGCGTTCCCATAGCGTTTTGACGCAGCTCGAGTTCCTGAAGGGGAACTTATGGTTTTATAGATCCTGCTTTATATTTCATTCAAACGATAAATCTGAACTTTAGCAGGATGTAATCAGCCACAAGACACATGAGAACCACATCAAAGCTGACATAACGTTTCTTGAGATGACAGTTTGTGAATGTGTTTGTGATTGTTACAACAGAATACTTGAAATATTTGTATTGATTTGTACTTATGAAGCATGTTTGAATAAATTGTGATTGTAGATGTATCTCATTTTATCCTGTGTTAGTGAATTTGTCATGATGAATTTGTCAGCTATATTACAAACTGTGAGATAGTGGATCTTCATGAACCCAACTTTGTCACCAGTATGTTTAAATCATGACTGGGCCCATTAGAAATAATGACTTGTTAGTGCAATAGTATTTAATTATTTTTATTTCAGCACAGTGATAGTCTGTTCAGTGTTTTAGTATCAGTAGCTGTGCTTATGCTATGACAAACTAGCCATATTTTAAAATATGAAACACGTATATTGTAAATGATTGTTAAACATAAGAAATATAGGTAACACTTTATTTTAAGGACCAATTCTCACTATTAACTAGTTGCTTATTAGCATGCATATTACAATCATATTGGCTGTTTATTAGTACTTATAAAGCACATATTAATGTCTTATTCTGCATGACAATATTTTAGATCCCTTAATCTTCTACCCCATTACTAACTATTAATAAGCAGCAAATTAGGAGTTTGTTCAGGGAAAACTCTTAGTTAATAGTGAATATGTGTTCTAAACCTCATACCTAAACTTAACAACTACCTTACTAACTATTAATAAGCAGCACATTAGGAGTTTGTTCAGGGAAAACTCTTAGTTAATAGTGAATATGTGTTCCCTATTCTAAAGTGTTACTGAAATATATATTTTCATATATGTGTGTATATATAAATTGCATGAGTGAATAAATGTTCAATATATTTATACACATACAGTACCGTATCTTATCACATGTACATCTATATACTATAAAGTGTATTACTGAATATAAAATTACATACATTATAAGAAAGAAAGAAAGAAAGAAAGAAAAAGAAAGAAAAATTTATTTTGGATACAAAGACAAATGTTATGACTGCATGTTTTGTTTAAGAAACATGATGATTTTGGACAGGGGAGACCTTCTAGCAAAAGAGTTAGGTCTGTTCAGACTATGGTAGTGTACCCTGTGGTCTCTAGAAAGGGCAGATGTGTTGTTGCTGCTACTGGTTACTAGTGAGGTGCTTGAGAATGACTTGAGGTCCTTGATGAGTTGTTTTACACACACACACACACACACACACATATATATATATATATATATGTGTGTGTGTGTGTGTGTGTGTTACCACCAGTTGTCAGTTAAAAGCATGTTACTACAGTTTGAATCTAAAATCTTTATTAAGGAAACAACAAAACCTAGGACTGTAAATTCATTCAGGTGAATGAACACATAACAAACTGAACACATAACAATGAGGACGTCACAAACAGACAACACGGTATAATGACAAGCAGGCGACAGGGAGGATGAAGCAGTAAAAGTAATTGGCGATAACTGTAGACAATGGCAAATGTATTGTACAAAGCAGTTGACACTTTTTGGGCACCAAGGGAATGACATTAAAGATTTTCGTGCAAGTGAACAAAGCAAGGAACATAGTTTACAAAGTTGCTATAATTGCTAACTTACAGTAAAATCTACACAGAATTTTAAACCAAAAGTTGACCTTAATGATTTACTTAGTCTTAACTTACCTGGTTCGATTGCTAAAACCTGACCTGCTTTGTCCTGTGTTCTGCAGTACTGTGGTCAGCCAGGCCTAGAGCTGGTAGGTAGGTTTTCTAATGACATCTTGGGGCAAGAAGGAGATTTACTTTGCTGCTGCAGTCTCCACTGACTTTTCTCTTCTTCTCCTTCTTAATTTTAATTTTATTAATTTTTTTTTTTTTAACAGCAATGATTTGCTTTATTCAAGGGCCTGAATGTCCTTATGCTATGAAACATAAAGGTTGGCGTTAATGTTCTATAGCCTGGTTGAACAGTGATGTTGTGGTGTGTCCAGCAACAGGCGGACAGAGACTATATATAGGCAGCTGTGTCTTTACAAGGTTGAGCTGGAGATAACACTTCTTTATTAAAGGGGACATTCTGAAAGGCGGGCAAAGGTATGAGACAGCGGGATCATCAGGTTGAAATAAAAAAATGAAAAGCCATGTGCAGGACAACAAGAGGAGAACATGTTGTTTACAGTGTCAAAGACAGTAGAAAAGTCCAACAGAATAAGAACCAATGATTTGAAGTTTGGGTTTGCCAGTCAAAGCATTGCAGCTATAGACAGAATAGTTTCCAGGGAGTTCCAGATCCTACTATAGACTGTTAGTTATGTAAGAGAAAAGCAGAGTGTCACGGTCAGGGTGTGTGGAGGCAGGCAGGACAACAAGGATTCCAATAATGACTTTTAATGTAGACACAACAAGGCAGATTCAGGTAGGTGAGACACACACACTCGGGGTAACATTCACAATAACCAACAAACTAGAATACGAGAGACAGGAACTAATATAGGGTAGATAACGAGGGGCAGACAGGTGAGCACAATGAGGTGATTAACTGATAATGAGAACAGGAACAACCAAATAAGGACACAGAGGGAGAAATCACAATCAACAGTCCACAGGGGTGTGACAGATCGCCCCCTCCCGGAAGGCGCATCCTCGCGCCGTGGAGACAGAGGGAGGGACGGAGGGGGACTTAGGAGGAGGTGAATATCAATGAAAGATGATTATGGTGGTTAAAATAAACTAATCTTTTCTACAAAATGTAACGGGTTCCTGGGTTAGGGTTAGAGTGGGGAATTGGTCTATGTTAAATGCCAAATGATAGACCTCAGCATGGTAGGTTTTGATATAAGGATTCAGTCTAGGGCCTAGGCTAGCTAGCTAAATAAATAAATACATAAAATAAAAGAGAAAAAATAATACTTACATCATAAACAACATCAAAAAAATGCTTAGTGTCTAATTACTGCACATGTGCATTACAAGTGCATGCTGTGGTTGTCACACTCGCTGGTGGGAGATCAAGCACACAATACAAGAGCTGACTAATACACAGTCTTTAAAAATAATCCACAGGACAGGAAGACAGAAAATCCAGGAAGACAGGCAAACCAACGTAGTGTATGCATAAACAATAACCGGCAACTAAAGGAACTAAATGGGAAGACTTCATAGAAACGCAAATGAGGGACTAATGACTTAATTAACTAAAACAGGTGAACTGAATAAGGCAATCTGGATCAATTCCACAGAAACTGGATCAATGACCAAAATAAAGCAGGAGAACAGGGAAACACAGAAAACACAGAAACAAGAGCTGTGTCCCAATGTGAAGTGCACAGACTCCGAAGTGCACATTTGAAGTGCGACTGCATCACAGCGGCGCAACGAAGGCTGACGTATTTCGAAAGCGACTTCAAATGCGCCCTCCGTTTCCCAGGAAAATTAAGTGTACATCTGATGGACACTTCGCACCCTACCATATCCCAGAATCACTTGCGCGCAGATGACGATGGAATATAAAATTCAAAGAACATGGAGGATGACAGGTCTGTGGGGGAATTCACATTGAAATGTAAGTATTGTGTTTTCATTTACTCAAATACCTAGCAAATGTAGTGTTACAGTGTTAAAAGTGTTAAAAACCTTTTCTTTTTTTTTTAAACAAAGCCCACAAACAATAAGACAACCACTATATAAGGCAATAAGCTTTCTTTTTGTTGTGTTTTTGTAGTGCTGTCATGTCTACAAATGTTTTAACCAAACTTTAGCACTTCAGTATTTTGTATGCATGTCCTGCTGTGTCATATTTTCTAATGTTAAGATTGCAAACCTGTCTTTATATTTTTCATAAGTGTATCCATTTTCTCTTGTTTTAGGACTAATCTGGAGAAAATGAGCCTGCTGGGAAGACTTAAATAGACAGATTTTTGCTGAAATTGATTGTGCTGTTGTTGTTAACAGGCATGGTATATTTGCTCGGCCTCAGGATTGCAAGTGTCCTGGGACAGGTGAGGGAGTGAGTGGAAGCTGGTGGAGCTACTCAGAAAGGACATCAAACTCCAGAGAGAGACAGAGGAGAGAAGAGCACAGGAGAGAGAGACAGAGGAGAGAAGAGCACAGAAGAG
>NW_015656605.1:812693-813066 GCF_001515625.1 Sinocyclocheilus rhinocerous
AAAAACAACATCAGTTTTGAGCCCAGCCCTGCCTCCATGTGTTCTGGGGTCTTCAGGAGGTGAATCTCTTGGTGAATGGCCAGCACCTCCTCAGCGACTCGGAGGACAATGCGGTGACAGTGGAACGAGGCATGTCAAACACTCTGGAGACCACTCTGTATGATGCACCACTGGCAGACAGAAGAGAAACACCAGTGTCTGGATTGTGGCACCCCATCACTGTTGCTGTTCACTTCTCAGAAGATCCAGCAGCACTGTCAGAGCCTCCCTGCTCAGCCGAAAACCATTAAAAACCTGTCCAGCACTGGCACATTCAGCTTTATCCTGCAGTACAGGGGTCTGGTCTGATTTAGGGAAAGAAGGAAAAGAGAAA
>NW_015656605.1:813122-813530 GCF_001515625.1 Sinocyclocheilus rhinocerous
AGAGAATGGAGAGACTGTTTTCTCTTCTTGAGAGAATGCTTAACAAATACATTATTAGCCAAGAGAAAACCGTGGAAAAATGGGTACTTGTCCTTACCCCCAGGTACGCCGCGGCCGCCGTGATCGGCTCCCAAAGAAGGAAAAGAGAAACTGTTTAGAGCTATGGTAAAATAGTTAGTAGAAGAAATACTGAGGTACTTTAGTAAACTACTTTTAGTAACTACCAATACTATATTGGGGAAAAGCTACTAGTCATATTTATAACCTTAGCTAAAGGGATAGTTCACCCAAAAATGAAAATTCCAAACCTGGAACAACTCGAGGGTGAGTAAATGATTACAGAATTTTCATTTTTGGGTGAACTATCCTTTAAGTAAAAGTATTATCTTGCATACTCTAATATACTTA
>NW_015656605.1:813611-828876 GCF_001515625.1 Sinocyclocheilus rhinocerous
TACTGCTGCACTGATGTGTATGTTGCATTTTACTTCTGAATATGTTCAAGGTTATTAAATTTAAAGTTGCCTACTAAATATACTGTTGGGTAGTTTAATTTACAACAATGCATCATGTTGTAAAAGATCATATTCTTAGTGTTGCTGTCTGTGAGAAAAAAAGAAAACTTAGTACTTCATATTTGTTCGAGAATACTTAACAAATGTGCTTCCTTACAGTCCACCTCTGATTGTTTTGAAAATGAAAGTATCAACATTTTGTCAGAATATTAACATTTTTGCAAACTATATCAAAGGCTGCATCTGAAGGACTCGCACCGGTCAAACAGAACACTGTTCAGCTGTGACAGCTGCCACTGAACATTGAGCTGTACAGTGCTCTATTTTTATTATTCACAGTTATATTTTTGCTAACCTGTAAGATATCAGTCAGCATTTGAACTGCTATGTATGTATTTTGTAGTTTTTCATATGTATCATTACATTATTCAAGTAAGCTCCAAGCCGATTCCTGCATTTAAAGTTGTAATCCGACAAAGGACGCAGCAAACCAGTGTAACTTACCTGGCCTCGGTCTTGGCTAAGCCTGAGGTGCATCACCGTCTCCTCCATTATGACTTAAAACATAAAAACAAAAATGAGCAATTCTGGCTCCACCTATCCTGGCAGGATTGTCCTCTCGTCAGCTCTCCTCTCGCACTGTTGCTATGCGACAGAGCGCTAACCAGGAACCTCTGGTGTCGCAATTAGGAAATCCTGCGAAGGCAGAGCGTCCTTCATGCACTTCGGAGGGTCCCTCATGCACTTCAGAGGCATGGCCTTCGAAGTCTGTGCCCTTCGAAGTGTGTGCACTTAACTTTGGGACACAGCTAAAGTCTCTAAATGTGACAGTACTCCCACCTCCGGCCACCATATAACAACAAAGGAGGGATGGAGGGGACTTAGGAGAAAGACAAAGGAGTGGAGTTGGGATGGTAACAGGGGATTTTGAAGGGCAGGCAGGAAGGCAGGCAGACGGCCAGGGTGGCGACAACGGAGGGTGGAGCCACGGAGAAATGAGGAGGAACCAAGGCGGATCAGACGGAGTGAGGAGCCACAGAGGAATCGAGGAACCATGGCAGATCAGACGGAGGGCGGAGCCAGGACGGTGACAAGAGGAGCCAGGGCAGATCAGACGGAGGGAGGAGCCAGGGAGCAGACAGGAGGGAGCAAGAGCAGGAGCAGGAGGAGCCAGGCGGGATCCAGACCGCAGCCATGAATGCAGCCCACGGTGGAGCCGATGGAGGGAGGAGCCATGTGGAGGAAAGTCTGATGACTCCAGGGGGCGACTGACAGCGGCGGAGCAGGTGGGAGAGGAGCCCAGGGCGAGATGGAGAGCTGCAGAACCAGGGTGATGGGGAGGATCCGGAGGGCCAAGGCGGAGCAGATGACCAAGGTGCAGCTGGAGGGAGGGAGGAGTCCAAAGGAGCCAGAGGGACTGGTAGACGAGGCGCAGCCGGAGGAGTGTAGTCCCGAGGCGATGGCAGGGTGACGACCGACCAAGGTGGAGCCGGAGGGATGTGGGAGCGATCCCCCTGCTTGAGCAGGAGGAGATGAACTGCTGGAACTGCATAATCATTACGGGGGAAAATAAAAACACAGCAAAAAAAAATCAGTTCGGGCTCGGTGTTCTGTCAGTGTTGTGCAGGATCAAGCGCATGATGCAGGAAAATCCAATAAACAGTCTTTAATACAATAATGCAACTCAGAAAACAGCAGGAAATGTAGGGGTAAACACAACCAAAAGATGACGACACCAAACCAAGAACTTTAAAATTAAACATTATTTACAGATTCACAGGACGACCATGGGCAAAAAGAATTACCACGGCATATGTGTTTACCTTAGATTTCTAGATGACATCTTTGGAATCTTTAACTCCTCAGCCCATGAACAGCTCTATCAGGGACGTCCACTTCTCCAGAGGCTTCTGGATCTTAGGAAGGAAATAATTGTTTCATCATGGGCTTTGGGGAGGGATGGAGGGGACTTAGGAGAAAGACAAAGGAGACAAAGGAAAGACAAAGGAGTGGAGTTGGGATGGTAACAGGGGATGGCAAAGGGCAGGCAGGAAGGCAGGCAGATGACCAGGGTGGTGACAACGGAGCAACACAGAGCCTAGACCATCCAAGTAAGTGAATTGTTTAAAATGAATTAATTTTGACTTTTTAGGAATGTTAAGTTTTCTTGAATCTGGCTTTGGGTTTCCAGTTGCATCAGATGATTGAGCGGTGCATATTGTCATTCATTACTTAACTGCGAGCAGTCTGCTTGTTGTTGTCACGCCCATTGACTGTCAGTGTGTTTGTTTTCCTCCCCATGTGCTCCCAGTGACCTAGTTTTTTTCCCTAGTCTAATTAGTCACATTCACCTGTGTTCCCCTGATTATCCTTGTTTAGTTCTGTTTACCTAAGCCTAGTGTTCTCCTGTGTCTAGTGTCCGGTATTATTCGTCTATCCATGTGCTACATGTGTTCCTGTTTGCTCCACGTTTGATTATTAAAGACTGTCGTTTATGTTTCATCCGTGTCTCCTCGTTCCACGCTCTTTCACAGTAGCAGAAGTGTGACAGTTGTGAGGCTGAAATGAAAGAAAGTCCCTTTTCAAGGACCTCTTTCTAAGCCTCACTCTAAACATAATCGGAAAGGTTAGTAATATTTGACTCTGAGGGAGTAAAATATATTATTCTTATTCTCTTAGAATAATTCTTAGAATAATAACTCTTATTCTCCCCCCTTATGTTTGTTTGGTCTAACCAGAAATTCAAGATGTCACAGGCCGTATCCTCACACCAGTGGACTGGATCGCGAGGTACCATGAGAAACCATAATCTACTCAGGTCTGGTAAGAAATGACATCTCTCTGCCATTGTTTGGTTTAGTTTCTGAATCAGAATTTTAACTTTTCTATGCAGCCTATTTGAGAAATTGATGAGTGGAACATAAATCTCTGCATCAGGGAATTTTACTTGGCAAGTCTTAATAAACTGTTGTAATTTTTTCCAAGATGTAAGTCAAGTTTGTTTACTCTGTTATTTAATCTGACTGACCTTTTGCATGCTGGGGAGCATGATGCGCTTGGCCGCCATCAGGCAACCCGGTTCTGTGGAGAGAGGAGAAAGGGTTATTTTTGATACATGCTACGCTGCTCTGCTTAAAGGTAGGTGATTCTTGTTTACACTCTTCTACCAGCTGTTTCACATCATACAATGTTATTTCACAAGTCAAAGTCTCAGTCTCTAAAACGACCTCCTGATCTTTCTCTAAGTCTGCAACAAAATAAATCTCGAGTTTACATTCTTTGGGTTTGTTCGATTCAGTTAACTGTTTGTTTTGAAGTACTGAAAAATATTGACCTTGACTGTCACTTTTAACAACCCCTGTATATGTGCCCAGTCCAGATCTGGTCACCGGCCTGGCCAAGGGTAGAAACGCCTTAAGGAAAATGAGCTTTTTACTACTCCATGCTAGTGTAATTGCAGAAGAATATTTATATATTTTTTAATGAACACTGATCGATTGACACATTTTGTGGAAGAAGTGTGACTGTTCTGGTCCAGTGAAACAAAGGTGAAATAATTGAAATAAAATTATTCCAGCTACAATGTTCAGTTTAAACATCCCCATTGTGATTTGAACAGTCAGTGTGGGCCCACTTTTCACATATTTCACATCGAATCCATTCCCTCCCTCTGCCTCACACTTAACCAAAACCATTTGCTGCAGCATTTGAATGCCTGTACTGGATGAGAATGCTTGCTAAACAAACACATTTTTAACAAATTGGGTCTTTTTACTGGCCCTCTTTCTTGATTTTTTGTGTTTGCCTGTGCTTTCACCTCCAAGAATTTTCTCATAAGAGAAGATTTAATAAAAGTGGTACACTTAGCTTTCCTCTTCCATTGTCTGCACTGTTGCAATTTTGATATTTCGGGTGACAGTGGACCGATCATATAGTTACAAAAATGTTTCTTAAATTTACACGCTGACATGAAACTCAAGAGAAAACAGAGACAACAAGACCATTGTAATAACATAAACAATAAAGCAGTAAACTAATTATTTTCATTATGTGTTTTAGCAGTGGGGCTTGAGCCTTGCCTTCAAGACCACTAAGCCCAATCAAATTGATTGCAATTAACTCAAACTTAAGTTTATTCACTAAACGAACACCTCTTCCAATAACTACCTTAGCTTTCCCAGAAGATCTCTCTAATTGAGTATGATGTAATTGTCCCCTACTGAATACAATTGATTACTTTAGAATTAGGGTTTACACTGTGTTCTTCATGAGCTGGATCCTCATTTCTGCTTACACAGTATAAAAGCCACTGTTACATTCATACAGACAGGATGTTTTGTTGGCAATAAAAAAATAAAGTTAATCTCAAAAATTAATACACTATTATTCAAGAATAAAAAAGTAATCTAAAGTAATCATAACAAACAGATGCTGATGCAATTTCAAATAAGCATTTTAGATATAGAGAAGCTTTAATGTGAGTGAGAGGTCTCTGATAGAAGAGAAGATCCAACAAAAAAAGATGAGTGGACTCTACATCTGTCACGACAAGGTGTGTGGAGGCAGGCAGGACAACGAGGACGACAAGGATTCCAATAATGACTTTTAATGTAGACACAACAAGGCAGATGAATTAGTGGCAGACAGGTGAGCACAATGAGGGTAATTAACTAATGATTAGTACGGGCTAAACCAACAAAAGGGGAAGAAACCATAATAAACAGTCCACAGGGGCGTTACAACATCATGGGAAATGTCAAGTTCAGCTTTTTATATTGCTCTTACGAAAGGTTCCAGTTTACTCCAGTGACTACTTTTGCAGAATAAGAGGACAGGATAGTTGAAAGCATTATTCAGATTGTGCAGATGAGACCCCAGACACCCCAGAGAAATGTTTTATGTTTATGCTGTCTGTGACGACATATCGGATGATAAAGCCTTGGAGAAAGTGATGCACAGGTGTACACCTGGAGAGATCTTGATGCCATAAATTAGTAAAGTATGAAACAGCTTTCTAATGTGCCAAAGTTCCTCTGATTTTTATTGGTCAGTAGTCACCAGCAGATGATTTGAGAGCAACAGCAGAGAGCTGTTTTCTTTTTCCAGTTCTGGGCATTTACAGTCATATTCAGCAATCTAAAACACATCTTTCATTGTTCTAAAAATGTTCTGTTACCCAACACTGGACAAATCTTTGTATTTGAGAAGAGTCAGTCGGCCAGACATGGCATTATGACGCACTTCTTTGACCACACCAGGAAAGATTTGAGTTTTGATTAAAATAAAACATGTTCAAAAAGACTGCATCAACCCCTTTTCCTGATCCAGTCTTTCACAATACCCAGCTGGCTTTCCCAGGAATCATCTGGTTATCAACCAGTGATCAACTGACAAACATAATTGCTATGTTTTTGCATTTGTTATGCTATGTATTTGACCTCTCTGCTTATGTCTGCTACCACACTGGCATGTCTTTTACTATATTTTATCTAAAGGCATTTAATGCCGTCTACAGGACAGGAATCAGGAAAATGCAGGGTGACAGCAAAGTATTGCAAGAAGGGGGGAATGGGATTGGGAAATGATGCAGGCCAGACTAAATCCTGCTATAAGGTGGACTCTGTGAACCTACATCAGTGCTGACATCGTATTAAGTCTAAGGACAGTATCTTCTTCATCCTAGCATGTATCCCACGTTGGCATGGGGTCTGCCTGTTTGCACGCCTTTCGGCACTTGGCTCAGTCCAAGGCATTGTCAGGGGTGATATTGACTGCGCACATGTCCTCCACCAGACCATCAAGCCACCACTTCTTCTGCTGGCCGCTGGGCCTCTGCGCAATCGAGAATTTGAGAATTTGGAGATGCTCGTCGATGTTGATTGATCGAAGGTGATCGTCGAACTGACGCCTGAATTCCTCCTTCTTGGCGTCGGTACACCCGGTCTTGGGGGCATAGCAGGAGACTACCATCAGGATCACTGACCCGGTGTTGATCTTGATTGACATGAGGCGATCCGAGATGCAGCTGACCTCGACAAAGTTAATATGCAGCTTCTCACTGACGATGGTCATCACTCCGTTTCAGTTGTTTGTTACTCCATAGTAGTAGAGCTTATACCCTCCTTCTGTCTCTCGCCTTGGTGCCCATTTTATTTCTTGCATTCAGGCGATATCGACATACCAGGTTCTCAAAGAATCGGCCAATTCGTGGGTTCTTCCAGTAAATGTGCTGATGTGGAGGGTCGCAAGTTGTAGATGTTGGACTAGCTTCTTCAGCGAGCCCCGTCCTTGAGCAGGTAGCCCTCTCCCACTTCTCGCATTGTTCTGGTGGGGACAGTGCGTGTCGCCTGTGGGGGATGCCCTAGCCTTCGGATCCAAATGTCATTGAGGCATTGCAATGTTTTGATGTGATAGTTTAGATCAGCTGACACGTCACACGGTCTGTCACTGACCGCCCTCACAGTTGGACCGATCTAATAAAATTGTCGGTTTCCGGCCAGCACTGCGTGGAGGTGGTGATGGGATTTTGCTAGCCCAGTATGTGCATTTTAATTTTGATGAGAACGTTTGTTTGTTGTCTTTGGTATTGATAAACTCAATGTAATACAATGATGTGTTATTTTTATGTATATAGTGCTTTATACAATACAGATTGTTTTAAAGCAGCTTCACAGTAATAAATAGGAAAATAAAGCCATTCCCATAATAGCTGTCACCACTCAAATTAATGCACGACTCAGATCAACTGTATAGCTGTAACGGGAAGTCAGACTCCAGACACAGACAAGTTAGAACCAAACAGGCGGGTTTATTGTACAGATTTCAACGAGCAACAATGGCAGGTGAGTAATGGTAAATATAGAGTCTTTGATGCAGGGAATGTAGATACGGATGATAATAGTCTCTTTACCAGGATTACGGAGCACACAGAGAGTGAATGGGTTGATGAAGGGATTTTTTCAGGAGCTGGTTCCAACGAACTGTTTCAGGTAAGTAGGGTTGAGAAGACACAGGAGCACACAGGGGAGACGAAGGAGATCCAGGGACATGAAGCAGGTAAGTGAGAGCGTAGAGATGAGTCTTCATTCCACAAGGGAGACCAGACAATGTGACTGATTGAACTGTGTGCTCCTATAGTGCAGGGTGCCGATTGGTGATGACTGTCAGGTGTGTGTGCTCAGAACTCGGGTGATTGTGATTGCTGATAGGTGGAAGAGCCTGGCGTGTCCATGACAGAACCCCTCTCTCCACGGCCCGCTCCTGAGGGCTGAAGAATCCAACATCGTAGTGGATGACCTCTACCACGTGGAGCTGGATCTTGTCGATGGGAAGCATGAAACTCTGTCAGGAGGTTGGGATCAAGTAGGTCGTCTCTTGGAACCCATTATCTCTCTTCGGGACCATATCCTTCCCAATCAACTAAGTATTCTAGTCGACCACCACAATGTTGGGAACTCAGGATCTCCTTCACAGAGTAGACCATCCCATCTTCCAGCACCATAGGGAGAGGGGGTTCGTCTACGGGACAAGGCTCTGTGGGAACAGGAGATACAGGTGAGTGATATGGTTTGAGTAGTGAGACATGGAATGTGGGGTGAATCCTGTACTGTGGAGGGATCTGGAGTTTGTATGTGACCTGATTGACTTGACGGATGATGGGGAAGGTACCAATGAATCTGGGACTCAGCTTCTTGCAGGGTAGCCACAGGCAGATGTCCCAAGTGGAGAGCCATACCTTCTGTCCTGGATGGAACGCGGGAGTAGGGGCTCTCCGGACATCCGCATGATGTTGATGACGTCGCACTGCTCGCTGGAGATGTTGGTGAGCCGAGTCCTAGACCCTCTCGCTCTCCTGGAACCAGTGAGTGACCGATGGTTTTTCTGATGGTTCCCCTGACCAGGGGAACAATGGTGGCTAATAGCCAAGTACGCACTGGAACGGAGTGAGTTCCGTAGATGGCTGACAGAGAATTCTGTGTGTACTCGGCCCAGGCAAGGAAACGGTTCCAGGAGTTCTGGTGGCTATGGCAGAAGGTACGGAGGTAGCGACCTATCTCCTGGATCTTTCTCTCGGTTTGTCCGTTGCTCTGTGAAGGGTATCCAGAAGATAGGCTCACGGTCACACCTAGGAGCGAGAAGAAAGACTTCCACACTCGTGAGATAAACTGAGGACCTCTATCAGACACTATATCTTCAGGGATACCAAAATTATGAAAGACGTGATTAAAGAGTACCTCAGCAGTTTCCATGGCAGTTGGGAGTCCTTTCAAGGGAACCAGATGGCAGGCTTTGGAGAATCTGTCAACTGTGACTAGGATGCAGGTGTTTCCATCTGAGGCAGGTAAGTCTGTGACAAAGTCTACTCCCAGATGTGACCATCGATGCTGAGGAATGCGAAGAGGAAGGAGCTTTCCTGATGGCAGGTGGTGAGCTGTTTTAACTATCGCACATTCCCATCATCCTCTCACATACCTTCTGATGTCATTCCAGGCCACCAGAAGCGATCTTTTAGCAACGAGAGGGTTTGATTGGTCCTAGGATGACCAGTGCCCAGGGAAGTGTGTGCTGCATGTATCAGAGGGGTTCTTTGACCTCGTGGTACGTAGGTATGATTTGGGGGGCACCCCGGTGGAGCAGGACCAGAGACACTGGCGACCGCGGTGACCTTGTCCAGGGACCACTGTATTGGACTGATGATGAGATTGGATGGAAGGATTGGTTCGGGATGTTCTGAGAGGTCATCAGGATCATGGAGTCATGAGAGTGCATAAGCCTTAGTGTTCTTAGTCCCTGGACGATAAGAGATGGTGAAATGGAATTGGGTGAAGAAGAGGGCCCACCTGGCCTGTCTGGGGTTAAGCCTTTTTACTTCCCGGAGGTATTCCAGATTGTGGTGGTCTGTGTAGACCAAAAATGGATGGCGAGCCCCCTCAAGCCAGTGTCTCCATTCCTCAAGGGCGAGCTTGATGGCAAGAAGGGAGACCAGACAATGTGACTGATTGAACTGTGTGCTCTTATAGGGCAAGGTGCTGATTGGTGATGACAGTCAGGTGTGTGTGCTCAGAACTCGGGTGATTGCTATCGCTGATAGGTGGAAGAGCCTGGTACAATACAAAAGCCTAATACAAAAATACAAACAATATTTAGAAGCAATCATTTGAAGTGCAAGAGAGAGTTCCATTACATTTAGTAATACTGGAGTTAGCTACACACATATGAGAAAGAGAAGTGCTTTCCCCTCCTTGAACAAATTAGAAACAACATATTATTTAACCCTTACACTAGACAGCATATACAATATATTGATCCATAGTTCTTCTAATTTCTTATGTTCACTTAAGACACAACTGACTGTGTTTACTTGAATACCATCAAGCATGTCTGTTTTGTTTTTTCATGTTTCATCGCTCCTTTATCGTTTCTTTATCAGAGTGTCAAAAATTAAGCAGTCCTGCAAAACTGTATTGTCATACAGCGTAGTCCTACTCAAGAGTAGTGTTGTTTTTGGCGGCCTGTTTTAATTTTGGTTTTAGTCTAGTCTTTGTGTGAAGCTGTCATTTTAGTTTTTGTTAGTTTCAGTCACATTCATACTCTTTTTAGTCTAGTCAAGTTTCAGTCAACTAAAAGTCTGAGCATTTTAGTCTTATTTTAGTCAGTTCTAGTTTTAGTCGACGAAAACTGATGACATTTAGTCTAGTTTTAGTCAATGAAAATTGTATTTTAGTTATCTTATTATATTATTGTTACCTTATAGACTCAAGAATACATCCATTCCAGACAAAACCTGTTCATTCGAAACACCGCTGTATTTGAATGGAGACGCGCAGCGGCTCCGCTGTGTCTTTGTTTGAAACTATTTTCGACGACCTCAAGAGGATGC
The DNA here is from genome assembly GCF_001515625.1 of Sinocyclocheilus rhinocerous. Classification (NCBI taxonomy): domain Eukaryota; kingdom Metazoa; phylum Chordata; class Actinopteri; order Cypriniformes; family Cyprinidae; genus Sinocyclocheilus; species Sinocyclocheilus rhinocerous. Next base: position 823,552 of record NW_015656605.1, read on the forward strand.
CTCAAGCTATGTCACTGTCAACAGTAAAGATTAACTCCTAAAAATGCTGATATTTAGCTATTAAAGGGCTCTATGTAGAATTCAGAAACCCTTGTTATTAGCGACACCGGTGGCTGTTAAGTGAGCTGTGGGCAGCAACTTATTGCTCATGCTCTTGCACACACTCAATAGTAATGCGAGCGAGCGACGGCCAATGTGATTTACTGACATCATGTCGACAGATGAGGTTCATTAAAATTATACTGTTATGATAGTTTCCCTTGGATTTTCCCAGCGAAACTGCCCTGAGTCCTTCACATAAAAATTAGTTTACAGGCACTCATTTTTAATGTTTCGTTACACATTGGCAATAAAAAGCGATCAATACTTGAAAATTAATTCATAAAGCCAAATTACAAATTGCATTTAAAATACATTTCACTAACAAAGACCACGCCACAGCCATGCAGATAATACTTTATTATGATGAAGACAGGTTGAGAGGAAATAGGAAGGGAAAGGGTGTAATGATTCTCTGAACTGGCTGATCAGGGTGTCTTGTCGAGGGAGACTCAGAGTGGGGGCTTCGTCTCTGTAGATAATATGTTGGGTTACTAGAAGACCCCCAAAGGTTTGAACGAGCTGATGTGGGCTTGAGCTTGATGGAGATCATTAAGATTATTACGGCTATAGAGACGGTATGCTTCAGACGACCAGCGACCCATGACTCATATGGTTTCGTCTGAGATGCCTGTGCTGGCGGCCGTTGTGGCTGCTCCGATCCGGAAGGAATGTATGGAGTAGTGTTCGGGAGATACGCCAGAGGCACTGAGAACCTTTTGAAAGTGCTTGTTAAACCAGAATCTCGTGGCCATTTTTTCCATTTTCTGTAAGAAAGAGGTTCTTGAGGAGAAGAATTTTTGGCATATCTGGAAACAACGTATTCCGAAAGTGGCTCATAAGGGCTGAGGAAGGAGTTGAGGCGAAATATGTAAATGGGAAATGACTCTCCGAATTGATCGGTTTTACTTTTCTTCAGCGTGTATATGAGAGAATCTGGAGTATGAGCTGAGATGTTGGAGAGGCTGGGATGAATGACTGGATTGAAAGCAGAACTATGGTGACAAAGTTGGAGATGGACCAAGCATCCATTAGAGGAAATTGAAGTTGGTAATAGGAGTGGTAAGCCTTAAAACAGTTCCAACCGGTTAGGTAAGCAGAGAGGGTACTATGGGAGAGGCCGTTGAGGATAGCTTCTCGTGAAGCATGTAAAAGGTCTTCCAGATGTGGATTTAGTTGAAGATGGTAGCTGAAAACAGTGGGACTGACGTGGGATGGATGTCTGACTCTGGAGCCAAGATTCTGAACTTCTGAAAAGAAAGACGAGACAAAGAATCAGCTATGCTATTACAGTAGCCCGGAATGTGAGCGGCTCAGATTAGAAACTGGTGTTGAGCAGATATTAGTGTCAGTTAGTGTCAGTCTGCGGATAAATTGCATGATGGCTGGGGAACGAGATCTGCTTTTATTTATGATTTCAACTACTGCTGAGTTGTCAGAGTGGATAAGTATGATATGTTTGGACCATTCGTGCCCCCAAAGAATGGCTGCTATAATGATTGGATACATTTCGTAAAGAGCAGATGAGGGCGAGTCTGTTTGTTGAACGAGATGCCTAAACTCAGGTGGCCATTTGGAAGCGAACCAATGGCCACTGTAGTATCCACCGAAGCCAGTGGAAGGTGCTGCATCTGTATACAGCTGAATGTCTTCTGGCTGTGTGACATAGTCATTACAAAAGAAGGATATGCCATTCCATGACGACAGAAATTGCTGCCAGAGGCACATTTCCATCTTACAGGCTTCGTCCAGAGTGACTTTGTCATGGAGGGAGGGGATTGTTGCAGCTTTTGATAGTAGGTGGGAAAGAAAAGATTTTCCTTTGGGAATTATTCTGATGGCGTGGTTAAGGTGACCGAGGAGGGCTAACAGCTGTTGTTTTGTGCACCTATCTGCTAGAAGATAATTTGATAGGAGCGGTGAAATGCGTTGTACTTTTTCAGGAGGCAGAGATGCTTGGAAGGAGATGGAGTCTAGGGTGATACCTAAAAACTCGATGGAAGTGCATGACCCTAGAGTTTTTTTCTTTTGAAAGGGGAACGCCCAGTTCGGAAAAGACTTTAATGAGAGTAGACAGTCCTGAGTGTGGAGGTGTGAATGAAGGTGTAATGATGAGGAAGTCATCAAGAAGATGGAGGACATAGGGAAGCTTGTGGTTATTGATGAGTATCCAACATAAAGCCTCCGAGAGGGAGTCAAAGATCATGGGGCTGCTTTTGCAGCCAAAAGTGAGACATACTGCAACATAATAAGCTCCTTTCCAGAATATTCAGAAGAAACGCCAGAATTCTGGATGAATCGGCATAACTTTGAAAGCACTGTTGATATCCACTTTTTGAGAGCCATGCTCCGTGGCCTGCCTTGCGGATGAGAGTGATGGCTTGATCAATGGATGCTTATTTCATGGAGAAGTCTGGGGCTGGAATGATGCTATTAATGCTAGGAATGTGTGTGCCGTGAGGGGAAGAAAGATCAATGATTAGTCTCTTTTTCCCCAGGGTATTTCCTGGTGGCCATGCCGATGGGACTGATTCTAAATGAAGAAAATGGAGGTTCTTTGAATGGGCCTATCATAAATCTTTCTTGGACTTCTTTTGCTATTAATGCGTCAACGGTGTCTGGCTCAGAGAGAGCGGACTGAAGGTTGTGGGAGATATGAGAAGTGTCTGGCCTAATTTCTATACCCGGATGAAAACCATTTTGTAATCTGTTGATAATGAAATCTACAAACTCTCTGTCGGGGTGGTCTAATAAGGCAGTGACTAGGGCTTTTACCTTAACTGGTGTGCCGAGATACTTTAGTAGTCATTCAGGTAAAGCAGTTGGGTTGTGGGTTCCTAGCGTGAGTGCCACCAAAGAAGGAGCAGACGTGTAGGAGTCTGCAGTTGGAAAGTGAGCAGCCGAGATGGTTGAAATTATTTTATACTATTCTGCCTCCTTGGTATAGAATCGTCCGTCCTCTTTTGTCTATGCTTTTGGGAATTGGGACGTTGACTGTGGGGCGTATGTCGAGAGATTTTGGAATTATGGGAGGAGGTGGAGTTGCTGTAGACAGTCTATTGAATACAGGTGTTTTGCGTGAGGAGGACGGCTGTGAGTTAAGAGAAGTGATAACTGTGCATGCTGAGGCAGGATGTGACGGGGCTCTGCATAGCTCACAGGAGAGTGAAGTACGGGCTGCAAAGATGCAACACTAAAGTTCAGCATCGAGAGTGCCCCAGTATGTCCCTTGGTTAAACTGCTGTAACCGACCTGCTGCTTGAGTGGCAAAAAGAACATAGTAGTTATAGAAGCCTGTCCCTCCAAAACGTATGGCCATGTCTAAAATGATAGATAGGTAATCATCTAGCTCGGTCCTTCGATCTGGGTAGACAGAACAAATTATGTCTCGGTAAATCGAGAAGGCTAGAGCAAATTCAGTAGGATTAAGGTCCTTTGAACGAGAATTTATTGTGTGGTTAAGCTGCATGATGCCTTGGCTGGTTTGCAGCTCTCTGGGCTAAATGATATTTATGAGTGATGGCTGAAGAAGGTGGGCTAGATTGGTGTAGTTACCGGATAGAATTTGAAGACGTAAGGCTGGAGAGACAGGGGAAGGCCGAAGAACTGATGAAGCTGGCCGAGGAGGTGGTGTTGCTGTGGCCAGGGTATATGGGCTGCTGTTAATTGACAAGCTGTGAGGGTATTGGGATGGGGAGGGGTTAGGGTAGGTGAGGGAGGGGAAAAAGGATAGATTAGTTGGAAGAACGGAAGGTATAGAAGGAGGTTGAAAAGATCGACTGAAAGGAATGATTCCGGGGTTTGCTGCATAAGGGACTTGATTTGGGTTAGTTGGTAGAGAAAAACCAGAAATAGCCGAAGCCGTATTGCTGTTAACGGCTGAAGGAAGAGTAGAGGAATGGATGGTGGGATGAAAGGATGAATGTGTGTTAGGATTTGGGGGAGTTTGTGAGCATAAGGATGAGAAGAAGGATGTAATTATCTGTGATAATTCTAAGGTGGAAGGAGCATTTGCGTTGGTGGCATTTGCATTTGGCCGCCACAAGGTGGCCCGGATGCTGCTCGCTGAGGCCGTTGATGAGGCTGTGTGGTGATGTCACGAGTGACGATGGGAGGATTCCGTGAGAATGCTCGAAGAGTAAATTAGCCAATTTACCCGAGATCAGGTAAAGCCCATATGGACACTGGTTCATGTGTTTATAGAGATCACCCCCTAGTGGCTGATCATTGAAATTTCCAGACATTGCTTAACAGTTATAATGCAACAAAGCCTTGTTTACTGAAATCGCGCGACTTTGGCCGTTTGATATGTACTCCAATTCACTGATTCGAAACAAATGACTCGCAATGGCTTCCAAGCTTCATAAAGCAGTATTTCAAAAGCGCTCATCACTATGTGCAAGAGTGCAACAGATGTCAAGATTCTGAAATGCTCACAATCTTTTAAGCTAAAAGTAGAAATCCTTTTAGATAAATAGTTTTTAGACTTGCAGAGAATTGTTAATTGGCACATGAATTTTCATCTAAAAGATTTTCTACGTTTAGATTTGACGGGTAGACTACAAATCATCAAACAGGGGGCGATATAGGCAGGTTGGTATTCCACATCGCAGGTTAACACTAGTCTTCACGGGGATTGGGAATGTGATTTGTGCTTTTAGCTCTGAAGTGTGTGCAAAAAAAGCTTTGCACGAATGTTAAAGCCCATAGAAACCTACTATGCGAACAATCTGAGAGGAGAGGCACTTCAGAATGGAATTCCATTTGAGATGATATATAAAGTTAAGACTGTATTTTCAGGAATCATTTCTATAGTTTTTTTTTTTGGAAGTGTGTTTTGAAAGTGTTTGTCTCCCAACCCGCGATGATGAGCTGTAATGCTTCTTTCTGAGAGTGAATCAAGAGCAGAACTGTGGTTGTAGTCACTATATGTCGTTGAAAAGCATTCATATTGTTTCTGGCAGTATTGGAGAAGAGTATGATCTGAGTGGTATTGATACGATTTGTTTTAGGAGTGTTTTTGAGATTAGTGCTCTTCCTATGAAGTACATATTGAAAAAAGTCTGATTTATTTGTAGCGATGTTACAGAATGAACTGGTTGAAATATCAAATGTGAAAAGCAGGTCAAGCGTGGTCTTGCTTCACAATTTGTGGTCAGCTGTTGCACGTTATGTAAATGATGATGGGAGAAAAAACTCTTTTCGATACTTTGAATTGATTGAACC
>NW_015656605.1:830075-853420 GCF_001515625.1 Sinocyclocheilus rhinocerous
AGCAGACGTGTAGGAGTCTGCAGTTGGAAAGTGAGCAGCCGAGATGGTTGAAATTAATGCATACTATTCTGCCTCCTTGGTGTAGAATCGGCCGTCCTCTTTTATCTATGCTTTGGGGAATTGGGAAGTTGACTGTGGGGCGTATGTCGAGGGGATTTGGAATTATAGGAGGAGGTGGAGCTGCTGTAGACAGTCTATTGAATACAGGTGTTTTGCGTGAGGAGGACGGCTGTGAGTTAAGAGAAGTGATAACTGTGCATGCTGAGGCAGGATGTGACGGGGCTCTGCATAGCTCACAGGAGAGTGAAGTACGGGCTGCAAAGATGCAACACTAAAGTTCAGCATCGAGAGTGCCCCAGTATGTCCCTTGGTTAAACTGCTGTAACCGACCTGCTGCTTGAGTGGCAAAAAGAACATAGTAGTTATAGAAGCCTGTCCCTCCAAAACGTATGGCCATGTCTAAAATGATAGATAGGTAATCATCTAGCTCGGTCCTTCGATCTGGGTAGACAGAACAAATTATGTCTCGGTAAATCGAGAAGGCTAGAGCAAATTCAGTAGGATTAAGGTCCTTTGAACGAGAATTTATTGTGTGGTTAAGCTGCATGATGCCTTGGCTGGTTTGCAGCTCTCTGGGCTAAATGATATTTATGAGTGATGGCTGAAGAAGGTGGGCTAGATTGGTGTAGTTACCGGATAGAATTTGAAGACGTAAGGCTGGAGAGACAGGGGAAGGCCGAAGAACTGATGAAGCTGGCCGAGGAGGTGGTGTTGCTGTGGCCAGGGTATATGGGCTGCTGTTAATTGACATGATGTGAGGGTATTGGAATGGGGAGGGGTTAGGGTAGGTGAGGGAGGGAGGGAGGGGAAAAAGGATATATTAGTTGGAAGAACAGAAGGTATAGAAGGAGGTTGAAAAGATCCATTGAAAGGAATGATTCCGGGGTTTGCTACATAAGGGTCTTGGTTTGGGTTAGTTGGTAGAGAAAAACCAGTTATAGCAGAAGCCATATTGCTGTTAACGGCTGAAGGAAGGGTAGAGGAACGGATGGTGGGATGAAAGGATGAATGTGTGTTAGGATTTGGGGCAGTTTGTGAGCATAAGGATGAGAAGAAGGATGTAATTATCTGTAATAATTCTAAGGTGGAAGGAGCCGGTGTTGGTGGCATTTGCGTTTGGTCGCCGCTAGGTGGCGCGGATGCTGCTTGCTGAGGCCATTGACGAGGCTGTGTGGTGAGGGTTGTGGAGGGGTTGATCTGCAGCTCCCGAGCTGCATGTTTTCTATACACTGCATCCATGGTGAGTGAGTCCAACGAGAAACTGAGACAAATGGTTCAGAGAAGGTCAGTTTTGCATAAATAGCTGGCTAAGAACAAGCTGATTGATTGAAGTGTGGCCTTGCTCCCGAACTTTAGTTAACTCATTAACTCAGTTTAATTAAAATACTGCCCATCTCTGACTACATACCTGGCTCTAACTCCATATTCAAGTTTGCAGATGACACCACAGTGGTCATTCTGATCAGAGGTGACAGTGAAACAGCCTACAGGGATGTGGCTCAGCACAACATGTGGACTACAGTGATAGGGCTGGGGCTTTCAACACCTCCACTCTGATCAAAGAGGTGCAACAGCATCTCTTTCCTTAGGACACTAAGGAAAGCTCACTTGTCCCACCACATCCTGCTGAACTTTTACCACTGCACTATTGAAAGTGTTCTAACAACTGCATCTCAGAGTGGTATGGAAACTGCACTGTCTCAGAGCAGAAGATCCTCCGGCGGGTGATGAAAACTGCCCAATACATCACTGGTGTTCAGCTACCCTCCATCAATTACATTCACTGCAAACGCTGCCTAGATGGTGAGAAGACTGCTCTCACCCTAGCAATGGATAGTTTACTCTTCTCCCATCTGGGAGATATTATGGAGTCTTTTCACACTAGCAGATTCAGGAACAGATTCTTTCCCTCAGCTGTCAGTCTACTGAACTCTAAACTCAGGGACTAAACACTCCATTTAACTCTGACCACTAAACACTTGATGTTAAAAAAAAAAAAAAAACAGGCATTTGCACATTTCTATCTGATGTTGCCATTTGCACTGTTATGGTATTGCACAACATTTTTCTTAAAATCTTTGACAGTATTGTAGTTTGCAATCACATTGTTCCAAGCATCTTGATCACTGATGAAAACAGAACAATTAAAACAGAAATGCATGAATTATTAAGAAAATTACCAGTGTATGTTTTCCGGATATTTCCTTCAGCTCAAACACAAAGCAATGCGTAATTCAAAATACAGGAAAAATACCTGTGAGAATCAATACGGATAATTCCTTCATATTAACATTGGATTTTACGTAGGTTTATTTTTCTAAGACACAACACATTTACACGAGATGCATCTGTTCACGAAATTCACACACACATGATTGCTGTAATATATATAAGTTAATTTCGTGACATATCTTATCCAGTTACACAGACATGGTCCATAAGGACGTAAAATGAGAATCTGAAAGGGAAGAAAACTTTTCTTATGATGGTGATGTTTTCCTTTTACTCTGTGTGAACCTCTCACACTACAGAGTGCATGAGAGTCGGTGTGTGCGCAAACTGAACGAGACGGTGAGAGCGGAGGAGGATCAGTCTCCAGTCTCTCCGTTTGCACCATCAGCCGACACGCGTTTCTAAAACAAAGACTTCATCGCACTTGAGCTTCTAAATCGTAAAGGGACAAACTGAAGCATATGACTGTTCCTCACTGGGATAATTTGGATTATTCATTTCAGGTATTAGGTAAGGGTTAATAATTGTCAACTCTGGAAACATTGCATTTACTCTTTCTATCTTATTAATGATTTATTATTATTATTATTATTATTATAGGCACTCAACATAAGTCACTAATGCTGAATTTCACAGAGGAAACAACACGTGTCAAATTTTTGTTTTACTAAACGTTTGGGATGTGGTCATAACATAGCCCAATTATATAAAGTTAATAATATTCATAGGAATATACAGTACAGACCGTGTTCATATTATTTACAATAAGTACAGTTTTTGATATATTATGAATCATTTATTTTTTTAATAAAAATATTTTTTCATGTTTTCTATACACTAAAATATAGCCTAATGATTGAAAAGGGTGATTATTGCTCTCAAGAGAATTTGTAAAATGTATGTGGCATGTGAAATATATTAACGTTGTGAATGGTAATAGAAATGATTAACAGATTTATTTTCTTTTTACAGAAAGCTAATGATTACGGGCAACTTGATTTGGTCAGAAAATAGGGAAGAAACAGACCTCCTTCACCAGAATGTGTGACCCGACAGCAGAGTCATGTCTGTTGTGGAGATTCATGGGGCTACTGTGTGTTTTGGCCAGTATAACACACAGAAGCAGCGGCTGCCCCAAATCATGCGCATGTTATGCTCTGTCAGAAGTGCACTGCACATTTAGATACCTGAGTGAAATACCGAGGGATATTCAGCCAGCTGTTGAAAGAATTAACCTGGGGTAAAACCTACAACAGACAATCCACTATGGAGCTTTCTCTAAAAATGTCATTGAAAACAGCTTATTTAAAGCAAATTCGTACATTTGCCATTTTGTGTTTTAGGTACAACAGTTTATCAACTCTTACAGCAAATGACCTCTCTGGACTAAAAAACCTGGAACTATTAATGCTGCACAGTAACATTATCAAGACTGTTGAGGACGGCTCGTTCCATGACCTCACATCTCTGCAGGTAAAATACTAAATTCATTACTTTGACAGCGACATTATAAAAAATCAAAGGTTCTGTATTAATGGTATGCTATACCCAAGCTTTTTTTTTAAATATTAAAAGAAAAAAAAAACACATAAAACAATCAACATAAAATGAATAAAAAAATACATTACAGATAATCTGTTATTTTTTTAGGCCAAACTAAGCTAGAATAAGGGGCAACTTTTATGCAGCATAGTCAAAAGTCTGGTTACACAAGACACTAACAAGATTCTGTATACAGCAAAAAATAATCAGATGTCATGTTGTGTATCTGAGTTCGTTGACATCATATTTCATGTTTATTTTTCTTTATTGTGAAGATGAGATGACGTACTGCTGTAGTCCTGTTCCATCTCTGATCACATCTGCCTCCATAGCCCTGTTTACATGTGGTTACGTCTGGTGTTCTGATCACAAGCAGTCAAGCTATACAAGTGTTTCATATCAAATGCATCTCCTGTGAATCCAAGAGTCTCTGATGACTTGACAACATATATCACTTACTATAACAGTATTACTGCATGATGTTTTATTTAGGATGCAACAGAATGGAACAGAACACAGGTCTCCAGAACCGTTGTGAAATATTTGGAAATATTATTAAAAGCAGGATGCTTTAGAGAGTTTCTGTGTTCTCATGTATCGTATACTTCAATTTGATGATGATAGGATGATGACAAGATGATGATGCTCTTGTGGTCATTCATTTAAGTCTAGTTTTCAATACAAAAATAGAGCAATTCAATAATTAGTACAGGAATACAAATGATAACACAAGGTGTTGTAGTGAGCTGCGCCAGTAACACTTTACAATAACTTTCATTAATAAATCATTAACAAACATTATATAATGCCTAACAGATCATCAGAAAATATATTTAGAAAACTACAAATGAGAGACAATGTGTTTGTAATATATACTTCATAATATACTTTATAAAAATATACAAATGATGATAACAGACAGTATACACTTATTAACAACTTATTTATAATGTGCATTTGAATGCTTACAAATGCTATTAAACTGATTAAAATTATTTACATAAGTACTTCACACACTGTTCATGTTGACATATGATTCATTAATTCATAACCACAGTCTGTAAATGTGACACATTTGCATTTTTTGTGGCTTGTACATAGACTTATAAACACCTTTACAAATTATTTATTATTCTTATTTGTTTAATCTAAAGTTGACACTGTTCCTCATTTGTAAATGTTTATAAACATACTATTAATCATTAGTACCTTTATGGGAAACAAAGCTTGAGTAATGTGTCACGTGTATGTTCCTGTTTAGTTCCTGTTTGTCCTTATTTGGTCCTTCCAGTTCCTTTTCCCATTATTAGTAATCACCTGTTCCTTGTTATTAGTTATCCTCCCGTCGCTGACCCAAGCCCGCTGGCCGTCGCTGGCCATCGCTGACCCAAGCCCGCCGGCCGCCGCTGATCTCAGTCTGCCGGCCGCCCTATTCACCCGTAACCAGAAAAGGAATCTGAGGAGAAAGAGACTACTCTCAGCCCTCGTCCTCGCGCCAGTGTCGGCTTGAGCCCATGAGTCCGCTCCAGAATGCTCTCCAGTTCCCATGTCCAGACCAAGGAGGGTCGCTGGTCCATCAGGCCCATGGATGGCTATGGGCCTCCTGAACTGTCTGCTCCGCCATTGCCTCCTGAACTGTCCACTCCGCCATGGCTCCCCGAGCTGCCCGCTCCGCCATGGGACCCGGATCCAGTACCGCCTTTGAGGCGTCCGGTCCAAGCCTGTCCTGTGGGACCTCCAAGGCACAAGTGGCGCGAGGTCGCGCCTTTCGGAGGGGGGCGTAATGTCACATTTATGTTCTGTTTTGGTTTTGTTATTCCTATGTTCGTCAGTGTTAAACTCTTGGATTGATTATTAAAGACTCACCTTTGGATTACCCCTTCGCTGTGTGCCTCATCTAACCCACATCGTGACATAATGTGTGATTAGTTAAGAGTTTTTATATTTTTGCTAAAGACATAAAAACAACATAAATTCTGTGAACCAAAATGTACTAAAAGTTTTGGTTGTACTACACTGTAAATTATTTTGCTATTTCAACACAATAAATAATAATAATTATATCCAAGTATTTTTTTTATAATTTAGAAAACAAAGTGAAATATTCAGTTCTGCATGTGGATCACTACTAAGTGCCTCAAACAAAACTCTAAGTATCCTTCAAAGATCTGATGCAACAAATATGGCAAACTTAAAATAGCTGTTAGTTCCTCCTCAAAAGCAGGTAAAATAAAAAATAAAAAAACTGCCTTTACTCCTATCAACTGAGTAAAGCCAGCCAGATTAATATGCATCACTGAACAGACTAGGCAAAATTTAGAAAGAATGCTTACATCGCTTACTGAACGTCAAGTCGATTTTAAAGCTCTTTAAAAAAAAAAAAACACTTGAAACATCACTAAAATGTTTAGGACACAACTTGACTTGCATAATATTGCAAATGCATCTTCTATAATAAATATTCATCCAATAATAAATCAAATACTCAGTTTGTTATAATTGAGTTTCAGTTGAGTAATATATATATATATATCACAATTGACTCATGATGTTGTGTAAGCCATTGTCCATGAAGTCTGTGGGACAGTCATCTGAGGCTGAGACAACATTGCCTTGGTCTAAGGAAGGCCTCAAGCTGGAATTGTCCCCTGACCCTGCATTTTAGGGAGGTGGATCAGCTGGACATCTACTAGAGCCACTTAACCACACTTCCTTGTTGCTGGTGCACTGTAAATGGAGTTGATAGTAATTAGAAAACGGAATTGTGATATAGTTATAGTCATTTTGTTTCTATAATTTTTGCTGTCTGCTGCGGTCATCGAAAAAGTTTGAAGCTAGTCTGAAATGAGTGTCCATTTAAATATCAGAAACTCAGTCACTTTATTTTCATGCCTTGATGCTACATTTTTATTTACTTCTAGGTTCTGAAATTGAGTTATAACAGAATTGAGAAGCTCAACAAGGACACATTTAGAGGCCTGTGCAATATTGTACGTCTTCAAATGGACCATAATAACATTACCTTCATCCACCCAGAGAGTTTTTATGGATTAAAAATGCTGCAGTTGATTAATCTTGAGGGAAACCTGCTCCAACAGCTTCATCCAGACACTTTTATATCACTGCGGTTCAGCCAGATTTTGAAATGGTCATCTCTCAAGACTATTTACTTGTCAGACAATGCTTTAACCACATTGCCTGCAACTATATTCTCTGGCTGCAACAAGATAGAGAATCTCTTCCTCAGTGGAAACCCCTGGTCATGTGATTGTCGGATGGGTTGGCTTGAACAGTGGCTAGAGAAACACCCTGGTGAGATTCTGGTCTATATTTAACAAATGTTCTGTTAGAAATGGCAGAAAAAAAAGTTTTGTTAAAATAGCAAGACAAAAACAAGTGCAAAAATTTAAATAATCAAGACCCAGAATCTTTCTAGTATGTAACATTGCTTTTATTTACACATTTATACATATAATGAGAATTAATTTTGCTTTTGCAGGTGTTCTAAAATGCAAAAGAGACAGAAAGTTTCTCAAAGAACAGTGTCCCGTTTGTGAATTCCCAATTACCTTGAGAGGCAGCAGCATTCTGCATTTGCAAAGGGATACTTACACATGCACCAGACCTTGGATTCATCCTCACTTTAAACAGAGCAATTTTACCTTGGATGATGGGGACTATCCCTCAGTCTATCCTAAAGATTTTGTTGCACCCATTGGCATTTTGGAAATGAACATCACAGATCAATTCAACAATGATGCCTGGATAGCATGTGTTGTGCAGCGACCTACGGGAATGGAAAACTTAACTGCAAACTTTGGACTGAATGGAAAAGATTTAACTGCCCTGAGTGCGATCATTTCTACATCGCTGGTCTGCAACATTGATTATGATAATATACGCCAGATTTGGAATATTTTGGCTATGTATAGCGAGTCCCCGATGAGACTTGAGCGAGAAGTACTACTTTCTCTGCAACCAGACACAGTTTACTTATATAAGCAAGTAGTACCCACGGCAGATTATATTTTTACAGAAATTGAAGCAAAAATGAAAGCCAGTCCTGAATGGTTAATGCAAAGTACAGTCCTGCTACAGCTGGACCGCATTACAACAACATTTCCGAACCTTACTATCAAGTATTTAACCAATGTTCAAATACATGTTGACAGCAGAAAAGATAGTAGAGACCAGTATGGCTGGGCAATGATTAGAAAGGACAGTCAGACCAAGACTGAACACGCAGTCCTTGCTGGTGGAGTGATTGAATTGAACTGCCAGACCTTTGGGGATCCTAAACCCATTGTAGAGTGGATTCTACCAGATGGAAGTAAGTTACGTGCACCATACAACAGCGAGGATCAAAGGATTGTAGTAGCTTATAATGGAAGGCTTATTTTAAAATCTGTTGAAATCTCAGACACAGGTGTCTATCATTGCATTGCAACTAACTACCTGGATGCAGATGTTCTTGCATTCAGGGTCACTGTGCTGCCTCTGAATACTGAAGAACAAGAGATTAATGGGATCCGAATCTCTCATACCCTTGGTCAGAACCTGCGTCTTGATTGTACATCAGCCAGCAGTCCAGAGGCTTCCGTTCAGTGGATACTTCCTGACTACACAATTTTAGACAAGTCCTATGGCAACAGAAAGCTCTACAGAAATGGCACTTTGGTAATACATGGACTGACATCCAGAGACAAAGGATTTTACAGATGCATAGTTGGAAATTTTCTGGGAGCAGATTTGCTAGCTTCTCACGTAACTGTTATTTGTCAAATAGCACAGAGCCAAAGGAATCTGGTGATCATGTTGTACAAATTATAGATGATAGCCAGAAACTTGGAAGTAGGTATCTCTCTCACAGGGTTGGTGAGGAGTCAAGGAGAATTACCTCAGGCAGACCGTACACTTGGCTACAGTCCAGATTCCATAAGGTTCCCACTGGCAGAAGAGGAAATAGAAGGAACTCTGGAAGAGTCTTTAATAAAAAGTACCAGAAAGAAGATGCCACTTTCATTGATAAGTCTCAAATTAAAAGAGGAAATATAAAGATAGTAGGTTTAGATGTGTCTAGAACACTTAAAGGACCCTCTGATGACAATGATGCAACCTCAGGGGATGGTATATCTGAAGATGAATTTATTGTAATGACAACTACTCAAACACTTGAGCATAAACCAGTTAGTACCATTAAATTCACAGATTTAAAAATCCCAGAGACTTACAAAATTGGCAACGGTGCTTTCATTGTAGTAAAATCTGATAACACTAGTAACATGTTAAGAGCAAATGAAAAAACAAATTTGGTTACAACAACATCACATTCTCATACTCAGTCACCTGCTACCCCAATAATGGCCACTTATACTTTGAGTAATCACGGAGCTCAAAGAGATGAGACAACCCTGAATACAACCAAATCAGATTACATATTAAGTCATAGTGATGGAGAAACCCACATATATGAGAACGCAACAAACAGACCTTCAGAAGCTGCAGAGCTTCTCTTCTCTGGGGATTCAGAAGATGTTACCACTGGAACAACGCCACTTTACAACTTCCAGGGCCCAAATGTCACCTATTTGGAACCTAAGAGTCAGACCATATTCACAGCAGTTACCACAACCAACGAAGACCAAGAAAAGATCACATTTCAGACCACTCAAAGAATCAAGTCAGAGCTCCTTCCTGGGTCCACCATCATCTCCAAACACCAAATCCAAATTGTTCCCTCCAAAAAGATGCGATCAGAAAAGAAACAAGACTTTCACAAAAGACGTAGGATCATTCGGCCCAGCAAAATTACAGATATACAATCATTACTCAATAAATTCAAACACCTTTCTATAAACAAGGAAGACAATCTCACATTTTCACACACTGTGGACAAAATCAAAGATTGTGGAGTTGGGAAAAGAATTACATCTGGAGTGTATACAGATAAATCCAAAACATCAGTGGATCAAAGCCTGGTCAACCATACAGCTAGGTTATCACATGTCAACTTCCTCTTTGAAAGTGACAGAAAAACCTGTCATGGCAACTCGTTTGTCAGGCTCCGAAAAGACGTATGCTGTCACTGATTTACAAATGTCAGCAACTATTGTGCCCACCATTTCAGTGGATTCAAGTGATTATAAAAGTTATTTTAATTCAATAGAGAAAGAACAAACTTTCACAACCACAATGTCTTCTAAAATGACACAGGAGAAGATTCAGTGGCATAGACAGTTTGGAAACAAGGGGGAAATGAAAGAAACCCTCAGCAAGCATCAAAACCCATTTACGCTGTCCACTGAGGAGGAGCAGATGACCTCAGCATCCACAGCAGAACCTTACAAGGCAACAACTACAGTACCTACTACAGAACTGCAGCATAAACATATTATTGTCTCTCCTCCAATGACAAGAGAAAATGACAATACTCCAGAGACATCATTTGAAGACTCATCAGGTTCTTCCTCCTTTATAGAAACAAATTTCTCTGATAATGTCATAAACCCATCTACAACAGCTGAGTTTTTCAGCTTTCCATCCTTCCGTGAGCTGTCCACAACCACACAGTCAATGGGAGTTTCTCACACCCTTTCAGCCCCACCAACGATGAGAACTGTACTAAGGCAAGACAATGGTCAGAATAACTTATCAGGTTCTCAAACTGGATTGTGGGGAAAGCAAAAGCCTGGTTATCACAGACGAGGCTCCAGAAGGAGAAGGCCCATTAAAAAAACAACCACAAAATCCCCAATTATCACAGTGACTAAAATTGCTGACAAACCTGCCACCACCAAATCCACAACTATAGCATCACAAATTAAACACAATGGTGCAATATTAAGGTCTTTGCATACACCCATCAAAGAATCAGAGCGATCTTCATCACCTGTTAATACCGGTGCTGGTAGTGAGGGATGGAGAGACTCAAATATGTCTTCTACCACCAGTTTCCCAGGGGTCATATCTTTGACCATTAAACCCACTACGGCCTCTGATAAACCTCAGAGTAGAACAGTTACCTCAAGCACAATGACTAGTTCAACTTCATACATTTTCACCCCATTTCCATACAGTAGTAGTACTGGCAATCTGAACGCATATGACCACTCTACAAGGTATGACACCTCATCTTTGAGGGATATTACCTCCAAGCCAATGATTAACGGTGGAAAAGCTGCCAGCTTTACTGTTCTGTCCAACTCTGATGCTTTCCTCCCCTGCGAGGCCACTGGCCACCCTGAGCCCATCATCAGCTGGAACCGACTGACATCTACCACAGGTACAAACATTAAACCACAAAGCTTACAAACATTTGTAAGAATTATATTGTTATCAATTGTTTTTTTTCATATTTATTTTACATTCTGGTATATCTCAAGTCAGAAGCACTGTCAAATATAAAATATGGCTTTTTATGTTAGCTGATCATTTTTGTCTCCTTTATATCATCAGGCAATATGTCAACCATTAAAGGTAAAATGGGCAAATTTGAGGTTCTGAAGAATGGAACATTGTTCATCCAAAAAGCAAACATCAAAGACCATGGACAGTACATATGTTTTGCCCAGAACGAGTATGGTTCTGACAAGTTTGTGGTTACATTATCAGTTGTGGCCTATCCCACCCGGATATTGGAGAAGAAGATGAGAGATATCAAGGTTCTTGCTGGGAAAACTGTGCACTTGGAATGCAGGACAGATGGCAGACCAGTGCCAATGGTGTCATGGATTCTACCTAATCACACTGAAGTTAAATTGATCACTGAGCATGGCAGAGTATCAGTAACCATTATGGGGACGCTAACCATTCAAGAGGTGTCGGTTTTGGATAGTGGACATTATAAGTGTATTGCAAGTAATCCGGCTGGTACTGACACAGCCACTGTTCGTCTACAGGTGGTAGCAGCACCGCCTGTAATACTGGAAGAAAAACAGCAGCTGGTGAGCGCTGATATTGGGCAGAATCTCTTTTTGGCATGTAGCACTTATGGTGACCCGCAACCCACAACATACTGGGTCTTACATGATGGCACGATAGTACGGCCTCTAACTTACTCACACACCAAAGTTTCTGTTTTTGGAAATGGTACACTTTACCTGGGGGGATGTACAAATAACTGAAAGTGGAAAATATGAGTGTATTGCAACAAGCTCTACAGGATCAGAATGGCGTGTTGTTACACTTTCTGTGAAGAGAACAGAAACTGCCCCTCAGATCACTGAGACATCACAGCAAAGAACTGATGTGATATACGGTGGCCGCCTTCATCTGAACTGCTCTGCAGTTGGAGATCCAAAACCTCAAATTATTTGGAGGCTTCCGTCCAAGGCTCTTGTGGACCAGTCACACAGGTAGGCTATAACAAAAGACAGCATTTTTGTTTGATTGTACAATCTTAAACCTGAAGTGTGCAATATCTTAATGGCAATATACAGTACTTCCCCTATCTCTGAATGAACCAGAGATTCCCTGCACCTTTTGAGTTTTGTAGTCATTTGTGAGTACTGAACAAGGATTTTCAAAATTTGTAAAAGTCTTGTTGATGAGAAGTTTTAGAACTGATCATAACGAATTAAGAAATAATAATAATTACAGATTTTTAAACAAAAATGATTTATTTTCATGAGTTTTCTGGATCAATTTTAAAATTCCCTGGTTTTATTTAACCCTGGAATGAACAGTTTAAGTAAATCTCAATTAGGGCAGAAGCATTAGTTTTGTAAATGTTCTCAATCCAATTGTGAAAAGTTAGAATTTAGTTTTTGTAAACATGCAAATTTTACATCATTTGCCTCCTATTGTCAATAATATCATATTCTCATTTCAGAATGGGCAGCCGTATCAAAGTCCTGGAAAATGGTACCCTCATCATTGAATCAGTCAATGAGAAAGATGCTGGGGACTTCGTCTGTGTTGCACGCAACAAATTAGGGGATGATGTACAGCTAATAAGGGTGTCCATGTCTATGAAGCCAGCACGTATTAAACCGAATGTCTTTAGTAGGAAGAAAGTGACTTATGGCAATGATCTAAAAGTGGACTGTGTGGCTGCTGGTGTCCCCATGCCAGAGATATCTTGGGGACTTCCTGATGGTACCTTGGTGAATAGTGGCCTGCAAGCAGATGGAGCAGAAGGCGAACAGTTCAAACAGTACACATTGTTTAATAATGGAACACTGTACCTGAATAAAGTGGGTTCTGACGAGGAAGGTGATTACACCTGTTATGCTGAAAACAAACTGGGTAAGGACAAGATGCATGTTCACATAAGTGTGGTAACTGCAGTGCCACGCATTCAGCGCCCAATTCTCTCCTATGCCAAAGTGAAGCCAGGTAGAAACGTTCGCTTTGACTGTAAGGCTATAGGTGAGCCCAAGCCAAATGTCTTTTGGATGCTTCCGTCCAAAGACATTATTGCTGCATCTAATGATCGTTACTTAGTGCATGCTAATGGTTCCCTTGATATACAAAATGTTAAATTAGTTGATGCAGGGGAGCATGTCTGCATGGCTCGTAATGCTGCAGGTGAGGAGAATAAAGAATATAAACTAGACATTGATGGAAACCCACCCATCATCAATGGCTTGAATCAAAATAGAACTGTGTTGAAAGATACAGCAGTCAAATATACTAGAAAGCTAATAGACTGCAAAGCTGAAGGGGATCCAGCACCAAAGATTACATGGATCATGCCTGACAATATATTTCTTACCGCTCCCTATTATGGGAGCAGGATTAATGTCCACAGCAATGGTACGCTAGAAATCCGTAATGTTAGACCATCAGATACAGCAGAGTTTATTTGTATGGCTCAGAATGATGGAGGTGAGGCAGTCATGTTGGTTCAAATGGAAGTGACTGACAAACTCAGGAGGCCTATTTTTAACAACCCTTTTAATGAGAGAGTGGTGACTCGGGTAGGGAGAACTGCAGTGCTAAACTGTTCTGCTGATGGGCAACCCATGCCTGAAATTATATGGACACTCCCCAATCGGACTCGGTTCAGTGGAACACCTGGGTTCAAGGGCTCAAGATATCACCTGGGTACCGATGGCACATTTGCTATTTATAACTCCAGCATAGAGGACACTGGTAAATACCGTTGTGCTGCAAAGAACAAAGTGGGCTATATCGAGAAGCTGGTCATTTTTGAGGTGATTCAAAAGCCTTATATTCTAACATGGCCAAAGGGGATAATTCAGGGGATTTCTGGACAATCCCTCTTCCTGCATTGCCTGACAGATGTAATCCAGCTCAGCATTTCTTGGACCATGCCAGGAGGTTTTGTTCTTGCACGTCCACAGGTGAGTGGGCGCTACCATTTGATGGAAAATGGGACACTTGTTGTACATGAGACAGTCATACATGACCGTGGGAATTACGTGTGCCGAGCAAAGAATGATGCTGGTGAGGCAGTTCTTTCTGTGCCTGTTGTAATTATTGCATATCCACCCCGGATCACTAATGGGCCACCACCAACTGTGAGAGGAGTGGCTGGAGTTCCTGTTTATCTTAATTGTGTTGCTAATGGAATACCTACACCAGAGATAAACTGGGAGCTACCAGATCGGTCTATTCTTTCTACAACTGGAAAAGAACGACCTGTAGGCAAGTGAGCTTCTCCACGCACAAGGGACACTTATAATTCGAAACCCCACAAGAGCGCATTCTGGTAATTACAAGTGTATAGCCTTTAATTACCTGGGCAGAGATACCAGAACAACATATATGACAGTAATATAAGTTGGGTCATGACTTCATGACCACTGTGACTATTCAAAATACAGTACATACAATTATGTTACTTTGGTTTTCCATGTAGTGTAAAGGTCTGGTTTAATAGACAAAATATGGGTAATTACAGTATGCTATTTGGGAGGAAAACAAAGAACTGTGAGGAATTCTGTCTTTGAAATATATTAAAAAATGTTTTATATCCATACTGAATTATAAATATAGAATTTTATTGGCGCAGACAAATAATGCACAAAATCAAATATTTAGTCATAAAGTATTTTAGCACATGGTTAGGCTATTTCATGGTGGTTGCACATGCTGTGTGTTTCTACTAAATCAGAGTGAATGTTTAGTTATCAAATTATTATGATTTGCCTGATGAACATGTTTATTTCTGTGACATAAGCTAAAATAAAAACATAAAAATAGATGATGATTGAAGTTTTTA
Organism: Sinocyclocheilus rhinocerous; assembly: GCF_001515625.1. Lineage (NCBI taxonomy): Eukaryota > Metazoa > Chordata > Actinopteri > Cypriniformes > Cyprinidae > Sinocyclocheilus > Sinocyclocheilus rhinocerous. The sequence continues at coordinate 845,098 of NW_015656605.1, forward strand.
TAACATGTTTTACAGTATTGCAACCCTGGTACCATTTGGGCAAAATTTATTGGGACATGTTTATCCTAATTCCCTAAAAGTGTTACAGGGACAGGCTATTACTGCTTAGGAATTCACATAATTCCCTCACTTCTTATCCTTTGAGATAATGTGTGTTACAGAGCACTTTAGTCACTAGTTTTTGTTTTTTCTTTGTAGTTTGAGTGTTATCGTTGGCAAAGATATTAAGTGTGCCTAACTGTGGTTGTGGAACATATTTGTGAAAATTACTCGCTTCTGTTGACTGCTGAAGATGTTTATTTATAATGAGACCTCAACATGCAATGTTCCCATTATCCTTTTGAAAATAGTCCTGGGGTCAAACAACCAGGCTTGTCACAGACAAATGCTTGTGATGGCCCTCTTGGGTTAGCTTTGTCTGTTTTCCTTTTGACTATATATTTGTATCTGTCTATGTAGCTTATTTTGTTCTGCCAAGTATTATACTGAGTTTTCCTCTCTTGATTTTAAGCTTTAAACATTTATAAAGATTGTCTCACCTAAAGGTTTATTTATGTAAAACAGATGCATGTACGCATGCGCTTACACACATTCACACACACACACACACACACACACACACACACACTTAATAATGGAACACTGTACCTGAATAAAGTGGGTTCTGACGAGGAAGGTGATTACACCTGTTATGCTGAAAACAAACTGGGTAAGGACAAGATGCATGTTCACATAAGTGTGGTAACTGCAGTGCCACGCATTCAGCGCCCAATTCTCTCCTATGCCAAAGTGAAGCCAGGTAGAAACGTTCGCTTTGACTGTAAGGCTATAGGTGAGCCCAAGCCAAATGTCTTTTGGATGCTTCCGTCCAAAGACATTATTGCTGCATCTAATGATCGTTACTTAGTGCATGCTAATGGTTCCCTTGATATACAAAATGTTAAATTAGTTGATGCAGGGGAGCATGTCTGCATGGCTCGTAATGCTGCAGGTGAGGAGAATAAAGAATATAAACTAGACATTGATGGAAACCCACCCATCATCAATGGCTTGAATCAAAATAGAACTGTGTTGAAAGATACAGCAGTCAAATATACTAGAAAGCTAATAGACTGCAAAGCTGAAGGGGATCCAGCACCAAAGATTACATGGATCATGCCTGACAATATATTTCTTACCGCTCCCTATTATGGGAGCAGGATTAATGTCCACAGCAATGGTACGCTAGAAATCCGTAATGTTAGACCATCAGATACAGCAGAGTTTATTTGTATGGCTCAGAATGATGGAGGTGAGGCAGTCATGTTGGTTCAAATGGAAGTGACTGACAAACTCAGGAGGCCTATTTTTAACAACCCTTTTAATGAGAGAGTGGTGACTCGGGTAGGGAGAACTGCAGTGCTAAACTGTTCTGCTGATGGGCAACCCATGCCTGAAATTATATGGACACTCCCCAATCGGACTCGGTTCAGTGGAACACCTGGGTTCAAGGGCTCAAGATATCACCTGGGTACCGATGGCACATTTGTTATTTATAACTCCAGCATAGAGGACACTGGTAAATACCGTTGTGCTGCAAAGAACAAAGTGGGCTATATCGAGAAGCTGGTCATTTTTGAGGTGATTCAAAAGCCTTATATTCTAACATGGCCAAAGGGGATAATTCAGGGGATTTCTGGACAATCCCTCTTCCTGCATTGCCTGACAGATGTAATCCAGCTCAGCATTTCTTGGACCATGCCAGGAGGTTTTGTTCTTGCACGTCCACAGGTGAGTGGGCGCTACCATTTGATGGAAAATGGGACACTTGTTGTACATGAGACAGTCATACATGACCGTGGGAATTACGTGTGCCGAGCAAAGAATGATGCTGGTGAGGCAGTTCTTTCTGTGCCTGTTGTAATTATTGCATATCCACCCCGGATCACTAATGGGCCACCACCAACTGTGAGAGGAGTGGCTGGAGTTCCTGTTTATCTTAATTGTGTTGCTAATGGAATACCTACACCAGAGATAAACTGGGAGCTACCAGATCGGTCTATTCTTTCTACAACTGGAAAAGAACGACCTGTAGGCAAGTGAGCTTCTCCACGCACAAGGGACACTTATAATTCGAAACCCCACAAGAGCGCATTCTGGTAATTACAAGTGTATAGCCTTTAATTACCTGGGCAGAGATACCAGAACAACATATATGACAGTAATATAAGTTGGGTCATGACTTCATGACCACTGTGACTATTCAAAATACAGTACATACAATTATGTTACTTTGGTTTTCCATGTAGTGTAAAGGTCTGGTTTAATAGACAAAATATGGGTAATTACAGTATGCTATTTGGGAGGAAAACAAAGAACTGTGAGGAATTCTGTCTTTGAAATATATTAAAAAATGTTTTATATCCATACTGAATTATAAATATAGAATTTTATTGGCGCAGACAAATAATGCACAAAATCAAATATTTAGTCATAAAGTATTTTAGCACATGGTTAGGCTATTTCATGGTGGTTGCACATGCTGTGTGTTTCTACTAAATCAGAGTGAATGTTTAGTTATCAAATTATTATGATTTGCCTGATGAACATGTTTATTTCTGTGACATAAGCTAAAATAAAAACATAAAAATAGATGATGATTGAAGTTTTTATAACATGTTTTACAGTATTGCAACCCTGGTACCATTTGGGCAAAATTTATTGGGACATGTTTATCCTAATTCCCTAAAAGTGTTACAGGGACAGGCTATTACTGCTTAGGAATTCACATAATTCCCTCACTTCTTATCCTTTGAGATAATGTGTGTTACAGAGCACTTTAGTCACTAGTTTTTGTTTTTTCTTTGTAGTTTGAGTGTTATCGTTGGCAAAGATATTAAGTGTGCCTAACTGTGGTTGTGGAACATATTTGTGAAAATTACTCGCTTCTGTTGACTGCTGAAGATGTTTATTTATAATGAGACCTCAACATGCAATGTTCCCATTATCCTTTTGAAAATAGTCCTGGGGTCAAACAACCAGGCTTGTCACAGACAAATGCTTGTGATGGCCCTCTTGGGTTAGCTTTGTCTGTTTTCCTTTTGACTATATATTTGTATCTGTCTATGTAGCTTATTTTGTTCTGCCAAGTATTATACTGAGTTTTCCTCTCTTGATTTTAAGCTTTAAACATTTATAAAGATTGTCTCACCTAAAGGTTTATTTATGTAAAACAGATGCATGTACGCATGCGCTTACACACATTCACACACACACACACACACACACACACACACACACACTTAGGTGGAGAATGATTCCAAGATCAGGAATGAGGCCCAAGCTTTGGCTTAAACTAAAGGCTCTCCAGGTTTTTCTTTCACCAAGTAACATTCCATGGCTTCCCACTTTTCGACCTTTGCTTGGATCAACACCTTTCACCACCACCCCTGGAATTTCACGATAGGATTTGAGAATCCACACCTCTGATCTTCAGACACAAGAGACAGATTCATCTTTAGCCCAGTACCTCATTCTGCCTGCATTCATGAAGTCTAGGATCTTATATGCCTTTTGGAGTGAACATAATACAGAGACATGAAGGTGTCAAACTATAAGCTTCAATTTTAATTTTGTTCATGTAATTAATTAAGTTATATCTTAAATCAGTTAGGGAGCCAGATTGCTTTCTATAAGCTTCAATTTTATTTTTGTCATGTAATTAATTAAGTTTAATCTTAAATTAAGTTAGGGAGCCAGATTGCTTTCTAACACAATCTCCATGTGTGAAAAGGGATCCGTTTTGAGTGAATTACTTTCAAGCATATAGATACATTTTCATTTCAAGCCAACAACACATGTACTGAGAAACTGTGACACCTTTCTTTAGAGTACAAACTACTCCAGCAGTCTAATATAATTTTGTCTCCTTTGGAACATTTAGGAAAACTGATTAATTTGAGCTAGTTATGCTGGCTGAATGTGTAGTCGATGTGTTGTCCCTATCAGGAATTATGTTTAGTGGTTATGGCTTGGATAAATAGTTATATATTTAAAACACTTAATAGACACCTGATGAGAACAACATTTAAATCCACACATCTTGATAACTTCAAAACGTTCCCCAAAATGTAAGTATTCTGTAAGAGGGAGTCAGAAACATGTGTCCATGACAGACATAATTGATGGAGTGACCTTGTCACCTTCAGAGCTGCAGTGGGTTGGACTAAAAGTGTTGAGATGTTGATTCATTGCCTGCCAAGGCAACCGGAGTCTTGACCTTCAAACTGTCTGGAAACTGGAAATTCTGACAGAATAACATTGGATGATTTCTTCAACTGGCCCATGAATTGGTCTAGGTCACCAGCAGATGGCATCAGGCCATACACACAAATAAATATATTCAATATTTAGGTTTTAGGTCTTAATTTTTGATGATGATAACTTTTTTTAAATAGTAATCAGACTTACAGTTGTCAACTGGTGGATGATAAACAGGTGAAATCCAAATGCTCATATATGGAAGGAGAGACCTGAGACATATCTGAAGACTAGAATATCACAGATTCTTACAAAATTGTGCCATACGAACCAGTGCTATAGCAACGCCTTATCATCATGAAGGCTGCTTTGGCATGGGACAGTTCAATAAGTACGATTCATATTTTCTTAAGAAAATGTAAAAATGTAGTCTATTTCTAAATACATTTGTAACTGATTTTAATTATATATCATCTATGCTACTATATTCTGATAATGCTACTTGGAATGTAGTGCTATTAGAGCATAAGATTTGTAGTTTGGGGTTCATTAGAGTAACAAAGTATCACTGTTTCTTAACAATACCACCACTTCAGTAGCTCTGAGTATTTGTAACTTGTCATCTCCAGTGAGGTTTGTCCTGTGTCGATGAATAGCCTGTGGTCACAGTATGTGTTTACAGTGGTTGGAGGTCAAGTTGTCGCTCCGTCTATTAGACAGATGTTAAAAACTCCATGTACGCATGTTAGGATACTTGCAAGTCTTGACTAGATGTTCTCTGTACTGGACATTTGACCACTGAAGAATCTCAAACAAGGAGTCATTAGGGTCACAGAGTGCATTCAGTGGTGGTGAAATGTGAAAGTCTCTCTGTTTGTGTGTCAGTAAAACATTTTGTGGAACCATACACTTCCAAAAAATAACAACAGCTGTAGAGCTAAATAGAATTGTTCATTTTTGATCTCTTAAACCGTCACTTACTTATCTTTAATTAGTGGTAAACTAGCATCTTTAACACATCTTGCATTCAGTGATTTTCCTCCATGACAGTGACTATATGTACCGGTTTTCTGGGGGATCACCCACATTTTCAGTGTTTGTCTCTCAGAAATCTCCCAATTATTTACTGTACATCCAAAACTGTGCACAAAGTGAAATGATACCTAATTTGGCAAAAAAAAAGCCAGAGCAGCAAAGCAACAGGCATGACAAACAGAGGACACCGATCACTATAGCAGTCTTTGTCTTCCTCTACTAATTACTTTCGAATGCTAGTTCTGCCACTGAAAAATAGGCCACCATAAACAACCACAAAAGTGTCATCATCTTGTCATTATCTTCAAAACTTAAAATGAAATCACTGATGCATACAACCTTCTGACCTCAAACGAATCTAATCACACACACAAATGATGATTCATGTTGCAAGTCAGAAAGAGAAGAGAGAAAGAGAGAGAGTATATAGGGAGTTCACTCAAAAACCATGAAAGACAGTTCTGGGGATGCTGTTATGTAAATCAATATTGTCCAAATTACTGGCCAGTTGCTCAGCCCTATTAAAAGAGTTGATTGAACTCTTATTCCAATTAACTCTTATTAAGTCACAACTGTTGACGTGTTTACAAAGTTACTTACATTATAGTCAGTAGAATGTTTTGGGGAGCATCAAAATAAAGTGTTAGCAGATATTAAGCAGCCAGTCTACTAATACTCTAATGACTGCTAGATGACATGTAGTAGCAAAGTTACTTATAGTTAGTAGAATGTCTAATGTGGACTATCACAATAAAGGTTTACAAAATTAAAAATGTTTTTTGGAACCCTTGTGTTCTGTGTATTTTCCTGACATATGTATATAACCTTCTGGGAAACGAAGTGAAGCAGCTTAATTGATGTTAACATATATTAATTTGTGGAGGACCAACCGTGGATGTTTTGGTTGTGTTTCATATCCGACTCATCGATTTCAGGTCTTGGAGTCTCTACTACCGGGCTGATGAGTTGAATCAGGTGTTTTTGATTAGGAATAGTTAAAAAATGGGTGCTGCTGGTATGCCGCCAGGAACAGGGTTGAGAAACACTGTGGTGTATGTGCTTGTTAAATAAGCCAGTTAATATGTAACATAATAGCATTGCCACAGAAGGGAGGTATGCATTGTTAATGACAGCAGTAAATGATCTGAATTTCTTGTGCTGTCACTATGATCAGCACAACTGTACCTCAGTATGTATGTCTGAAGTTTACAGAGCAAACATATGTATGATGGATTTCAGCCAAGATGAGATTCTGTGGGTTATATATGCTGAGTTGGAAACATTTATTTTGACCCCTACCTTCCTTACCCTCTGTTGTTACAATTATTACTGAAGAAGAATTTCTGTCCAACACTCCAGACTCTGTTGAGCAAAGAGAAGGGTCTATGGAAAAATAAATCTGTTCATAGAGCGAGCTGCCAACATTTTTGCAGAAGCAGTAATCCAACACTGAACAAACACAGACCTGCCTACTCATTCAGGTTTCTATGTGCCTTTACTAGTCTGACCGTCTGCCAGAGAAAATGTGCTCTTAAGGGCCATGTTACGAGACACTGAGGATGCATTAACCATTAAGAGACTTTGTCTTTTTGCCAATTCTATGCAACATTTGCATGCACTGTTTTCAAGGTTTCAACTGAATTATCTTGTGCATGAACAGGTCACTCATTCAAAGATTTCATAGCTCAGCATTGTCTATTTAAAGAGAGATGAAATGTCCTTCTCCTTCCTTCTCTATTCTGTGCAAACTTCCAGCATTTCAGCAGTTTGTCTGGCAGGAGCAGATTATGATAGACATGAAGTCTAAAAAAAGTTTTTAAATTCTCATTCTAAAAAATGGGAGAAAAAGTCTTAATTTCAATAAGGCTTATTGGGTTTGTTTATGGACAGTGACATTAACATGAACTCTGAGGCCTAGTCAATTGACAGAGAAGTGAGGAAGGGCCAGAAAACTGCCATCTGTATTTATTTTAATTAGGAAGGAAAGATGTAGAATGCACTGCATGTTAGCTGTTAGCATACTAACAAGAATCTATGCCTCTAACCACAGTTGAGACACAGAGAGCTGTACTTCCAACCACACAAGTTGCGATGCTGTTTGGGAATGTTTGTTAGAACTACTGTATGGTTTCAGGAAACACTGAATTGTTGAACTATGTTGGTAACAGGGAACTTGCAACCACAGCTGGCTAACGATGCTTTTGGGAAATGCACCCCAGAACATCATAGCAACTGCATAGCAACACACTAACAACCACTCAGAGTGCCTTAGCAATGCCTTGGCAACCACCCATAAAAACACCCTGACATCATGGCTGTAAATTTCGCACAGAAAATGTTCAGAAAATGTAAAAATCATACTTCTCTTGAGCATTTATTTCCTTAAAAGGGCTTTAATGGAAACCAGCTGACTGTCATTGTCAAAATGGAAGAGAAGCTACAATAAATGGACAGACATCCATCTACAGCATCACCATTTTGATGATGATGTATTGATGATGTGTTGATTGTGGAGGATGATGTAAGTGTTAAGCAAGAAATACTCACACTAATGTGTACATGCAATAAAGGTGTAATTACACAAACTTAATTTTCATTAACAAAACGGCAAAAGTTTGGAAAGATTAATAAATTAACATTGTGAGTGATATTTCATTGTAGATTTGTAATACAGATATTTGACAGTAACACTGATTTAAATAGAAACTAAACAAATGTTGGATGGTAAAATGGTTTTAGAAAGTCTGAGACACATTAGTTTCTGGAAACTGGTTTCCTAGCAGAATCAGACTGTTTTGTCAACAGTTTAACGATTTGGCTATTTATGTTTTTATAACATTAAGATTTAAGAGAGTGTAAAATATATGTGTGAACAATTTGTGACACTGTCACACAAAGACATATGTTTTTACCACTCAATGTGTATTAAGATGGTTTTATATCTATATATTTGAGCTTTAATGGTTTTACATGTTGCCTTAGCCATTTTAATCCTCTTAATTATTTAATGTGTGTATGTCTTTAAAGGGGTCATATGATGTTGCTAAAA
>NW_015656605.1:853487-857367 GCF_001515625.1 Sinocyclocheilus rhinocerous
ATCTGGGGCAAGTTCAAGCTCAAACCGGTGTGCAATGTTTTGCTACGGTTTCCGGTTTGAATGACATATTTCCTGGAAACGGTGTGCAACGGGGTTTGAGATACGTTTTCTCTTGTTTGGTGGGTGTGTCAAAAATGTCAGCCCAATCAGCAGCAGCATGTATATAAACCACGCGGTATTAAAGAGACAGCTCGCACAATGGGTCCAACATCCAAATAAATTCACAAGAGCAAGTATATTGTTTGTAAAAAACGTTTTGCACCGTTTTGTCGGGGGTGAACGCAGCCCAGTATAAAGCAAGCAGCATGTTAAACAATCAGGTTCACTGACCAAACCACTGCACTCGCTGGATTGAGGAATTGATTTGAAGGACTTTCCATTCCAGCATTTCACTTTTATTGGATTATCACTTACTTTGGATTGTATATACACCGGTGGACACTTTTATATTGGAACTTAGTGATGGGAAACCGAGGCTTTCTGAAGCGTTTGAGTCTTCCATGAAATTGTGCCGAAAAATGGTTCATTACTCGAAGCTTTTAACACAGTGTGCATTAGCGACATATGGTGGTCGGACTTGTTTTCTCCACAATTTCTGACAAATCATCGCGGAGCAGAGGATCGTTTGAAAAAGCATGTGACCAAACAAAGCTTCGGAAGTCTGTGACATTCAAGAGTGGAATCAATCTGTGATCAATACAATATATAATCTGATATAATCTCATCTAAATTAATTTGTGCCAATGAGACCACAACTCGTGTCATGTATAGCTTGGTCAACGGATTCACATATCGATCAATAATATAAAATACACAAGCATGTGATCATAATTAATAATTGACAAAAATATTTTGGGTGAGCTGTTATACCCTTATGTTGTGTTCGGGATCTCTGAGACCCCAGTTATAAACATGATTAAATGTCCTACTGACAGCGCATAAATTGTCCCATCACTATTGGAATTTACAACACTCTAGGATTCTTAAGGACTGTTTTATGGTATGATTCAAATGGACTACATGCTTTTAACAGCCTAAGTTATCCTAGTTTTATTGTGTTGTTTTAAGTTCTTTGTGAATCATGTTAATACACTATTTGGTTACACTTTATTTCGATAGTCCACTTTAGACATTCTATTAACTATAAGTAACTTTGTAACTACATGTCAATTCGTCTCATCTTTTTTAAAACACTTATTTTACCTCACACAGTGTAATCTGACCCCATTTAATAATTGTAACATCTTCCAATAAGGGCGAGCGTTACAAATGAATCCTTGCAAAGTAAATTAACCTTTTGTTGTAATTGGTTTTCAGTAGGGATGCACCGATACGATACTGGTATCGGTATCGGGCCCGATACTGAGCTCTTGTACTCGTACTCGTACTCGTTAAAATGCCCCGATACCAAACGCCGATACCACACAGCGCCATATTCAGACCAAGAAACACCGACAACAGAACAACAGACAGCAGAATGGAGTTAAGGATGTCTACTACGAAGTATATGTATGCAACGAATATAACGTTAAACTTTCAGTATACTGGAAAAAGTGGTATCGGTGCATCCCTAGTTTTCAGTAATGCATACCATCTAATCACTTGTAAGAAAAAATTATGAGGACGTTGAAGATCTTGATGAAGATGTTTATTGCAGCATAGCAGTGACAAAGTGCATGTTGCACCTTGGGGTCAATGGAGACGGAATGAACCCAGAACATCCTAAACTCAAACCCTTTTATACATTTACAGTTTAATGTAAATGAAGTTGCTCCTGTAATAACAGCTGTGCTCTGTATGTTAATGAAGTTCTGACACCTGATTATCTGAGATGGTCCTCGGTGTCCCACACTCGCTCCAATTCTAAAATTGGTCACCATTTGCTCAAGATGTGATCATCCCAAATGATATAGAAACAACATAACTGGTGACTTTTATCTTCTCTGTAATAATTAAACCATTTTGGGAAATGAGCATGATCAAACTTCTATTGTGGAGTGGAATCTGGGTCGGGGCAGACTATAGTTTCTTACACACTACAGATGCAATTCTCAATTGTGCCCGTAACAAAAATTATAAACCAAAATGATAAACCAGAAGTGATCTAATCCTGACCAAGTTTCTCAAATCCTCCTTTCCTATTCTTCAGTCACTTCCTGCTCATTGGTGAGATAAAACTCACTTTTGCTCCACTGTGAGATGTGTGCTCATGCTTCTGCTCCACTGCAAAGCTCTTTTGATTATGTATTTTATATCGTAAAAGCCTTCCACAAGATATATTAAATAAAATCATGTATGAGCAATACCATATAGTTAGTAAGGGAATGTGATATTTTTTAATTTAACCATTTTCTTCACCCTTTATATCATTAATTTTCACTAAATATTTTAGACTGTTGTCTTTGTGATAATATTTCACAATTCCATCATTCTTTCATTCTGAGTAATAATTTAGTCTCTTTGTTTATTTACTTATTTTATCATTAGCATATTTAGTCATTGGGACGGTACAGTGGCTCAGTGGGTAGCGCTGTTGCATCAGAGCATGAAAGTCCCTGGTTATTTATTTATGATTGATTGATTGATTTTTCCTTTTATTATTTTGAAGCAAACAGGATCTCAAAATTACATTTGCACTGGTCCATTTACATTGTCAGGTGCACATAGCGCACACACCACATATATCCACTGCAAAGCTGGCAACTTTTGGCAAAGCTGTGTAAGCTAAAGAACTTTTACAGTCTGACTCACCCATTTTACATCTCTACCTGAAGCCACGTTTTTGTGAATTGGAATGTGTACAAAAATTATGGGTGACTGAAGGATGCAAAAGATACAGTTAAATGCCTCCTTCAAAATACACCAAATGAAAGCTACAAAACAAAAGCTGCCTTCCAGTGATCCTTCAAAAGTTTGTCCACTTGATGACTTGGCAGCTGAGATATACAGCCTTTTAGCCTTATGTTTGAGAATCACCCAAAATGTGCAATGAGAACAAATCATTTAATCTATAACTGTCACGGGTGGTTGCAGGAAGACAGAAGAAGACGAGGAGTAACGTTCTAACACGAAGTTTAATCAGACTAATCCAAACAGTAGTAAAACAGGCAGGTGACCGGACAAAGAGTGACTTTGAAGGTACAAATTATAAAGCAAACACAAACAAGATGATTAAGCAAATACAGCTGAAACACAGAAGTCATAATGAGGGTGACCATGGTAAATAAAGAGTGGCAGGAAATCAAAACAAAGTAAGGCATGAACTGAATGAGTAAAATGTAAAGGTCCCTGAACTGAACTAAACTAAACTGAACATAATGGTGACAATAACATGATTTCTATAACACATACCGTGTAACAAGATTTTTTTATTTATTTATTTTTTTTGCCACAGGGGTGCTTTGAGACATTAAGGCAGACTTTTCTGTAAAGATACTTTGAAACAACACGGATTGTAAAAAGCACTACATTTTTGAAAATGTATTTACATTTACATTTAGTCCTTTAGCAGACGCTTTTATCCAAAGCGACTTACAAATGAGGACAATGGAAGCAATCAAAATCAACAAAAGAGCAATGATATGCAAGTGCTATAACAAGTCTCAGTTAGCTTAACGCAGTACACGTAGCAAGTTTTTTTTTTTTTATAATATAATAAATAAAAAGAAAACAGATAGAATAGAAAAAAAATAGAGCAAGCTAGTGTCAGAGGCCATTTTTGCTTTTGTTAATTGTATAATAAATAAAAAGAAAACAAATAGATAGAATACAAAAAGATTAGAAAAGCTAGTGTTATTTTTTTTTTTAAATAAATAAATAGAGTTAGAATAGAGAGGGCTAGAGTTAGAGGGTCAAAAAAAAGATGGAAGAGATGTGTTTT
>NW_015656605.1:857523-864073 GCF_001515625.1 Sinocyclocheilus rhinocerous
ATAGAATAGAAAAAGAATAGAGCAAGCTAGTGTTAGATGTCTTTTTGCTTTTGTTAATTGTATAATAAATGAAAAGAAAACAGATAGAATGCAAAAAGATTAGAAAGCAAGTGTTAGTTTTTTTTTTTTTAAGAAAACAAGCAGCAAATGAATAGAGTGCAAGTCTAAAAGGGACAAGATTTTTTAAGAATAGAATTAGAATAGAGATTGAGTTGGGCAGGTCATTCCACCAGGAGGGAACATTTAACATTTTAAAAGTCCGTAAAAGTGATTTTGTGCTTCTTTGGGATGGCACAATAAAGCAACGTTCACTTGCAGAACGCATGCTTCTGGAGGGCACACAAGTCTGAAGTAATGAATTTAGGTAAAGGCTAACTGGATGGTGAAATTGTGATGAAATGATGAGTTTGCTGGAACCACAAGCAGTTCTGTCTTGGCAGGGTTAAGTTGAAGGTGATGGTCCTTCATCCAGCAAGAAATGTCTGTTAGACAAGCTGAGATGCGAGCAGCTATCGTCGGATCATCAGGATGGAATGAGAGGTAGAGTTGAGTGTCATCAGCATAGCAGTGACAAGAAAAGCCATGCTTCTGAATGAAAGAACCTAATGATGCCATGTAGACAGAGAAGAGAAGTGGTCCAAGAACTGAGCCCTGAGGCACCCCAGTAGTTAGATGTTGCGACTTGGACACCTCACCTCTCCAATTTCAAAATGATATTTAAATACATATTTAAATTTAAGGCCAAATGTGTTTCACCATTGTTTGTTTTTTTCAGTGGTTTTTAAGTCACAAACTCTGTTTGGCTCAGTCAGCACAAAAGATGCTGAACCAATACACAGTTGACGTAACAGCAGCTTTTAGACCGTTTTAAACTTCTCCTTGTGTCTGCATGGCATAGCAGGAAACAAAAAGCAGAAGATTTCAGAAAGGCCCTAAAATCAAACTTGTTTCCTAAACCCATGAAATGACTCTATTTCAAGTAAACGCATCACATTTGATCCTGGCGTCTTGTTGAGGTAGGTGTTACATTTTCATAATACAAAGACAATAACGGCTTTCAAAACAAGCACCACAAAATATTTTACAGAGTGCAATTATGAGTAATGATGTCTTTTAGTATTAACTTTTAGGATTACTCTCCACTCCTCTAGATGCTATTTTAAAAAAGGAAATGTATTTTCATTATAATTACTGGTTACCTCAAATGTTTATTAATATTATAATAATTTAATAATAATTAATAATTTATGTATTTAGCAGACGCTTTTATCCAAAGCGACTTACAGTGCATTCAGACTATATATTTTTTACCAGTATGTTATTATACATTATTTATTAAATAATTCAAATATTGTAATATTGTAAAAAAAAAAAAAAAAATAGTAGTATCGAGATTACATTTATACTGTGAGTATAAAGTCTTTAAGAAAGTAATATTCTTCTAAAACCACATCAAATGGCTTAATATTCCTAAACAATGACCTCTAACATTTCCCTTATCATTAACACTATCTACTGGGAAAACACTGTAATCCAAGGGAAAAGGCTGTTATGCTTTTACTGTCCCATTTAAAACTGTAAAATAAATAGCATATCTGTCACAATAGTAGTTGGACCTTCTTTTCTTTGTTTCAGAAATGACATAGGAATGGCAGAAGCTTGAAATTTCCACCAAATTGACTCTGACAGCTCTGAATGTAAAACATTGTCAGCTTGCTTTAGAAGTAATGTGCTGTGATTTTGGGCACACAGTTTTATGCACTGGCTTCTAATAACATATTCAACAATAAATCCTTTGTATTATACACTTAAATTATGAGTCAAGGAGAACGTAAAAAATTGTGGCTGATATTGCCTGAAGTTCTTCTATTCTAAACATAGCCAATGTGTGTTTTATGTCACAGAAATTACACATCCATGGAGCTCACAACAGCGCTGGCATTCCTCATGGACACTGACTCCAACCAGACCATCAGGAATGAGTCGTCGTCGGAGACTCTTCAGCACTCTGAAGACAACCGTGTTCCCTCTTCTCTACACCGTCCTCTTCATCCTGGGCTTGTCGCTGAACGGCCTGGCAGCATGGGTGTTCCTCCGAATCCCCAGTAAATCTCACTTCAGCATCTATCTGAAGAACATTGTGGTGGCCGATATTATCATGACCCTCACCTTCCCCTTCAAGATCCTCGCCGATGCGAACTTAGCATCTGTCGGTGAACGTGTTTTCGTCTGTCGCGTATCATCCGTGCTCTTCTACCTCACAATGTACATCAGTATCCTGTTCTTCGGCCTGATCAGCATCGATCGCTGCAGAAAGACCATTTGGCCCTTTGTGGGCACCAGCCCTAGACGCCTGCTGCACAGAAAGCTCCTCTTGGGCTTCATATGGACATCGCTGTTGGCTCTTTCGCTGCCCAATGTAATCCTGACAAGCCGTCCCAACACTTCCAGCCGCTTTAAATGCAGTGACCTCAAGATAGAGATGGGACTGAAGTGGCACGAGCTAGTCAACCACGTGTGCCAGGTGATATTTTGGGGAAACCTTGTGACGGTGATAGTATGCTACATGCTCATCTCGAAAGAGCTCTACAAGTCTTACGACCGCACACGAGCTCAACACCAGGCAAGGCCAGGAACGAACGCCCCCCACAAAAAAAGCATTCAAGCCAACGTGTTCCTAGTGTTGGCGGTCTTCTTTGTTTGCTTCGTTCCCTTCCACTTCGCCCGAGTGCCGTACACCATTAGCCAGACACAAGTACGCATGTTCAATTGCCAGCAGAAGCTATTTTTCTTCCAGCTGAAGGAGAGCACGCTGTGGCTTTCCTCCCTTAATTCTGTGCTGGATCCTCTCATCTACTTCTTCCTCTGTAAGTCGTTCAGGAGCTCGCTGTATATTGTAACATATTAACAAGATATTATTCTATATATTTTCAATATGTCGTTAAATCAATTAATCTATTGATCATTCATATATAAGGAAATATATTTTCTATGCGTAAGGGGTAACTGGTGTGGGATTACAAATTTAAGAATCTTGTATTGTAGCAAACTTCCACAGGATGACTTAAAAGTATTTAAATTAATGAATTATTAATATTAATATATTAAAATTATCTAACTCTAAAGTAAATTCAAATAAAAAATAAAGATCTGAAATCGTATTTCTTTTTTTTATTTTCCCATAATAATTATTGTTTTTATTGAAGTTTTTCTTGAAACTTCTGGAATCATTGAATGAATTGTGGGGCGTTAGAGTATTGTGGGACCTTTGAGTCAAAATGTTTGAGATCCACTGATATAATCAAGTCAAATCATCTTTGTTTCTATAGCAATTTATACAATGCAGACTGATTCAAAGCAGCTTCACAGAGATAAACAGGAAAATAACAGAATCAATTATGGAACAATCTCAACTATGGAGACAGTTCAGATTCTGCTGTAAAGCAGCTCTAAAAGACAACAGTGACATTATTTAGCTCAAGTTAATTGATTCAGCTTAGATCAGTAAGAGTGTGCAATTAATCTATTTTGAAAGAAGTTCAATTCAGCTATCAGCGGTTTTACAGAAGGCAGTAATGTCGTTATTCAGCTTCAAAATCAATAAAATGAATAAATATAGTGAAGGTTTTGGACCTAATAGTCTAAACATCGTAAATCACAAAGTAATGTAACTGCATAATACGGTGGATATTACTGTAATGCAGACACAAATTATCATTTTGATTCTAGAGCACAATGCTCCTTCATCAGTAATTTCCTGCTTCTGTTCATTGGAAAGTTATAGTTTTCATTTATTTAAATTGTAAAACAACAACTGTAATTATATATAATATTTATATAAACGTGTGTATTTGTGTGTGACCTAAAAATATAGCAAAAAGCCATATATTCTCATTTTTGTCTGTGCTATTTTTCAAAACATGTATTTGACTGCTGCAACAGGTTGTTGTTGTTGTGTCATATGGTCGTTCCTTTTAAAGGGGAATTTCCCAAACTTTCGGTTTCAGGGTTGCTGCACATTTTTTAGCATAAAATGTAATGCTGTTTAAGATTTGAATTAATAAAATTAATACAATAGTTCTACACCAGAGCAAGCACACACAAAATACATATCAGAATCAGAATACATTATGTATTCACTAAACAAGTTTTCACTAAATGAGGTTATGGAAGAATTAGCTATATTTAATCATACATACAGACATGTACACAAACAATATTTATTAAACAAAAACTGTAAAATGGACATCTGTGAGAACTTTGATGATGGCTGGCTGAATCAAACTTTGTATTTATTTACAAAGGGAAAAAAGAAAAAGGAAAAAAAAGAACAATAAACAAAGAATGCAGAGACCTTAAAGGGGTAGTTCATAAAAAAAGAAAAAAACAATTCTGTAAACTTACTCTCCTGTTTGTATTTATTTATTTGTGTCTTCTGTGGAACACAAAAGAAGATACTTTTGAATAATGCCTCTCTCAAAGTCAACAATATTCCAATATTCCACAGATTTGATTATATTCTCTGAATCTTTACTTCAGAACCTGAGATTGTGAGTGGTATGGAGCATCTGTTTTCTCTGGTAAGTGGGAATGGAAACGATTTGCTCAAAGCCTTAAGCCTTCTACACATTGCACGATTTTAGCAATCCTATAAGATCATTGCAAATCACACTGTGCGACATGGATCTGATAATCTTGGGTACGACATGCATGCAGACTGTACGATGATGACACCTATTGACTCGTAGGCTACGACGCACGTTACTATAGAAGAATAAAACATCATCAGCATGTGCTAGTGGTGAACAAAAAAAGTGGAAGTGGTGAAAGAGGAAGGGATAAGAGCTTGAGGTAAGCAGTTGTATGTTTTAGCACCGTGTCACGTTGATTTCATGTGGCATTTTTATTGGCTGGTCAGTAAACGTGGGACGTAGCAGCAAACACACTGTGCGATGATCATGCTGAATTTCTGACACTGTCAGAAAAATATTGTAGGTTATCATTGGTCGCAAGACCGTGACAACGGCCATCTTTGAACCTCTCTCACTGTACGATATAGGACCGACGTTTAGGAGCCACTGGTGAAAGAGGAAGGGATAAGAGCTTGAGGTAAGCAGTTTTATGTTGTAGCACCGTGTCACGTTAATTTCATGTGGCATTTTTATTGGCTGGTCAGTAAACGTGGGACGTAGCAGCAAACACACTGTGCGATGATCATGCTGAATTTCTGACACTGTCAGAAAAATATTGTAGGTTATCATTGGTCGCAAGACCGTGACAACGGCCATCTTTGAACCTCTCTCACTGTACGATATAGGACCGACGTTTAGGAGCCACAATCACAGAAATAGCCGGCAATATTTCATCTGGGACAGCCGAAAATCGTGCAGTGTATAGAAGGCTTTAAAGCTGTGATTACACAAGACTTTAGCCTTTGAAATTTTGGCCACTGCAATGGTTGGGATATGATGTCTGTAAATAAATAACAAACATGAATTTAATTCAAAGCATGAAGGTATATCATCTATTTGCAGCTTTAAAGTTTGTGTTATTTGAATTCAGTCAAGATATCACCCTGTGAGACATATTGATCTTTCATTAGTTACTCATCTTCATGTCATATGAATTCAAGGGTCAGAAAATTCCCCAAATTTTCCTATGCAGTGAAATGTGAAACTGTTTGTGTTTTCTTGCATTCACATGCATATGAATGAATGTCAATGGAGAAATGTCTAGTGTGACTGCCTTTAAACTCAGTCGTGTGAATCTGCATTAATAGTCTACTGAAAATAATATTTAAGACTTCTTTTTAGAATATTTGAGCTATTCGAGAATTATTAAAAGCCTAAAATCTTTAAGACGTCTTATGATGTTTTTAAAGACCCATGGGAACCCTGTGTTCCTCTTTGGTGGAATGAACTGCCAACCTCCATCTGGTCTGCTGACACCGTCACAATTTTAAAAAAAACAACAGAAGACACACCTCTTCCTCAAGCACAGTAACAAATCCATGAGTGTAAACAAAGACACTTACTATAACTCTTTTTCATTTGTTTGTTTGTTTATTCTTTATACTTGGCATTGTGTGCAATGAATATTGTTGCTCATGATAAATTGCTTGTGATGTTCCTCGTTTATTCAATTCAATTCAAGTTCATTTGTATAGCGCTTTTCACGATACAAATCGTTGCAAAGCAGGTTTACAGAAAATTAAGTTTCTACAATATATGTAGTAGTAGCTTGTCAGTGGTGACTGTCAAATTGATGTACATATGGCAGAAATGTATGGTAAAATTCAGTTAATGACGTAATCAAACAGACGATGAACACTATTAACAGCAATGATTATATGTTGCAATCAAATTTGTAGCAAAATTTGGTAGTTTATGTTGTTTCAGGGTTGGCATCATCTGAGGTCCTCTAATGGGTTTGCATCATCTCTTCTCAGGTGTTCGGTCATTTCAGGTCTTTGTAAGGGCTAGATCCAGACTGAAGCTTGTGTAATTCCTAGTTATCACACAAGCTGGCAATCCCGGGATGCCAATCCCAT
>NW_015656605.1:864485-865077 GCF_001515625.1 Sinocyclocheilus rhinocerous
AAGTTTTTCTTCATTTGCGCTCAAGATTACGAGTTTCTTTCTTGAGAGAATGGGTATTACTGTTGTACCATGGCGCAGTACGTTTTTCTCTAATCTTTTTCAATTTGATGGGGGCAACAGCTTCTAATGTATTAGAGAAGATACTGCCCATGCTGCTAGTCATTTCGTCTAGTTCATTTGTGTTTAAGAACACGAGCACTAGGGAAACAATGAGTGTGCACTTTACCTTCAGCTAACGTGGCACGGACGTGCCGGACGATGGAGTCTCTGACGATCACAGCGTCGCATTCCGTCTCGCAGAGGGGAGCGAAGCGGTTCCGGGTGGGGATCTCGAAGACCGGAGGCGGCGGAGGGGGAGAGGTCTTTGGTGCACCCAGGGTCCGTGGTGTCCCGGCGCCGGAGTGAAGGACATCTGGGAAGATCGCGTCCTGGGTGCACCGGGCCTGTGCAGAGAAACACACGGAGTAGAGGTGGTGGGACTGTTATCAGTGCGCTCTATACTTACCCCGGTCTGCAACGAATGCAGCTCGAACGTGTCCTCACCTGCACTCAAAGGTAGACACACATCCGCCATTAAAGCAAGTAACAGTGA
>NW_015656605.1:865965-870302 GCF_001515625.1 Sinocyclocheilus rhinocerous
GACTCGGGAAATCAAAATAAAACTAGTGATAACAAGGCGCTCTGATTGTTTTTGTTGTAGAATACGATAGGGGATATATTCATACGTTATAGAAACAGAAATTATAGTGTATAAAATTGATTTTAAGATAAAAAATAGACGATAAAGAATTAACTTGACAGAGCTCAAACTCAAAACATGCGGTAGCAACAAACAGGAAGTTTATAAGCTGATTTGGATAAAAGCATGTGCTAAATGAATAAATTTACTTTTATGGTCTGTTTAAGATACAGTAGCACTTTAGGTGAAAATATGTCTCTCATCATTAATCCTACAACTGAAGTAAACTTCCTTCATTGACAGATGTCACATTTCTCCTTAATTGTCTGTTATGAAGCTGAAGCCATTCCATCCCCCATTCGCATGATCTCCTTATGCATGTTTGTTGAAGATAATGGCAAGTTTAGCACATGAGCAATATTTTCTCAATGTATTCTTTACTGTATTTTGCACCATGCAGGGTTAAAAATAAGGGGTAGTTGTGCAAAAATGGCCAGAAATTAATTGATATTTCATCATTTTGTGCACATCTACCAATTGTACATTTACCGTATATATACAGCAATGTTCAAATAGTGGCTAATAGTAACAGAAAGTATGTTGATCTGGAGTGCATTTCCCAAAAGCAACTATGGTCGCAAGTTCCGTCGTTACCGATAGAGTTCAGTGGAACTAACGACCATAGTGAGCCAACGATGGTTTTGGAAAACACAACCCTAGATAGTGTTTTCAGTATGTCAGCCAGAATTCCCCATGCTGAGTCTTTGGTTTTGTTTTTGCCAGCCACTTTCGCCTTTGTTTTGCAGAAATGAGGGCAAGTCATCTGACCCATATAAAATGAGGAAAAACAATACAGAAATAAAACTGAAATTGAAATGTGTAAAATGAATACACAGCTCTTTGAAGATAGAGACATAACACTGAGCATATGATTCTTCTAATTCTATGTGGTTTGTAGCAGTGTTGTGTTTCTGACAGATCAGGGCATAAGTGTTCTGACTTTTGGTCTCTGACCAGATAAATGACCTCTTAGCAAGACATTTTTTATTTATTTTTTTAGATTTGAGTTTTTATTGAAATTTGGCCCATGGCAACAATTCTCAATTAAGCCTTTAAGTTCTAATTCTGCTACAGCACTCAAGCCCCTGTCTTCTTTTCGACATCCCATGTCACAGCCACCACAGTAAACAAAGCGAGCGCCCGCATCCACATTTGTTTGCATTGCTTTTGCTCTGTTCCTCCAACAAACATGGTTCCACGCAAATGACCTCTTAGCAAGACATTTTTTATTTATTTTTTTAGATTTGAGTTTTTATTGAAATTTGGCCCATGGCAACAATTCTCAATTAAGCATTTAAGTTCTAATTCTGCTACAGCACTCAAGCCCCTGTCTTCTTTTCGACATCCCATGTCACAGCCACCACAGTAAACAAAGCGAGCGCCCGCATCCACATTTGTTTGCATTGCTTTTGCTCTGTTCCTCCAACAAACATGGTTCCACACAAAGCAAATCCCAGCAACACAGTGGTGTTTCATTTGTGAATGATTCAGTGTGTTAGAATGAATCAGGCAAGTCAGTGATTCAATGATTCATTAATAAAGAGAGTTGCTGCGTCCCAATGTGCCTACTTATACTACGCCCTTAAAGTATGTAATTGTTTTGGTGAAGAAAAAGTACACACTTCTGAGTGTGTAGTAGAAGTGTAGGCAAGCTTTGGGACATACTATCACGTCATACAATTGTGTCTTTAACGGACCGCTCTGACGCACATTTACATGCACCCTGTCACTGTACACTGACCTATCAATCATCTTGTCACAGTTTAAATCCTCCACATTTCATTTCATTTAACTGCCTACCATATCGGAGAGAAAAGAAGTAGCACGTTGATCTGCGAGCCGCAGGTCTTCATGCGGAGAACTCTGCTCATATTTTCTGCATAAGGGTGCATTTAAAAGTTAACGACCAAACAGATGTTTATAAAAGTTGACATTGCTGTTGCAGATTAAATTTAACACAGATAACATTAAATAAATATTTTTTTACCAGCTAAATGTTGATTATTAGTAACTCAAACCCCTTTATCTAAACCTCTCTATTTAACTGTCGGTTGCGCGCATCCACCATGTTTGTCGTTTTTAACGCTTTTCATTCGTGTTTGTAGTTCTCAACCGAATCATTCGTCAAAGCGCAATGGATTGTAGGTAATATTAGCCTTTAGAGTGTGCACGGATCCACACTTCAAAAATCAACCTGAAATAGTAGACCATCCGGGGACTGTTGGCATACTTTTTTCAACATACTATGCTTTGGGACACACTTATTCTAATCTCACATACTATTTAGGATGGATAGTATGAACATTGGGATGTAGGGAGTCAATTGTTTCATTCATGAATGAATCACCTGGTTTGAACAGATCAGCTGAGTGTATGATTCAGTGACTCTTACTAGTGACACTTACTAAGATATGACACCACCCACAACAACAGGGCAAAAAGAATGAGAGAGAGTTGGTTCTGTCTGCAATCCCAGCCCTCTTCCCTGACTACATTACTACCCCAACAAAAACAATAAAAGCAAGTGTTATTAAAAACAAAAGTGGCACCCACTTCCCTACTGCGTCCGCAGGCAGCAATAATGGGGAAATTACACACTGTCACTGCAGCAGATACAACAGGCTTTCTTAAAGGCTCAGAGCACACAACATTGAACAAAGTCTGGTAAAACAGACAGGCCATGCTTTCTCTGGTGAAAAGCCAGTTCCCTCTGTTCAAATGCAAGCTCCTCTCCACAACTCTGCTGAGGAACAGGTAGCATCAATTAGGCTCCTGCGAGAGGACAGGGAGGAACACAGGCAAAATCTACACTTCCCAGTAGGCTGTTGTGCATCAGGGAAATACAATCTCACACACACAGAATCACAAAATGAACAACAATAAATGACATATATCCTGGGACGTAACAATTAAACCTAACCCAGCACATTTAGAGAACTACAGACCGGTATTCTTTCTTCAATTCATTGCAAAAACACTAATGAAGCAGAGCGGGATTTACAAGCCTGCTTTGACTGTACTGATTGGAGTGTTTTTGGAGCTGCTGCCACCGATCTTGACGAGCTCACTGATACTGTAACTTCATATATCAGCTTCTGTGAGAAGCACAGATGTGCATCCCCACCAGGTCATTCTTATCATTCATTAATTTAAAAAAACATGGTTTACTGGGAAACTCAAACAGCTTTGTCATGCCAAAGAGGATGCTTACAGAAGTGGGGATAAAATCTTGTATAACCAGGCCAGAAACAGACTAACAAAGGAGATCAGCTGAAAAAACAGCCAACGACCCGGCATCAGTATGGACTGGTCTGAGGAACATGACTAAGTACAAGACACCACCCCTACAGTCTGTCGAGAATCACTGAAATAAATGAACTTTTCCACGACATTCTAATTTATTGAGATGCACCTGTATATCCTGGGACGTAACAATTAAACCTAACCCAGCACATTTAGAGAACTACAGACCGGTATTCTTTCTTCAATTCATTGCAAAAACACTAATGAAGCAGAGCGGGATTTACAAGCATGCTTTGACTGTACTGATTGGAGTGTTTTTGGAGCTGCTGCCACCGATCTTGATGAGCTCACTGATACTGTAACTTCATATATCAGCTTCTGTGAGAAGCACAGATGTGCATCCCCACCAGGTCATTCTTATCATTCATTAATTTAAAAAAAACATGGTTTACTGGGAAACTCAAACAGCTTTGTCATGCCAAAGAGGATGCTTACAGAAGTGGGGATAAAATCTTGTATAACCAGGCCAGAAACAGACTAACAAAGGAGATCAGCTGAAAAAACAGCCAACGACCCGGCATCAGTATGGACTGGTCTGAGGAACATGACTAAGTACAAGACACCACCCCTACAGTCTGTCGAGAATCAACAACTGGCTGACAATCTGAAGGTGTTTTACTGCTGATTCGAAAAGCCCAGTCTCACACCCCACACCCGCTCTGATCTGCACTTCACACATGAACCAGGTCTTCAGAAAGCAGAAGACTAAGAAATCTTCAGGCCCAGATGGTGTTTCACCTGCCTGTCTAAAAGTCTGTGCTGACCAACTGGCCCCCATCTTCACACAGATCTTCAACAGATCACTGGAGCTGTTTGAAGCTCCCTGCTGCTTCAAATGCTCCACCATCATTCTGGTCCCCCCAAAAAACAAAATCACTAGACTTAACAATTACAGACTTGTCGCTCTCACGTCTGTGGTCATGAAGTCATTTGAG
>NW_015656605.1:871659-873506 GCF_001515625.1 Sinocyclocheilus rhinocerous
TAGACTTAACAATTACAGACCTGTCGCTCTCACGTCTGTGGTCATGAAGTCATTTGAGAGACTGGTCTTGGCCTACCTGAAGGACATCACTGGACCTTTGCTGGATCCTCTTCAGTTTGCCTACAGAGCAAACAGGTGTGTGCATGATGCAATCAACATGGGACTGCATTACATCCTGCAACATCTCAGCAGACCTGGGAATAATGCATGGATCTTATTTGTGGACTTCAATTCGGCCTTCAATACCATCATGCCTGATCTTCTCTCAGACAAACTGACCCAGCTCTCTGTGCCCACCTCCATCTGTCAGTGGATCACCAGCTTTTTTGAGAGACTGGTCTGACAGACAGGCAGCAGCTAGTGAGGCTGGGTAAACTCACATCCAAGACTCTCACGATCAGCACTGGTGCCCCTCTGGGATGTGTGCTCTCCCCACTGCTCTTTTACCTGTACACTAACGACTGCACCTCTAAAGACCCCTCTTTCGAGCTCCTGAAATTCGCAGATGACACTGCCATCATCGGTCTCATCCACAATGGAGACGAGTCTGCTTACAGACAGGAGGTTAAAGAGCTGGCTGTCTGGTGCAATCACAACAATCTGGAGCTGAACATGCTCAAAACAGTGGAGATGATCGTGGATTTCAGGGGAGAAACCCCCTTGAACTCCCCCCACTCACCATCATGAACAGCACTGTGGCTGAAATAGAGTCATTCAGATTCCTGTGCACCACCATCTCTCAGGACCTGAATTGGGACATTAACGTAGACTCCATTGCTAAAAAGGCCCAGCAGAGATTGTTCTTCCTTTCTCCAGCTGAGGAAATTCAACCTGCTACAGGAGCTGCTGAAACAGTTCTACTCGGCCATCATTGAGTCTGTCCTGTGTTCATCCATAACTGTCTGGTTCAGACATCAAGAGACTACAACGGACAGTCAGGACTGCTGAGAGGATTATTGGCTCCACCCTGCCCGGCCTCCAAGATCTTTACACTTCCAGAGTGAGGAAAAGGGCTGGTAAAATCACTCTGAACCCCTCACACCCAGCACACTCTCTCTTCAAACTGTTGCCTTCTGGTCAGCGCTACAGAGCACCGACCACCAAAACAGCCAGGCATAAGAACAGTTTTTTCCTGCAGGCCATATTCAGCCTGAACAATTAAAAATCATAACTGACACTTTTATACATAGTATCTGGAATTGTATATTGTAAACTACATAAACGGTACAATTGTAAATAACATATTTGTACATTTATTTAAATAAGTATGTGTTTTTTTCTCTATATTTCTATTTCTGTATATAGTGCATTATTTATTTTTCTGTTTTTCTTATATTAGTGTTATTTCATCTTTACTGTGTAATTATATGTGTCTGCACTAGCATGTATGTTTGCACTATGTGTGTACTTTCTTCTGCACTGGAAGCTCCTGTCGTTAAGTCAAATTCCTTGTGTGTGTAAACATACCTGGTAATAAAGCTCCTTCTGATTCTGATTCTGATTGAACGAGTTGTGTTCAACCAAGTCTCTGCCTTTCTCACACAGAAAAACCTCCAGGACAGCAACCAGTATGGCTTCAGAAGTGGACATTCAACTGAGACTGCCTTACTCTCGGTTGTTGAAGCCCTAAGACTGGCAAGAGCGGCTTCCAAATCTTCAATACATATCTTTCTGGATCTGTCCACTGCTTTTGACACGGATAACCACCGGATCCTCCTGTCAACCCTCATGGCAAAGGGCATCTCAGGAACTGCACTCCAGTGGTTTCCACTTCTCTTCATGGCATCACTAGGTTCTGTACATGTAAATTTAATGCTGTATAAGCGATTCATATTTTACATATTTTA
>NW_015656605.1:878096-879144 GCF_001515625.1 Sinocyclocheilus rhinocerous
GTGTTCAACCAAGTCTCTGCCTTTCTCACACAGAAAAACCTCCAGGACAGCAACCAGTATGGCTTCAGAAGTGGACATTCAACTGAGACTGCCTTACTCTCGGTTGCTGAAGCCCTAAGACTGGCAAGAGCGGCTTCCAAATCTTCAATACATATCTTTCTGGATCTGTCCACTGCTTTTGACATGGATAACCACCGGATCCTCCTGTCAACCCTCATGGCAAAGGGCATCTCAGGAACTGCACTCCAGTGGTTTGAGTCTTACCTCTCAGATAGGTCCTTCAAGGTATCTTGGAGAGGTGAGGTGTCCAAGACGCAACATCTAGCTACTGGGGTGCCTCAGGACTCAGTATAGTGCTGGGCGGTATGACCAAAAATTTATATCACGGTATTTTTCAAAATTATACCGAATGTGAGAGTTTGCAGGCTCGAATTCTAGGCACGTTTCATAAATGGAGAGGGCTTAGATTTTTCATCTTATCAGCGAGCGTAGTCAGGAAGCCATCTTCGTACAGAGGGCACTAATTCAACTGACTGGAAGGCTCAATGGATCTCTCCTGTAAGGCCTCAAGGCCACTGAGAGATCCCAAGAGAGGATGAGGCATGGTCTAGGAGGATTCAACCTCTGTGCACCTCACAAGAACCTAATAACCAGATCGTGTTTCCCCACCGATCTGCCACTCACAGGTCCGTGGCACACCACATACACCTTTAGTGTAAATGCAGAAGGGTGTCTGTCTAGGCCCTCTTGGATCGGGTCCTTCGCTTGGGAAGAACACCTTTTTCTCACGAAAATGTGCCACTTCAGTTCATATAACCACCTCATGAGGGGGCTCTAGCCTGAGTGATAGTGTTCACCACTGGATCAATGGTCAAGACCTCCCCAAGAAAAAAAGCACTGCTGACAACTTTTGGGCAATTGAATAGAACCGAACAGGTCCCTAAGGCTGCACGCCCGTTGCATGAAGCACCTCAACCTATCCTGGAAACATCCGTTGTTAGAATGGTGCTTTTGAGCACTGATCTAGAGGCGCACCCGCCATAGAAAC
>NW_015656605.1:879207-880238 GCF_001515625.1 Sinocyclocheilus rhinocerous
AGTAAACCTAAATGAAAGGATCAAGTACCCCCTACAGTTCTTTTTTTGTTACTAGAACTCTCGTGTAAGTAAACTATACTAACTAAGCATTTGTCAGTACAACATACTATTCCTATTTCACTTTACTTAGTTTTGTCAAGGCAATCGGTTTGCATGCTTTTTTTAAGTAAGCCCAACTAATTAGATTTTACAGTGTGGCTAAGATTCCATATGTCCTTGTTTTGATTCTATAAACTATAGTTAATTGTTGATCAATGCTCATCAGTGGCGTAGCAGACGGGCACGCAGGGCACGCACTGCGGGGGGCCCCGCGATAACCTCCCCGTGCTGATTTGTGTCATATCATGTGTCAACGAAAGGCAGAGATATTAGAGCCCTGCACAGGCCTCAATCTAGACCCTATCCTGGCCCATGTCCGACAGCTTATCAGAATTACCAGCCCGAGTCTGACCTGAGCCCGTCTTTTTTCCCCCTTTTGCCAAAACAGCTTATATACTGTTTCAGCTAGTAAAATAGTTCAGGTTTGTATGAAATGGCAAAGTGATTATATTTTGTTTCATTATTTTATTAAGTAAAGTTTATGTAAGGTCTCTGTCTTGTGAAACAGGCCCCCATAAGCTGTGGATTCACCACGTGAATTATGAAACAGAAATATTACAGAAGGAGCTAAAGGTCTCCCCCCTATCAGCCATCATGAGGTATCTATACCAACCACCCCCAGCACATGACTCCAATATTCTGGGTCGACTTCCTTCCAGTCTTGTCGTCATCTACTCAGAGGAGTGATTAAAGACTAATCCAATCAAGAGACAACAAAGCTTTCTTGGTATCAGAACTGGAAGGTTCGTTCACAACATATAGAAACCACGATGTCTTGTGATCACCAATGAATGGATCTATTATATCCAAACAGGAAAAGAACAGCAATTTAATTAAGCCCTCAGGCCTGCAAGCACGGGATATACAGCATGACGCCACATGACCCATGGAACATCTGCTTCCTGCCACTGTCTGAAACCCTTACAAAACTT
>NW_015656605.1:880285-884478 GCF_001515625.1 Sinocyclocheilus rhinocerous
TTATTATGCCTATTATTATTAGGTTACTTTTATTATTAAATTACAATTAATGTACACCACAATAATTTCATAGCGCATCACCGCATGACGCACTGTGAGGATAATAGAAGATTAGGCTATTAGCTTACTCCTCATTGAAAACGTTTTTAAAAATTCTGTAAAGAAAAAAACAGGTCTATTAATTTATACAACAGGCACGTGCAGAGGGGGGTGCAGTGAGTGCTTGAGCACCTGCCCGCTTTCCCCTTGATGCCCAAAGTGCCCTTTTGTCAAGGCAATTTTTTTTCTTGTGTAATTAAATGCCATTTTGTGAAGGCCTGCCCAATCTAACTATTAGTAAAATTAATGAATAATACTTTAGCAGTAAATAAAATTATCCACATAATGATGATAGTTTCTATAGGCTACTAAATGATATGTCAATCAGTACTGCATTATTCATAAAGTTTATTTATTACCTGGAGATAACTTAACACATAAAGCGTATATTTTCGCAATCGTGTGTTTATTGTCTTCACGTTTTTTCTGCTTTTTATTCAGCTCAGCTACAGCTATAGGAAGATGCTTTTGTCCATATTAGGGATTTCCTGCACGTCAAGTCATTCCTTCTATGAGTCTGTTTTGGACTTTCTGCACGAGAGCGTCCTCCGGCTTCGAGTATGAATTAAACACACACTGCATCCAGATATTCACTTCTCATTTGGATACGAATAAAATGTCAGATCATGCATAGACTATCAATATGGTCTCTTTTAATTTAAATCTAGATTTAAATCTAGAAACCTCTACGTGAACACACCTGCCCGAATAAAGTGCGGGGGACGAAATTACATTTCTTTAAAATTAAATATAAAAAATGCAGCTAACGTTCTACACAGCAATATAAACAAAGGTGCCTGTTCTCTTTCGTTCTTGCTGTTTGATTGGGAAAAGTTTAAAGGGCGTCGAGGGGTCTTGTCTTTATGTTATCTGACTAAAAACTATTACTTTGAACTTTTATTATTACAGTATTTATTTAAAAAACGTAGAGTGCCTTAAAAATAATTATCACAACACTGATAAAACAGGCTTATACTGATTTTCTCATCCTCCGATTTATACTTATCACTCCTGTTTTTATTATCATTATCATTCAAAAACAGGATTAGAATAGAATTCTATTTTAAATAAGACAGAAATATTTTTTTTCTACAACAACAACAGTATTGTTCACAACAGCAAAACCACCATACCCTGTAAACTCAATAATAATAATAATAATAATAATAATAATAATAGGCCTAATATAATTTCGTTTCTAATTCCAGAGTGATTAAGAGATGCAAAGAAAAATGTCTTTAACTTTTAAACTTAAAATGGTCTTTTCTTTTCTATTTCTTTTTCAAAACTGCGTCTGGGCATTTGCTGCTGTATTAATACAGAAGCATCCGTTTCGATACACGTCTCAGCAAGGAGTACAGCCCTATTAAAAGCCGTGTTTCATGTGCCCCTCCAAAGGTCTCTGCACAGCCCTGTTATACAATTAATTATAGGCCTATAAGAGCAGCTTTTTTTCATGCACCGATTTTCAAAAACAACCTGTTTAATGCGAAATGCGTTTTCACTATAAAGGTCACAAAATAAATATTAAGGGAATAATTTAAGACAGTTATATACTGTTATAAGCATATATTGAAGTAGATTAGTCTCTCGTCATCTCAGAGAATATGCGCCGTTAATGCAGCGTTAGAAATCTCCATCAGTTTTTTTTTACTTTCACTTTCTGTAGGCTATAGTGAGCGGTCCGGAGAGCGGTTCGCGGGGGGGCCCCGCGATTTTCCGCAACGCCACTGACGCTCATCAGCACAATGAAGAATATCACACTGTTGAATTCAATGTGGTAGACACTGAGGACCACAGTGCATATAACATCTCCAAAGATCCACTGGGCTCGAAAATGGTGTGCCAGGAAGGGGAGAGAGGAAACTAGCAGCAGATCAGCTAGAGCCAAGTTCAGGAGACAGATGTCAGTCATGGCCTTGAATGAATGAAAGAATGGCCATCCCGAATTTGGTATTCGGATCTGGTTTCTCTCCTGAGGGAACCTCCTTGGGAGATCCTGATCAGAGTTGGCCTGGGCCTTTCTGCACACTTTTAAAAAAAATTAATCATTTAGATATGGTTTTGACAAATGGATTTGACATCCTTCCCACGCAAGGGAAGTCCTGGCCTCTAGAACCTTCCTCCCTCCCTCAGTTACCTTGTGCAAATAAGGGAAGCACTCTCGCCCTGCTTACCTAGAGAAGGGGGCAAGGAACCCTACATACAATTAAAAGGGGCAGCTTACTAAATGGAGCCCAATTTCTTGAGTGGCTGCCATCTCTGATGATGCTATATCCTCAAGGGTGAACCTCAACATGAGAGAGGCTCGATCCAAAAGGGAGCCACAGGGGGGCTAGCCTAAATTAAGTCCAGGGGAGGAAGGCGAGACCCTTCTTGATTAGGAAAGGAGAGCAAGGGACCATATTTTAATACCCAAGGCCATCCAAGCCTTCAAAAAGGATGGATCACCCTGAGAGAGATAGCTCACAAGTGTCTCTTACACAGGCAGCATCCTCTCATATCCACACTCAATCAAACCCTCCACATTGGCATAGTTCAAATCTGAGCTGAGTATGATTTCTTCCATGACTTCTTCACTTGAGCATGGAGGTTGGGAAGGAATGGAAGGCTCACAAACTTAAAGGGTTAGTTCACCCAAAAATGAAAATTAGGCTGTGTTTTACTCACCCCGAGGCATCCTAGGTGTATATGACTTTCTTCTTTCAGATTAATCCAGTGTGAGTTATATAAAAAATTGTCCTTGCTATTCCAAGCTCTATCATTGCAGTCAGCAGGTGTTGCAGTGCTTCAGTCCAAAAGAAGTGAAATAAAAAGTGCCCATCCATAAAACAAAGTGTCTCACATGGCTCAGTCTCTTACACTTTGCCACTAAATGTAGTGGTTTTAGATCTAAGTAGCACCACCAGTGTAATGGCTTTGGACTTAAATATTAATATTAATATTAAGTTTTGATCATACTATTGGCACCAGCCAAGGAATTTCACCTTGACAATAAAGAGCAATCATGGAAGATTGTTGAATATATAAGAATTACATAAATTATAGGAAGTTGTAGTTTGATCTTTTCAATTTAGTGCATAAGACACATTGGGCCTCATTCATGAAACACGAGCAAAACGAGTTTTTGTGTAAATCGTTTGTAAAGCTGTTCTGATGTAAATTTTGGGATTCATGAAAGTGTTCGTATTTTACAAATGTTAGATGGTACACAAAAAATTTACACCGACCTGCTCCTAGCCGTAAATGGGTTGCAAATTCAATTCAATTCAATTCAATTCAATTCACGTTTATTTGTATAGCGCTTTTTACAATACAAATCGTTGCATAGCAACTTTACAGAAAATTAAGTTTCTACAATATTTAGTAGTAGCTTATCAGTGGTGACTGTCAGTTAATGTACATATGGCAGAAATGTACGGAAAAATCAATTAAAGACGTAATCAAACAGACGATGAACACTATTAACAGCAATTATTATATGATGCAGTCAAACTTATAGCAAAATTTGGTAGTTTTCCTTTTTACTATTATTATGAACAGCCGTAGGCCTAATATAATCTGCAAATTTAACACTTTTATCAAATAATTAATTACTTTTGTTAGGGATCTGTACCAATAGATGTTCCAACAAGACGGAAATGGTTTTCTATAAAATGGCCAGAATGAGGCATAACAATAAACATTCCATATGGCTGATATAGCGCTATTTGTCAGACAGAGCACTGCACAAAAGACGTATTTAGAATATCCTGGGATGGGCATTTACATCTGCAACAGTGTTAATTTCGTTGACGAATCATTTTCGTCAACGACATCTTTTTTACCGATGACAACGAGACGATAACGAACTGAAACTCTTTTTGAATGACAAAAACTATGACGTAAATCTATTGACATTTTCGTCAACGAATGAAAACGAGACGAAAATGTTAGGGAGGGACGATTTGGAAAGAGATTCATTCAGAAGGAATCTGCAGCATGGTTCAGAGGTTAGATGCGTACATATGAACCGGCGGGACATAAGCTAACATACACTTGCTGCACGTCGCATAAAACGTTCAAAAATGTCAATATGTGGGAGTAAGAGAAGA
>NW_015656605.1:884547-892914 GCF_001515625.1 Sinocyclocheilus rhinocerous
TGTGTGTCACCGCAGTTAAATCGGTGTCTATCATGATAAAACCTTAATATCAAACCTATATAATGAGTTTGGAAATTTTGGAGAAATGCTTAATAAATGCACTGTAACTAAACCCATTAGATTTTAGCTGACTAAATTTACTGTAGATGTAGTCAACTAAAATCTTATGATATTTAGTCGACTAAAACTAAAAACAATTTAGATGACTAAAATATGACTAAAACTAAATGGCATTTTAGTCAAAAGTTGTATGGACCCTCTCTGGCATGAGGTCTATTTGCATAGCTTAAAGTCCACGTTTAGAACAATGTCTAAAGGTTTTTCCTATGCAGTATTCACTTTTCAAAACAATTCCAGATTAACCTACACATTGTGCTAAAAATATGAAGACCAAACATCAATGAGTAATGCTGAACATTGACCCATGTATTCATATATGCAGTATATACCTTAATAGGTAAGGTTGCATACATTGTTGTATCATAAACAGCACTCATTAAGTATATACAGTTCTGTAAATGGAAATGAAGAAGGTTTATTCAATAGTGTGTCCATTTTTTTGTGAACGCATGTGCAAAACTGGTTTGGTCAGTCTGGGGTAGTCAGTGGTCATTCAAGAACTGTGATCAGCGAAAAAGCACATGGTGATTGGATCAGTCTTTGATCAATGTAATGCTGATGGCCACATTCCTGCCCTCCACAAATAATAAGCTTGAGGGAGAACAAAGCAGTTCCTGCATGGGTTACAGTATGTTAATGTTACCCCTCTGTTACCCCTAATTAAGCTGGTAATGCTGTTTGTGGAGTTGTTTAATCATCCTCTGCTGAGATCTTGAGAGATTCAGCGTCTTTTATTTGCAGTTGATTTCAGGCTGTGTGGCTTTAAGTCAGTTGTAGTAGTTGTGTTTAATTTTCTGAGAATGCAAACATGATGTTGAACCAACATCACATATTGTAACATTGATTCAGTGCTATTACTGTTGATGTTTTAAATTTTAAATTTCCACATTTTTTTCCATGTTAATTTGCGCGTGCAAATGTGATATCGATTCAATTACACTAATTGTACATTGTATGGATGCTTGCTATTTGGTAAGTCTTGCATCTGTGACATTAAAGCTTCATTAAGTTTATGGACTAAGTGCTTTTGGGAAAAAAAAAGAAAAAAAATCCTGAACTGATTCTGGATCAGGCTCTTGTAGTAAACAATTACACTGTCAACAATACATTTTTAGTAGACATTGCCACCCTATATAGGTCAATTACTATAAATGGATCAAGAGTTAAAAAGTAGGTAAACTGAAACTTGTGGTTAGGTATAAGTACAATGCACTATATGCATGCTTGCTTCAGCAGTTAGGCTCAGTGGTCACCGAGCAGTGCATGGAAAGTGCATGTGTAAGTGCATTGGTTTAAAAGTCTGGGGTGATTAAATTCTTGCAGAAGAGGTTTGCTTTCCGCTGCTTCTTGAAAGATGTGATGTCTTAGCAGTTTGGGTGCATTCTGCCAAAGAGGAACAGAGAGGGTGAAAGTTTTGGAGAGTGGCTCTGCCTCGTTGTGAAGGAACAACAAGGTTTTGATCATTCAGTGACTGTAGCTGGCGGGAGGGAGTATACACCTGTGGTAGTGAATTGAGGTAGAGAGTGGCAGTGCTGAAATCCACCATCAAAACCTTAAATTTGATTCTGGCCTAACCTGCTATTAAACCTGCTATGAAAAAAGCAGCAAAAACAATTTTGTCTCTAAAATTCCTTCACTGTGAACTTCTTTAATTTGGAGGGGGAGTTGCTTTATTGTTTCAGGTCTATATCACTTTGCTCACAGCTGATTGGTCCAGTTGTGGTCTGCGATCGCTTACCCAGAATAAAACCTGCTGTGAAGCAGATTAGCTGTGTAGTGAACACCACTGAAAGCCAAGCCATCTTTTTGATCCCGGAAAAACTGTTTGAGTTTGATCAAACTACATTCAAACTCATACTTAAACTAGCATATAAAAACTAGCATATAACTGTATAACACAAAACAAAACCCTAATGTACATGTTTCTTCTTGAACAAATACAAGAAAGAACAAACTAATTTATATAAAATGAAATGATTTTTGATGTTTCATGCATGGACTTCTGGGGATGTCTTTTTGCTGTTGGTCACTGCCTATTATACAGTAAAAACCATGAATTTGACAGAGTAAATTTGCATATAATGTGACATTAAATCATATATATATCTCCTTTATTCAGTAATTTGTATTTAACACATTAACCAACAAGATGTTACTGTAGATTTTTACAAAATCTCTCTCTCTCTCTCTCTCTCTGTGTGTGTGTGTGTGTGTGTGAGTGGGTGTGTGTGTGGTTTCACAGAAGCACACTGCACTCTGGATACAGCTGCCGGAAAGTGTTAAGACATTTATTAATTCCTCTTTGAGCTGTGCTCACAAGTCTCTTAAACGCTTTTCCTGGTGAGTGTTTGTTCTTGCATTCGTACATTTTAATAGCAATATATCTATGTCTGTGTGTGTGAATCTGTATTTGTTTCCACTTCCTCCCCAAATGAACTGCAGTGTGTCAAAATGATTGTCATTATAAGCATACTTTGGTTTTGTTATTTGTCTTCTTCTATTTGCATTAGCAATGGTTTTTCAATAGAATTAAACAGGAGATTCTTTGTAAAGTGCAATGGTGTGTTCATCATAACTCATTAATTTTCTAAGTGAACATAAACATGTATTCCATTATGTCACTGTAGTTGTGGTGTTCGTAGCTGTATGTGGATAAACTGTTCAAGTAGTTTCCAATACTGTGTTCAGCTGTATTGACGTTCTTCCTCCAGGCATCAAGATGAACACGAGTCAGGTCAACGCTTCACTCAAGTGCGAGAGGGACACTAGAGTAACGTCTGTACTCTTCCCTTGCCTGTACGCAGCTCTCTTTCTGGTGGCTTTTGTGTTGAACAGTCTGGCCGTCTGGATCTTCTTCAAAATCCGCAGCAGCTCAACGTTTGTCGTGTACCTGAAGAATGTAGTCGTGGCCGATCTATTGATGACACTTACTGTGCCTGTGAAGGTGCTGACCGACGCGGGCTTGGGTTCCTGGCAGCTCCGGGCTTTTCATTGCCGGTACTCAGCTGTGCTCTTCTATATCACTATGTACATCAGCATCCTCCTCCTCGGATTGATCAGCTTGGACCGCTACCTAAAGATCGTGCATCCGTTTGGGAAATGTGCTCTTCAGAGGGTCAGAGTAGGTCGGATACTGTGCACAGTTGTGTGGGTGGTTATGTTGTCGCTGGCTCTGCCGAACGTCATCCTGAGTAACCAAATGCCACAGATTTCTTCTGGTGCTAAGCTGCGATGCACCAAGATGAAGGGGAAGATGGGACTCCTGTGGCATGAAGGCTTTAACTACTTCTGCCAGGTTGTTTTTTGGGGTACGTTGGCGCTTATGGTCGTCTGCTACACCTTCATCAGCAGGAAAGTGTTTGAATCGTACCGTGCATCACAAAGCAGCAGTGACACAGCCAGCAAACAGACCACATCTAAGGTATAGTGCACTTTCTGTTACCCCTGAGAGTGCAAGCACTGAAGTTCTGTAAAGATGCAGGTAATGGGAGATAGCATGTGCTGTGGATAATGACTCAGTGTTGTTACCGCAGATAAAGTAAGACAGTTGGTTATTCATTGCAGTGTTTCCCGACCCTGTTCCTGGAGGCACACCAACACTACATGTTGGACGTCTCCCTTTCTGACTCATCCATTTCAGGTCTTGGAGTTAAGTTCAAACTAAAGAGTTAAGTTTAGAAATGTGTACTGTTGGTGTGCCTCCAGGAACAGCGGTGGGAAACTCTAATTCAGGGGAATGATGTAGATTAATATAAAGGCATGTTATGTGTTAAATCAGTTAAATCTGTGTCTATATTGCATGATCAAACCTTAATATCAAACCTATATCATGAATTTGGAAATTTTAAAGAAATGCTTAATAAATGCATTATGTTGTAACTAAACCCATTAGATTTTAGCCGACTTAAATTTAGTTGACTAAAATCTTATGATATTTAGTCGACTAAAACAATCAGAAAAAAAAAAATCAGATGACTAAAATATGGCTAAAACTAAATGGCATTTTAGTCAAAAGACTATGACTAAGACTAAATTAAAATTTGCTGTCAAAGTTAACACTGTTTGGCTATTTCTTGTGCTACTCGGAGGTGATTGGGCAAGTGAGACCGACCCCATTACATCAGTATCAACCCTCCTTCAGGGAACGAGGGTTACATATGTAACCGTGACGTTCTGTGAGCACATGAATGCTTTGGTGTTGATAGTGTTGCCATAGAAACACATAATTCAGCTCATAGTAGAATGTTACATGCTGTCATCTTGGAATTCCGGTAATTACGACATGGCGTGAATGCAGCTATTCACCATGTTGTCACTGTCACGTGACTTATCAGCATCAGTTGCGTCACTCACTGCCATTCAGAAATCCTCTCCTTTGGCTTCTTGGCATTTGTAAAGCGTCCATCAAATGCGCACTTAAGAATTTGCCAAGTAGTAGGTTATCTGGG
The DNA here is from genome assembly GCF_001515625.1 of Sinocyclocheilus rhinocerous. NCBI lineage: Eukaryota > Metazoa > Chordata > Actinopteri > Cypriniformes > Cyprinidae > Sinocyclocheilus > Sinocyclocheilus rhinocerous. The sequence goes on from NW_015656605.1 coordinate 889,116, forward strand.
TATTTTTTGCCTACTGTTTTTCGAAAACTATGAATTCACACATACATGTTCCAGCTGTGCAGAATCAGTCTTATGTAAGTTATTAGCCAGGAAATGCCTACTTAGACAGGAAGAGGCTGGCATGTCAAGCAATCAAATGTAATTTGATTTGTTTTTTCTTCTGGTATTGGTTTCTTTAGAATATCAGGCCACACAAAATTAATACCCATGGATCCTGATGATATATTGAGGTCATATGAAGAGAAGCGATCGGTCTGTGTAAGAAACTGAACATTATATACAACATTATCAACTGTAATCCAGAGCCTCAGGCAAACGGGGAAGTTTAGTCTTAAAGGGGTCATGAAATGGAGAATCAAAATGTTCTTGATATTTACACATGTGAGAGTTTACTCTACAATGAAAACATACTGCAAGTTTCAGAACTCAAACTAACTCCACAGTTTAAAATATGAATTATTATTTTCTTCTGAAATGGCCAGAAGAAATCGGGAGAGCGGTGATGTCACGATATTTATTATTTGCACTCTGGAGAGTATCAAAAGTTTTTGTTTACAGCATGTTTTTATAGAGTTGAGCAATATAGCCAATCACAGACATATCTGTTGGTTTCTTGAACACCTCTGATTAGCCCTTGTGTACAAGTTACTCAGAATTCACTCACTGCTCAAAATTCCGGATTTATTTCTTCAATCCAGGTTGAACTGCCCTGGGTTTACCGCTGTTTATGCATTAGTGAATTAAGCCAGTGACTAAATGATCAACTTCACAATGTTCCTATTAGCAGAAGTGAAAAAAAAACTGAAGTTAGAGTGAAAACAATCTGTTCTCTATATTGTGATAATTTTATATACAGAGAGCGAGCAAAGATTGCTATTTTTATAATCGCTAGAGTTTCATTTACACTGAAGTCTCAGCAGACACGTGCCTTCCAACAGAGCATTCAAATCAGCATTCAAACCATTTATGCCTAAATTGTGACCGTTTTGATGGGAAAAAACATACTTAGATTATATGTGTACCTTAGGGATATATACAATAATTTTTAAAAAAATGAATTTTTTGATCCCTTTAATCGAATCAACTTTTTACACAAAATGAGAAACCATAAAAACTTTCATTTGGCCCCTTCATTCTAGTGTTTGGTTCACGAATGCACACATCAGCGGCTCATCGGTCTTCGGTCCGAGTCGAACTCTTTCCTCAGTTCAGTGACTGCTGGAGGAACTGGAGCGCTGAGTCACTTCATTCATGACAGGATCAGATACGCCACTATTTTGGCTCATTGTCGAATGCTCGAGCCACAAACTGTTTCAGATGGTCTGTTCAGCTTCACTCTAGTTGAATTGCATTAAATTCTTGATTTGACAAGTTCCAGTTTCTGGCGTACAGCGTGTTAACTTTGTCTCCTCTCCTCCACAGGTGTTTGTGGTTGTGGGTGTTTTCTTCGTATGCTTTGCACCCTTCCACCTGGCCCGAGTCCCTTACACTCTCAGTCAGACCCGCAACACTTCTGCCCAGTGCTGGGCCCAAAACCAGCTGTACTTTGCCAAAGAGATCACGCTCTGGATATCATCTACTAACGTGTGCCTGGACCCTCTCATTTATGTGTTCCTGTGTCGAGTCTTCCGCAGGAAGCTCACAGCCGCGCTGAGCCGGCGTCCGCTCCGACACGCCTCTCTGACAGAGACCTCCACCAAAATAGAGATGTCAACCAGAGGCCACTGTAACACCAACCTGGATTGAGCTTGTCATTAACATCCTTCTCCCCAAAATATTTTTTTTTGTACAGAAAAATATAAGCATAAGCTTGTTTTAATGTTCTAAGTATGTAGATATTTGCACTAGAATTTAATAAATAAATTTAAAAACTGCACATTACTCTCTTTCTTGCAATTGAGCTGCTAAAAAGTGACAAAGCCTTGAGGGTCAGTTCATGAAATACATACATCAGTGTTAGATCAACATCGACAGGGTTATTTTCCTGTCCTTAAGTCTGCTTCATTATCAGAAACCACAGCAGTTTTAATTTCCTTTCCAGTAATCTTGCCCTTACAGTCTCCTCTTCCTGTGAACAGTGTTTGCTATTGGGGCAGAAAGTGTCAGCTTATTAAATGGATAGCTGGTAAAAGTGGGGGGAAACCTTGAATAAAAAAAAAATGCATTATATTGTACACAATGCATTATATTATTAAAAAATTTAATCATATAAATTACATATTGTGACCAACATAAAAATGGGGGGGGAAGGGGTTTTCAGAATGGTGGTTCTGAGTTTATAAGTACAGTAAAATGTGTGGTTAATCATATGAAGGGACTTTCACATTTTGTTCTACAACATAAATGAAGTAAACCAAATACACCTGCAGCATTTCTGTGATTTGTGCGGACCGGAATACATGTTGGCCAGTTCAGTATTTGTGTGACTTTATGCTCCTAATGATATTCACAGTGATGGCAAATGCACATCGTCCCACCATCAGTGCAGTCAACGACAAGACAGGAATAATGATCTATTCACAATAAAAAAATAATTATTATTTTATTTTATTTTTTTTTTTTAAAGGGGGAGAAAAAATGTGGAAGAAAATGAAACACTCCCAAAAAATGGTTTCCTCAAATATCTTTGCATGATTGTGAACTACACGCATCTATTTTTGACTAAAAGCATGTGAGTTTATATGATTGACAGATTGGACGACCATCTTTCAATCTGTTAGCAACTTACATTGTCTTTAAAATGCACACATGCATTTGATGTGCTGTCATTTATGTTGTAGAACAAAACATGAAAGTCTCTTTCTGAAATGTTTTTTAATACAAACTCAAATTTCTGAAATCTTAAAGGAGGGTCCTGAGGAAACCAATGAATTCTCTGTGTAAAAACATTATTATTTTCTAACCCTTTCCTTAGCATGCTGGAAAAGATCTAGAATAAGATCCTTTCACCGGTGGCATAACATAATCCACTAACTAACAAACAGAATAGTGCATAAACACCTTTGTTTCGACTGGACAAAAACAAGTACAAAAACTAGTCAAGCATATTTGTTTCATATTAATCTCACATTTAAAAATCAAGATGGAACATTCCTTTGATTAAACACTTGATGTTTGTCTATAGCTAGATTACTGATTATTGATTCAGTACACAGTCTGCAGTATACAGTAAAGGAGTCTTTCACTGTTCTTTATCAGTTATAATTACAGTCTAGAGTCACTAGATGGCCCCGTTGGTCTGAACACAGGGAACATGCATGTGTTGAAGGTGCTAGAAAGTGCAGTGTGTGTTTGCTAAAGCCATATTAACCTGTTAGAATCAGTGTTACTGGAGTGTAACTATGAACCAGAGTCTGTCCAGCTCAATAATGCCTATCTGCGATCACTCTATTAATCAACAGACCTATAAATAGAAAGATCAAGCGGTTCTCAGCGCTTGCATAGAATTACAGCACACAACATGCATGTGCCTTCAACACACTGAGTCATGGAGATATGCATGTATGCAAACAAAACTATCAGCAAATCCTTCAGGGGCCAGATCTCAGTTAGGGTGAACGATGCTTGCTGCCCTTACCTTCAAAAATAACACATGCATATTCAAACACACACACACACACACACAGACACACATACACGAATGCTGTATGTTTAAGTGTAGATGTTGGATAGTGCATTGGCAGAAGGTTGATGTCTGTGCTCCGAGGGAGTTTGTGTGTGTGTGTGTGTGTGTGTGTGTGTGTTTGTGTGTGTGTGTGTGTGTGTGTGTGTGTCTCTGTGTGTGTGTGTGTGTGTGTGT
>NW_015656605.1:895568-899256 GCF_001515625.1 Sinocyclocheilus rhinocerous
TGTGTGTGTGTGTGTGTGTGTGTGTGTGACAGATGCCGGAGTATCGGGTCTCTCCGGCCTGCTGGATGTTCTTACACACACTGATAACAGCGAGACCCTGCTCTCCTCATGCACTGGAGAGCTGATTTACTGGTGTCTCTGCGCAGATATAATCTTATAAAGTTACACATAAACTCATGGCCACTTTGTCTGGACGGTTACTTTACAGTTCAGTTACCGTAAGTAGTGTAACTAAGATTTCAGTAATAATATTACAGTTACCATAAAACAGCTTACTTTTGATGCCTCAACCCCTACTGATTTGAAATCCAACAATTCCTAGATTTATTTTCATATTTTCATGGCTCGCGCAGGCACATGAAGTCAGCAGTGCATCAGGAAAGCTTGGAATATGGAGAAGCTTACATTCAGGCGACGGAAATATTGCCATTACACTGATTTTGTCAGGAGAAAAGCTGATCTGAACACAGATGTGTAAGTTGTGGCATTACTTTACTCTGGCATTACATGGCATCCCTCTGATCCCCATATAAATTATATTACTATAATTAAAAATCTTATGAACTTATGTGATTTCTTTTGATAAAATACTTAATGAAAAATAATCATATATGGGTAACAGAGAAATTATAGCTACAATTAGCTTCAAGCTACACATGACAATTAATACTTTTACACTTTTACTTAAAAGTCATCATCAATCACCATTGAGTGCTTCTAATAACTTCTGTCTCCGATCCAATGTAGATTTTGGTCAAATGATATGTTAGTAACAGAAATATTAGTTAGGCAGTTAGTAACATTTTAGAAGAATTGTATTGGGAAGATACATAATTACAACTTCTGCTGGCCGTGAAGGAAATGTAACTAGTAGTGTAACTAATTACTGTTGCCAGATAGTAATAAGTAAAGTAATAACATTACTTTTGAAAGGAGTAACTAGTAACCAGTAATAAATTACATTTTTGGAGTAAGGACATGCAATGTTACATACATGATAGCCTATACACACAGACGATGACACTGCACGACATAATGCAATGCCAGAGAAAACAGAATGCGAGATAAATATGAAAGTTTCCAGATAGCCTAATAAGAAGAGTTTCCATGACAACACATGCACAACACTGCACACGGTGTTGTGAGGGGCGGGGCCAACGCGAACGCGTCCTCGCGGCGTGGAGCGTCGATAGAAGCCGCATCGCGTCCTTCTGCGGAGCGTCAGTGCGGCAAGATGTTCAACAGCCTCCTGACACAGTTCGACGACGAGCCCTTCTTCGCGTAAGCCTCACACACTTTTATATTAGACAGTCTGAAAATATAACCGTATTGACCTAGTTTTAGAATAAAGTCGAAAAACATATCAGTTTATGAGCTATTAAGTTCAGTGCGTCAAAATGTTGTGATTCAAAACATATCATGTTATATAAGGATTTGTTTCATTAGTTATTTTTTTTAGTGCTATAATGCTATTATGGTGTTTTTATCTATTTATTTATTGCTGACTGATATGCCATACGCAAATGTAATATGTACTAATTAAATTAACATGTATTGTCATGTGAAGTAAAAACATACATGAAACCTAATAGAACAAATTGGAAAAAATGTTTATGTTAACATATATATCTAGCCTATACAAATATGTATTGTATGTATGTGTAATACCTTTTCGGACATATATTTCATGTACATGTATATCCATTGTAAAACCAGTCAATAATAATCAAAAGTATACAAAATATGAACATACAAATTTTGCTATGGTGATTTTATACAGTATACGTTAAAAACTTATATCTTCATCTACCCAGATAATGTATGTACAGTATGTGAGAATTATTGGTAACATATATGGCAATATCACTCTTGATATAGAGCAATATATGTAATATATTGCATTTCCGTATGGGATCGTAAGCCCTAAACACTGCTTTGTTATTAGTGCAATAAATCTTGATTTATTTTCAGCTGGTGTGTCTTTCAATCAGCTGTTACTGTACATGTCCTTAACCCAGTCCATGCAGGCTCACATATAAAGTGTTGTGCTGTTTCATACATGAGCGTCAGTCTTACAGTAGTTTAGTTTAACTCAGAGTCACTGTAGAGATCAATGCACGGGTCAGTGTGCTTTATCAAGTCATGTCACTCGGCGGCTGTTCACTAAGCTTACGATTAAATTTCATATTTGAAATCACCAATGAAATCTGACAACAACTGTATCATAAATGTTGTTTACTTTGCTCAAATAGCGAAGTATTTCTCAGGCACGTCTCAGAGCGTTGACTGTTTCTATAGCAACCGGGACTTCTAACGGCAGCTGCAGTGACACGCTGACTTTACCGATTAGCGATTGGCTCTTTTGCTCAGAAGGCGGGGCTTCGTTCGATAGAGCGGCCATATTGAGTGTTGCATATTTTCCCCATTCAAAACTATACGAGCGGCACGTCTTGGGTATTCTATAGTCTTTGGCTTTATCCCATTGTGCTGTCAATTAGAACGTGTAATGAAGTTTCTTGTCTGTCTTCTTTCTGTTCTTAAGTAGCTCATCAAGGTAGGCACGTCTGTTCTCAATGCATGCAGAGCAGTGCTTCTCAACTCCACACTGAACGACTACTGTCTATCATACAAAAGTAACAGAGATGTCCTTAAAATCGAACATTAAACTGTATAATAAAGCAATAATCCCCGTGAAGCTGTGGTTTACAGTGAATTTATAACAGCTAAGGACCGTTGTTAGGTATGACGCAAAGCGGTTATAAATTCACTGTAAACCACGGCTTCACGGGGATTATTGCTTTTATAAAACGGTTATTCCATATACGTAGTATGGTTTCACAAAATAAAACAGAGCAAATAAAGTGTAATGATATTAATAAAAACCATATTCTTCCACCAAACAATGTAGTTCCTCAGAAACCGTTGTGGTTGCAACAAAGTGGTTGCCAAGCAACACACAAACGTAAACAAAGGTGTATGTTACTCAAACATAAACAAAGGTGTATGTTAGTTTATAGAGTAATTTACAACAGCTTCGAACGTGGCTCAACCAATCAGAATCAAGGACCGTAACTATCCGTTTTATAATATTAGCATGAACTACATTGGCCCGACAGTATAGAAAATTATAAGCATGACACAGACATGACAGTTTGGATGACTCTCAACAGTCAGTGATTCACTGCACAGCACACACAAATGATGTCTATCCTCACTGTGAATCTGTATTTAATGTAGTCTGGGTCATATTTTCTTTCTCATGGTTTTTGAGAACGAGGGCATGTCCACGTCGACATCTGGTGTCGCGACTCATCCGAACTGAACAAGATCTATGATTGTCACACCTCTCCAGTTGAGAAGCACTGTCACAACAATCAGAACAATATTACCAACACAATGATATTTTTTATTAAAGGGATCATATGATGTTGCTAAAAAGAACATTATTTTGTGTATTTGGTGTAATGAAATGTGTTTATGCGGTTTAAGGTTCAAAAAACACATTATTTTCAGATCACTGTACATTATTGTTTCTCCTCTATGCCCCGCCTTTCTGAAACGCGTCGATTTTTACAAAGCTCATCAGTCTGAAAAGCGAGGTGTGCTCTGATTGACCAGCTATCCAGTGCGTTGTGATTGGACGAATTCCTCAAGCGTGTGACGGAAATGTTACGCCCCTACCATACTG
>NW_015656605.1:902896-915851 GCF_001515625.1 Sinocyclocheilus rhinocerous
GAACAGCCCCACTTTATAAAGATATCGTCCTCTTTTGGAAGGCCAAACAAAGTAGTTTCGCTTTCACAACGAAACACAGCGTCACACACCGCGGCCTTGAGTGAGCGGAGGCCGCGGGGCCTAGAGTGAGCGGAGGCCGGCTTGAGTGAGCGGATATCGTCCTCTTTTGGAAGGCCAAACAAAGTAGTTTCGCTTTTACAACGAATTACACAGTGCCTTCACGACGTGGCGGTGGCAACAACAATAATACTACAGCGAGAATAAAAGTTATGCCTTCTTTCTTTGCGTGAACATTTGGGCGGCGTTATGCAAATCTTCCCACATAGTGAGGTAGACATGTGGGCCGTGTTAGAACGAGCCGTTTTAGGTAGGCGTGGCTGACTCTTAACTTTTATAAAGAATATCTCTTTGGATTTGAGACTTTAGTCTTTGCAACTTTACAGATCTTCTTTATGCACCAAGAGCTTGTAACACTCCAAAGAGAAAGGAACAATTTAAATTGCATCATATGACCCCTTTAATTGTATTCTGTCTGGTCTCCTTCTTTAGCGACCCGTTCCAGGTGCATCATGAGCGCATGCGGCAGATGATGAGGGGTTTCTCTGACCCCTTCGGTCAGGGCTTCATGCCCAGCATCACAGACGGACGTCACAGGGGTCACAGGGCTGCGGCTCAACCCAACACCAGCCCGAACGCCCGCAGCGACCCAGTGAGTGCCGGAGTTTGCTTTTGCTTGTCTTTCTTAATGCAAACTACTTATTCTTCCTTCAGACTGTGTTGTCTAATCTCATTGACCACGGAGCGGTTTATACACTTGGCACTTCCCATTCTAGATGCACATGATCAGGGTTTGAAATTAACACCCGCCAAATGCAGGTAAAAAAATCAGCTGTGGCAGGTAACGCTGTCAAATCACTTGCCAATTTGGCGGGTTACTTTTCATAAGTTATGTTCACTCATTTATTTCTTGGGGAAGTTCATGCAAGCCAAATCTGCGCAGCTTTAGCACACATACTGAACTCGTGAGACATTATGACATTATCGAGTATATTGCAAAAACCAAACAAAACACACCTACAGAGGCACGCATACGCGACGAGATGAAGTCTGGTTAGACCAACACAGCTTTAGAGTGCGTGCGCATTTAGAGTGCATACTTTCACTGCATGATTCAGTCTATTAATATGCATTAAGAATGATCACATAATTCAAGATAAGGGGGCAGAAAATGTATATATTTATATGATTTCATATAGTTAATCAATTTCACACGAAGAGTGCTGTTTTTTTTTTGGTTTTTTTAAAGCATGGTTACAAATGTGATATTGATTTTATACAACAGTTCAATAAACAATACGTTAATATCAAGAGACTTACGTTTTAGACACCATATTGGCTGTTTTTGCACTATTTCGCCAACAAAAATAATTCCAAACACCGTTTAGTTCCTGAATGAATCACTCGTTTAAATTATTCGGTTCAATCGCAATGACTCACGTAACAGTGACTTGCTGCCACCTGCTGGCGGTTTTAATTGTTTTAATTTTAAATTTCAAGCATCTTTTCATTTTTAAAATAATTGCAAATGTCAGTATTCAACATTTCATGTTTAAAATATCAAAACATTATTTATGCATTTGTAACTGCAGGGTAAAACATTCCATGTCCCTCTAAGCTGCATTAACATGTGTAAATACATCTAAATGCCACTTCATAATTCATATGCAACTTCTGCAAAGATGAATTTTGTTGATATTGATTTCATTTGTTTAGTAACAGCGTAAATGTATTATTATTATAATTGACTGATTAAATGTAAGAATTTGACTCAAAAGATGATGCACACTTTTAGAAAAATGGCTTTATAAAGGTAAAAATGCCCATAAAAGGTCAAAATCAATTTGAACTTACTGGAAAATATTAATTTATATCACTGCTGTGAACTGACCACACAGAATATGAAATATATATAAAAAACTTTAGGAGTCAGCTGTCCACGGTAGTCCTTATGATATCAGCACAATAACACACTCGGCAAAATATCATCTAATTATCGTCATAAAATCCCAGAAAATATTGAGATATCATTTTTTGTCAATATCACACACCCCTACTGACACAAAATGATTTGCAATGGTCGCTTCGTCACGCCCAGACATCCTCAAACTGTTGGTTTATTTATGTTTTTTTGGCTAGTAGAAGTTATGAATGGCCGGTAACTTAAAAATTTAGTAGCCAAATTGGCTGGTGAGTGAAAAAGTTTATTTCAATCCCTGCACATGATTATCATAGTATCACAGAGACTGCAGTCCAGACCTCGCTCCAATCACACATGCCGTCCACACCGTTCTCCTCAAACACATCTTCTTTCCCAGTTTCACAGTGAGGTTCACGAAGGACATGTGGCAGTTTGGTCATCGGAGCTCGTATTACAGCGCAGTGGACTGCTCGCTATCAAGCGCTTTTATTTGATGGAGTATTTATAGACAACAGGAAGGCTTTGTTCTACTGACACAGTTCTGACACTCACACACACACCTTTACTGGAAGTTACACACCACACTTTCTCAAGTTACTCAGGTTTAGGTGATTGTTCACATTAATAACTATGAAAAATAGTGTCACGTTCCTTTTTGGTTTAAGTTTTTCTGTGCCCCCATTCAGTTCCCCAGTTTATCTCCCTGGTTGTTAATTAGCTCCTCACCTGTTTCTGTTCTCCTTAATTATGTTCCTCTGATTATTTAAGCCCTGTATTTTCCTCTGTTTCCTTGTCTTGCGTTAATGTTGGACAATGTTAGATAACTCCTGTGTTCTTCAGCATTTCTTTCTAGAATCTTTATTAAATACTTTATATAACATATATATATATATATATATCATGTTCACATGTGTTATAGACAACAAGTAAAGTTTTTATTCAGTTATGACATATGTGAATGTATTTTCTTGGATTGAAGGTAAAATTATAGGGCAAAATATACTTTGTATATGTTTAATATATATATTTATATTTTTTAAATGTATTTTAAAAAATGGCCAAAAATGTATTGGTAGAAAATATATTTCTGTACATATATTTTGAAACATATTATTGCAAATAATTTTTGGCAATGTTTTTGTGTATTTTAATATATTTAAAAATATATATATTTGAAAATATATTTTTTGCTGTATGGGCTGCATATTTTATTTTTGTGTATTATTACACACAATCAGTATAAAAATTGCCAGATAAGCTATAAAAAGCAGAAGTATTTTTAAATTTGAATCAGCATTATTAAAGTAATATCCATGTGTGAGATGACGATAAAATAAATGTTATAAATATATTAGAATAAATAAATCTTGTTATAATAGTGCTTTATAATTCATATATATCTATACAACTTAAATATTACCTTATATATTACTTATAATAGTGCTTTTTAATACATATATAAACTATATATATAATTATGTTGTAATAACTGGAATAACGCCCACTGGAGTCTCATCAGTAGGTATGCACTGATAGCTCTGAAGTCTGGAGCAGGTTATGTTCAGAGAATAAGCTGTTATGGCTACGTACATACCCTGAAAGTTACCTCTGATTTTGGAAGTGAATGCTGAGTTTATCTGCTTACTTACCCTTAAACATACCCAGGTTTGTCACATAATCTGCTTTATGGTGTTATATCAGCTTCATTGATTATAAAGGGAGCGTCTTCGCTCGATTTCTGTTTTATTTTTCATGCTTATAAGTACACACTGCAAAATGTCGGGAGTGATGATCATATTAAAATTGACATAGTGATAACCATAGCAATGATGGGACAAAAAAAATCTGTGTCAAAATATATCTGTGCATTAAGTCTTGCATTGTACGTGCATGCAATAGACCGGCCACTTGTTCCATTACCTGTAACGTGTTTCTTTGTTATTTTATTACTTTAATTTGATATTTTTAATGCAATGTTTGCATAATTGAACAACATTTAAAGGATACATACTAATGTTATAATGTATTATTTACTTATAATTATTAATAGCATTAATAATTAACTAATTAAATGTTTTTCTTTTTAAGTAGTTAAATTGAAAAATATAAATGGCTATGGTACCAAAATTGGTACTGAGAACCGTGAAATTTTACTGGTTTGATTACTGAAAGTTTGGTAACATGACAGAATTCTCAAAATAAAAATCATATATATTTTCACTAGTGAAAAAATTAAAAGATTTGTGAAAAACTACAGCACACAAGACAGGAAATGAAACAAAAGTCCAAACAGACATAGAACATGTAACTCTGTAAACTTTTAAGACAAACCTGAATCACATTGGCTATAAATGTCATGTGACTAATCACTTTTCACTCGTTTTCTCTGAAAATGAAAATGTGTGCACACTTTATAATCAGATTTTCTCAAAAGAACTCATCAAAATAATGTAATGTTTGCCACAGGTTTAATTAAATTAATAAATCAGAATATTTAACTTATTTAAATTTCTTTTTGGAGTACCCCAAATATAGGACGACCCTCTGGTTATTGCCTTGTTGCAGGTCAGCAGACGTGATTTTGCGGGACAGGTGGAAGAGTGAGCTATTATTAGACTACAGTAAACATTGATTTATGTTAGATGGAAAGCCTGTTTGCTGTGACATTGGATGCTTTAAACCGTATTAAATATTGTGAGCGACTCGGTGACTGGCACTCAGTTTGCCAGGTTCGAGCGATATAACACAGGATCTTTTCAGTCCACTAAATAGTATGAACTGAATATGAATGTCCTTAAGCAGTGACTAAGTTATGGTTCTTCATTAGTCTATACACATCCGTTTTACCAGATTCAGTGCATCTTGAACTTGTAACCTGGTTTTATTGATTCTGGCCGCTTCAAACAGAGCTTTCATATCCAGTGTGTGAAATCCTAGCAGGTGTAACAGTATTTAACCATCACCAGTTCTCTTCTGATGAAGTCCACACCGGCCCGGTTCCTTTGCTCCGTCCACACAGCCGTCATCAGCAAAAAACACCCTCTCTGAAAGTGTTGGTTGGTTATTTTTCCCAATCAAGCTAGAACAGTATTGATCTTTAAACCCCGAAAATTCCAGTTTGCACGTTTTTATTAACTTTTTTATTTATTGTGGTATTGTAATTGTGGAGCTCTTCTTATGACAAAGCTTTCAGAGCTTGAATTCTAAACAGTTGACAATTTATCATTTGCACAATTTAAACATTCAAGCGATTTTAAACTATTCAAGTGCAAGAAGACGCGAAAGAGAACTCAGTTCAGTACTTACACACTCTGTGCGCTCACACTTAAAGCACACACACATAATGCTGCCTCTCAGACAGTGTGTGAATGCAAAATCGATTTCTTTTTAACGGCTTATTGCATGTAAATAATCTATGTCAAAATAACTGTCTTGGTGAGTGTTCATGTAAACACAGTCGATTATGTCTTAAGTGACCGTAAACAGTTGAGAAAGAAACCGCACAAGTATTTTCAGTGCGGGTCCTCCCAAAGTACACAAGTTGTGTAGGGCCCCCAAACCACCAGCTCTTAAACATGATTTAATTACTATAGGGCTGTGCGATTAATAGAATTTTAGATTTTATTTTTGATTTCAACGATTATGAAAACAGGATGCTGTATTCTGTTGCTTTATTTTAATGCGGCATCCTTCCTCTGTAACATCAAAATCAGTCAAATCTGTTGTAATATAGTCTCCTGCCGAACGTGCCCGATACTTAAAAAGAGTTAGAAGTGTACTGAGCTGCAAAAGAGACACTGTTCCCCGGGTGGCTTTCTATACACACGATGCGAGAGCGAAACACTATGAACAAGTATAAGCTAGTTTGGGATTTGGGTGTGCGCTTAAACGGACAAATACACAAATACAAATGTCAGAATGTCTTGGTGAGTTTTTGTGTGAACATCAACTGTTGGGAAAGTAATCAAATGTCAGTATATTAAATCTTATTGTAAATCAAACAACAAAAGAAAATAAGAAAATCATTCTCCTCTCTTCACTAAATAATTTTTGTAACTTTAATAAGAATGAATCAATGTATATTTAAGTGTTTTTTATTTACATTTGATCATTCAATTTCTGTATAGTAGACTATTATTTTTAGTAGACTAAATTGTTTAGTTCATTTGTATTGTATTTGGCCTATTGTTTTTTTTTTTTATTGTACTACTGATGGTTTCAACTCACTGTTGTTTATTGACAGTGAAAGTGCTCTGAAAGTTGGTTGGTGGTCAATTTAGGGTTTTTATGAACACACTGACCATGGCCTGACAAAGTTTTGCTCCGGGCCCCCAGAAGTCTAGGACCGGCACTGAGTATAATGGATCCATGCATTTGGTCTTAAAGTGACAGCAGCCTAATGCTTCTGTCTGTGTTCTTATTGTTAATCAGAAACACTCACTGCTCTTGACTGAATAACTTTAGTAACTTTAATCATAAGGATTTGCCTGTATTTATTTATACAGTGAAGACTATGCAGTGTTATTTTACATTTGATTACTATATTCCATTTCTGTGCCTAAATAGTACTTTTAGACCTGTAAAACTTTTAGTGCTATTGCTTGTAATTTTTTATTAGTTATTATTTTATTACTTCATAAATTCAGTTTAAAATAAAGCAATAAGCCCAAAGAAGCCGTGGTTTACAGTGAATTTATAATGACGCGAAGCGGAGTCTAAAACCCCCTTAGCTGTTATAAATTCACTGTAAACCACGGCTTCTTTGGGCGTAGAGTAATTAGCCTTTTTCACAAAAATCGGAAATTATGTCAGCGCAGGGTAAAGTTAGTTCTGTTACAGGTCTGCACCCATAGATATGTATATATATATATATATATATATATATATATATACAGGTGCATATTAAAAGAACCAAAGACTTAAACTACTTCAGTCTGTGTGCATTGAATTTATTTAATACACGAGTTTCACAATTTGAGTTGAATTACTGAAATAAATGAACTTTTCCATGACATTCTAATTTATTGAGATGCACCTATATATCTGTCTGCGCCTATTATATTAGTATGCCCTTTTCTCAAATAATGCTTCTTACCTTTTCTGTTTTGTCTGTTTTCCAAGTTGTTGTTATATAATCTACAAAGAAAGAAAATTTTACTTGTTTGTCACTCATATGCCTCTGACTTGCGAGATAATGCGCTCAACATAGAGCCGGATGGTTTCTATTCTCCATCTCCGACATCCTTTTTATGTAGTCTTTTATCTCCGGTACATTTGAGCGCATTATCTCAGTTTACTCTGCCATTTCCCTCGAATCACCACATCATGATAAATTACTTAAAAATGACAACATTTATGTCCAGATGCACAATTTTTTCCAAGAGTACATTAAACAATTAACTGAGTCCGGTTGAAGCATATTAAACTCAACACAACAACGTAATCGGATACAATAGGAATAAAGTCATGAATCCGAGTCATCTCTTGTTTAATATGTATTTCCCAGGGCTCATTATACAACGTATATTTAAACCATCACGTTAATAATGCAAAGGTGAGCAAGTAGAAAATACAATATTACTTTAATAATAATAACAATAATGATAAAAGCAAAAAAATTTCACGTGGAGAGTCATAATGCACAGCCAGCACCAAACGGACAGAAAGGCGAAACTAACTGAATTATAACTGCCACCATTTAGAATTAAACAAACTTGTATTTGATGACCCGAGCTGAGGCAAAAAGTTAATTGTGAAATGTTTGTGCTTTGTAGAGTAATGTACCTGCAGTTCAAGCATTTTCATAATCTCTAATTTGTATAAAAAACTTTGATTCTCGAACTCATTCTTGTTAAGTACGGCCGCAGTTGTCACCGGAAAAACGTTTACCCTGCAAGCACCAGAAACACGGAAGTGTGAAAAAGGCTAGCTTCGAGCGCGGCTCAGCCAATCAGAATCAAGGACCGGAACTAATAATCAAGCTTCCTTAAGCTGTTGCATTACAAACTTACAGAGCACCATCTAGAGTCGTACGCTTACACATTTCTGTATCTTCCTAACAATATAAAATATAAATCAACACCTAAATTGTAAAAACACAAATACATTCAGGTCAGATGATTGTATTCCCCTTCATTTACCTAAACCAAATTCAGGCCCTGGCTTTGAGTTTCAGGACTGTCCTGCCAAATACAGGACAGGTGCTCTCCCTACCCAAATACCACACTATTTTCATAATCGAAAGCCCAGCTAATCAGATCTGAGCTGGTGATTTCAGCAGATTTTCTTGCTGTTTGTGTGTGCCGTGTGCTTGGGACGGTCAGAAACCACTGGTAGATGATCTGAATATTTTTGGATTATGGCTATTGGCAGAACAAATCGCTGCTGTCGAGTAACACATTCTCAGACGCAGACAGGACAGTGTGCTCAGTTAACTAAACTAGTTCACTGTTAGCTAGAATAGGTTTTTAAAAGTGAACAATTATTGGACTATGACATTTCCCTTCCGGTTGGCTGCTTCACATGGTGATCATCATTTGATCGTGTATAATACTTCTACACATTTGGCAACGTTGCGCAGCAGAGTCACATGTGCATTTAGTAACAGAGCAACCTGAGAAATGTTTTCAATGTTAAGGCCGCATCCGAGGTGTTACTGATGTCGTGATCATTCCCAGAACCGTGTCGTCTTCGGAGAGCTCTGCTGTGTGGCTCATTTGCTAAATCAAAAGTGTTTTCCCAGTGGGTCTGTTGAATCATTCTTCTGCCCAGATGAGACCAGCGCTGTGAAAGCATGCAGCATAAATGGGTCGTGACCTCAGGCCTGTGTCTTCCAAACACAGCCCACCTAAAATAGCGTTCGTGACCCGTCCTCCGGCAGGTTAAAAATACACTCCAGCGAGAGCAGATAGCTGAGCCGTGCTCTCCAGGGGCTTTATTAGCTTCAGGAGAAACCTTCAGAGAAACACGAGCTGCTTCTCCATTATTAGACGCCATAACCAGAGACAGCTACCAATTTTGGGAGTCATCCAGAGCTCTCAGCACCAAGAGTTACTGAAGCATTCATGCTTTTGTCAGGATTACATTCTGTTTAGTTTTCATTTTGTTTCTGTGTTTTCTGTGCCTCCTTATTGTTCAGTCCTGTTTTCTGCTTGTTTGTCTGCATGGTTGGTAATTAGCTGCACCTGTTCATTATTTAGTTGCCCTTGTGTATGTAGCCCTGTGTTTTCAGTGAGTGTTCGTCATCTGTTGGTGTGTTTAACTAAGTGTGATTGTCCTGCATGTTTTGTTTTTTGTGTTTATTGTGACAGTTTTCACACATAGTTCTTCAGTCCATCCACACAAACACATACAATTGTCTTTTCACACATTGTACAATTTTATTCTCCATTTGTCCAGATGGGTATATCTCATGAAAACTTCAAAAAACGTCTGGATTAAACTCCAAAATGAAAAGAAACTGAATTATCCAAGAAAATTTATATTTTGCAGTTATATTTTGTGACATTTTTCCCCTTTGACAATTAATAACCTCCCTAGCCCAAAAAATATTTTCTCATTACTGTAATGCAAAAAATAAATAATCAATCAATCATATTGATCATTTAAACTCTTGTGTAATTATAAATCATGGTAGTATCATTATGGCCAATAAAACATTGTTAAAAGTTGCTGACAACATTGATATCCCTTCTGAAAATCATGCACACTTTAGCATATTTTTAAAAAGAGTACTTATTACAGAAATAATGTACTAGAATATAAAGGAATTTACTTTAAAAGTGTGAACTGAATGAAATGTTTTTGGATTAAATGAAAATGTGTTATTGTTAGATGCAATCTGTTGAACTTAATGCTTTTTGACCCGCCTAAGTAGGAGTTATGTAATTTCATAATTACTTCTTTTGTCTTTGAAATATGCTTAAATTACTGCTGAATGTACTGACAAGCACTTATGGTAACTTAAATTATATATTTTGTCATTATATAATTTCTGTTGAAACTTGTATGTTAAATACACTTGTAATTACACATTTGTAATGATGAAGCTGCAATTTAGAACATTTTAAATATATTAGCTTTTAATCTAATATTGAATAACACACTAAATTTCAAATGATAATCAAGTGTGTTTTAGTATGTTAGTCAACACATCAAAATAATCACAGATTAAAGTGATCTTTTCATATAATTTTATCTGCAAGTACAGTTTTTTTAATAGTATACATTCAATACAAAAGCACATTAATTATTACAAAAAAAAGGCTTTTTCCGCCATAAAGATATTATGTTATAGTTTATTTGAATGTATAAGAAAAATGCATTTAACAATGGTAGCAGGTCACCATTTCTTCTACACTTTAAACATTTTAAATATTTTTGCAGTTCGCTTCAGTAGTCCTGCAGTGACAAATGCATGAACAAATATTCCATGTAGTCTTTCAGTTAACTATAATATTTATTGTATTAATTAAAGCACATTGAGGTATAGTACATCACACTACAGGACACTGCTTAACATGTCACTACCGCATGTTAGAATTCATATCAGTTCAATATAAAATAATCAAAAATAAAGTTCCTGTTTTGAAATCCGAATGGGTCAGAATGGGTTGCGGATGCATTTGATGTTAACTCTGGTAGCACAACTTCATGCAACTTCATACACGCCAAAGAACATCACAGCATCACACAGTCTGCATTTAAGCTCTAAATATAAGAAAACTGGTTTAAAGACAGTCTGTAAGGAAAGTTAAGTTTGAATAACTGCTGTCTGCAGTATATATAGAGAAGCATGTGCGTGCATGTGAAGGAAGGTCAGTAAATGTGTGTGATTAATGTCAACAGGAGCTGGATTTCTTTAGCAATCCTTTCGCTATGAGGAACAGGATGGAGGCCATGCATAGAAATCTTGTAAGTCTGACTTCTTCAACACCGCGTCAGTGACCATCTTTCACTGATTAGAATGAATAGACCTCATACAAGGATGTTGAAACACGCTGTTCTTTTGAAATGGGTTTTTATAATGAGCTGTTTTCTTAGTCATCATCAGTAGGGATGGCAGTTGTAAGCAATTCAGTGATTCGGATTCTTTCAAGATTTTTAAGTAGCACTTCTCACAAATGAACTTTGTTGTAAAAGAGTGTCTTTCACTGTACAAACAACCAGTCACACAGATGAACTGGTGACTCCCGAGTGCTCGACTGAATTCAGCGTCCCTGAGATGTTTTTGTAACTGTTTCTTTCAGGAGAACATGGCGTCAGACCCCAACAGCCACTCGTATTCCTCTTCCTCCGTCATGACGTACTCTAAGATGGGAGACGAGCCGGCGAAAGTCTTCCAGGCCTCGTCTCAGACGCGCTGTGCTCCTGGAGGAGTGAGTCCTGCTCTCAAACACTCACACCGCAGCACCTCCTGCGGATCAGTGTTATGATGGGTGCTTTATGGTGTGTTCAGATAAAGGAGACCAGGAGGAGTCTGAAGGACTCTGAGAGCGGACTGCAGAAGATGTCCATCGCCCATCACATCCAGGACAGAGGCCACGTCATCGAGAGGAAAGAGAATAGGAAAACCGGAGAGAAGGAGCTCAACCAGGACTTCCAGAACATGGATGAAAGTGAGGAGGCATTTAAAGAGACAAACACCAGTTTCTCAGCAGTGAAAAACGCTTTCAGTGCATGCTCTTTTACTATTTTATTTTACTGCACAAGTATTCTTTTTATTAGTTATGTTCGCTCAGTAATCGCTTCTCCACAAATTAAGGCCTAAAAAGGTCTTAAATTCATAAAGTCATGCATTAAATGTTGCATGCACTGCAACAAAAAAATAAGCGTCTTCCAAGCTATTTGTGTTTTCCAGTACAAATATCTAAACATCCTCAAATCACGATACATTTTTTTGTACATTGTTTCCTGAGAAACTGAACAAAATGAGTGATTGCTTGAAACAAGAACAAATATCTGCCCATAAGGAAATAAAAATGTCTTATTTTAAGTAATTTTGTAAATGCATCTTGTATTTAAGAATCTTTACACATTTGCACTGGAAAACAAGACACAAATACTGAGGAAGAGCATCCGTTTTTTGCAGTGAGATCAGAAGTACAGTTTTAGTGTTTGAGATCAGAGCTATTCAAGCCTTAAACAGTTTTTTTTAAATGAATTCAAAAGTAATGGTGTATTTTTTTTAAACTTTGAAGCATTCTAATACAAGACATTTACATTTAGAGACCATATTAATGTTTAACTTATTCCTTAAATTTTTTTGTTTGGTTATAAAAAGGTCTTTAAAAAGTCTTAAATTCACCTTAATAAAACCTGCAGAAGCTACTTCTAATACTTAGCAATTTGCTCATCAGTTTTGAATCCTTACTCCTATAAAGTCTTAAAGGGATCATATGATGCTGCTAAAAAGAACATTATTTTGTGTATTTGGTGTAATGAAATGTGTTTATGCGGTTTAAGGTTAAAAACCACATTATTTTCCACATACTGTACATTATTGTTTCTCCTCTATGGCAACTTTACAGATCTTCTTTATGCACCAAGAGCTTGTAACACTCCAAAGAGAAAGGAAAAATTTAAATCGCATCATATGACCCCTTTAAGCCAAAATGTGACGTTTTTAAGCAGTGAGAGTTTTACTTGGCTAACAATGGACAAACACATCCTTGCATTACATTAATGAGGCCAAAATGCATGTTTTGATCCAGAAACGCATATTAAGTTGCAATAATGCAGAAACAAAAATAATCAAATAATAATCAAATAATAAACTTGAAAGGAATTTGTGCTCTGCATTTCACCCATCCAAGTGCACACAGACACACACACAGCAGTGAGTAATGAACACACACACACACAGCAGTGAGTAGTGAACACACACACACACAGCAGTGAGTAGTGAACACACACACACACACATACACAGCAGAGAGTAATGAACACATACGGGGACTCTCCATAGGCATAATGGTT
>NW_015656605.1:916465-921969 GCF_001515625.1 Sinocyclocheilus rhinocerous
CACACACACACACACACACACACTGAGTAATGAACACACACACACACACACAGGTTCTTGCTCAAAGGTCTCTCCTCAGTCGTGGTACTGAAGGTAGAAGAGAGCGCTGGTTATTCACTCCCCCCACCGACAATTCCTGCCGGACCTGAGACTCAAACCCACGACCTTCAGGTTGCAAGTCCGACTCTCTAACCATTAGGCCACAACTGCTCCTTAAAAAGATGTTGTGAGATCATAAGTCATATGCACTTGATGTTGAGGATGTTATATTTTATGTAATATATTGCATGACTATCATTCACCAACCACTGTGGCCCAAAAAAAGCTAATTTCCCAGCCTGGAAATGAGTCCTGACCGCAGGACAGAAGATCACAGAGACCTGAGCTGAGCTCTTTGATTTGTGTTTCTGACGCTGTGTTCTGTCTCCCAGCGGAGGCCCAGTCCTTCGACGAGGAGTGGCAGAGAGAGGTGTCCAGCTTCCAGGCGTCTGCGCCCATGTCCCGCCTGGAAGCACCGAGACAGCGAGCGGTTCAGCGAGCGGCCATCACTGCACCACAGCACACTCGCAGGTCAGAGACACCACACAAATCAAGAGTTTATTTGCAAAAACAGATATGTTAACAGATAATGTTATCATGTTTTTATTGTCTTTTATTGTGTTAGTTAGCTGTTTTTTGTAGTTACTTTTTAACCTAATCAAAATAACCCAACTGCAGTTTGATTGAGATGAACTGAAACGCACAATGAAAAAACATGATTTCTGAGAATTGTTAAAAACGGAGTTATCTGCTTTTGCAAATGAACTCTTCAAATATACATTGTCAAATAGATCATTGAATATATTTCAAAACATAAAACACATGTATTTGCTAAAATGTGTTTCAAAATATATTTACATAAATATATTTTCTACCAATGTATTTTTTGTACATTTTTATTCTGTATATTTTTCCAAGAACATTTGAAGAAAAACTTTGTTTGTTGTCTATAACGTTTGTGAACATGTAACACAATTTGAATGAAAATAAATAATGAGTGAAGCCTGAAAGTAGGCTACTATTAGATTGAAAATGTATTATATATTTTGTATATGAAGCATGAAACTAAATATATTTTCAATTTCAAAAATATATTTCAATGAGTTTACAACATGTATTCAGCAAATATTTTAAATATATTTTAGCTCATTGTTATTATTGTTGTTGTGCATGCATAAATAAAAAAATGCCACGCATGCCAAATTGGGAAAACAATATTTTTTGAATGAAATATTTTACATGGGTCCCATTAGATTGTCAGTTTGTAACTAAAGCTGGGAGAAATCGTGATTCATCTGCATCATAGAAAACTCATAACTACATTTGAAAACATTTGAAGGAGAATCTAGATTTGCACTGAAAATGAGATTTGCTCTGTTTAATATGATAATGTCTCGGTTTCTTTACTATTGTGTGTTCACAGAGATGCCAAATCAAACCCATTACAATGAACTCAACATTAAAGGCTCCGGCGAGAAGAAGCACTAAAGCTCATTCACAATAAAACACACTTGACAGGCTTCTTACTGCACTTTCCTCATATCTGCCAATGATTTTCATACGCCTGTTTCACACCACAGACTTGAGCAGCAGCAAAAAAGCTCAATACAGAGAACTTATTTCTAGGTAACTGCGGTGAGTATTTCTTCTAAACTGGTTATCAGTGGTGGGTCACTGATAGCATTAGACCTGGCTGTGGTTAATTGTGCACAATAGACTAATTCCATATCATAACCTGTAGTATACTGTATTGCTTCAAGACACTGGACTACAAACATATGCTTAATCTGTGCACTTTCTGCTTTTCCATGTCAAATCATATTGATTTTATCCATCATCAGTGCACTGTCACTTTAAGTGTGTGTGTGATCAGTGCTTCTATCTTCTGTTAACACGCTCCTGAAACACATAAGCTCAGCTCACGCCTGCGGTGAGAAACAGGCCTTGCATCCGTAACTAAATAATTATTTTCACTGTTCCTATGTTTCAGAATCCTCAGTCTTTGTTTTTTGTCTTCAGATTAGTTTGAATCAAATAAAACAACACAAATGCTGTGAGTTCTGTGATGCAGCCATTCTTAACCCTGGACCTCATCTCAGGTCTCTAGAGTCTCTGCTACTGAGTCAGCTGTGTTTGATTAGGAGACACAGAATATGCAGTGCTCAGATATCCGCTGGAGTATTGAGTACTGTTTCGGGGTTCAGCGCTGCTGTTGCTTTCTGAAGGATCCAGAAACTGTGATGTGTGACGTCTGTAATGCACTTATCGATGTTGTTTATTCTGCAGTAATCACCATAAACCCTCTGCAAACCTTGCTCTGTAAACATTTGCTTAATAAACATTTTTTTTAAATGCATGAAAGTAGACCTTTTTATACAAATGTTTCTCAATTTGTGTTTGAGACACACAACTGTGTGATATTGTCGTCAAGACACACTTCACTGTTTCGCTTTTCAAAAGGTATATAACACATAGTGTCAGAATAAAATAATGTCGCAATCCAAACATTTAATGTTGCAAATAGTAAAGTTTTGGTTTTTGGCGGCCTGTTTTAATTTTAGTTTTAGTCTAGTCTTTGTGTGAAGCTGTCATTTTAGTTTTTATTAGTTTTAGTCACGTTCATACTCTTTTTAGTCTAGTCAAGTTTCAGTCAACTAAAAGTCTGAGCATTTTAGTCTTATTTTAGTCAGAATTATCCATGACTATTTTCGTCTAGTTTTAGTCGACGAAAACTGATGACATTTAGTCTAGTTTTAGTCAATGAAAATGGTATTTTAGTCTCTTTTTAGTAATGCAATTCTATTTAACCCAGTCAATATAGTATAAGTACCTAGTAGTATAGACGAAACCAAAATTTTCTTTTAGCCAAACCCATTTCAAACAAGGTTATCTTATTATATTATTGTTACCTTATAGACTCAAGAATACATCCATTCCAGACACGGAAGACGCTCTGATTTGAATTTACAACATCTATTTTACCAACCAAACATGTTACAAGTACACACACATAAATTTAAATAAAGACGAACCCCGGCTGGCCGGCCATCGGTCCCTTTCTCTGTGTCAGACTTAACTTTGTTTGGTTTTCATCTTCTAAATCAGTGTCTCCCAACCTTTCTTTAGTCGCGGCACCCTTTGGAAATTTTAACAAATTTGTGGCACCATACAAAATTAATTTTGTCACACCTCAATTGTCTCCTGATTTGATTCAGCAACATGAATGATTTGAAGAGCTCATAATATCAGGGCTGTCCAAACCTGTTCCTGGAGAGTTTAGCTCAAACCCTAATTAAACACACCTGAACCAAAGTAATCAAGGCCTGAGTCCGAAATCACCACATACCCCTAAAGAGGACGCTATTTGTGACCCTGGAGCACAAAACCAGTCATATTTGTAGCAATAGCCAAAAATACATTGTATGGGTCAAAATTATAGATTTTTCTTTATATGCAGGTTTTGTGCTCCAGGGTCATCTGTGTCTCAGAAAAGCCCTAAATAAAAAAGGGGGGGATTGTAGTAATGAAGTTTTACGTATGACTGCATTGGGGTCTGAGAGACTCCTGTGATCCCTGGATATGTCCACGGAGTCCGTCCCCTTCACCAGAGATCATTTGCCCAAAGCTTGAGGATCTTGTGCTCCTGCGCTCACATCTTTCATTTCTGCCGCTGCTCTAGAGACCACCACGCTTGACCCAAGTCCAGGTCCATTGATCGTTACAACTGCTTCGATGCAGGGAGGAGCTTTGAAAATA
Source organism: Sinocyclocheilus rhinocerous (assembly GCF_001515625.1). Classification (NCBI taxonomy): domain Eukaryota; kingdom Metazoa; phylum Chordata; class Actinopteri; order Cypriniformes; family Cyprinidae; genus Sinocyclocheilus; species Sinocyclocheilus rhinocerous. Next base: position 920,261 of record NW_015656605.1, read on the forward strand.
TGTTAAAAGTCTTCAGAGGAGCCTTTAATTTTATTTGCCGTCTTATTCAGGACAATTTACCCTCAACTCAACAGGACTCTGTGAACAAAACCCTCGGACAGTCAGTGGATTAACAGCACTGCAGCATCTACAAACATCTGCGAATCAACCCGTGCTCACCTTCACTCAGATTCAGATTCAAGCAGTTCGTGGGCAAGTTAGAAGGCTTTTCATTAACAAAGCATTGGTAACATTCAATGACAGATATAACTGGTTACTCTTGCAGGACTTGCTGGGGTCACTCCTAGCAGATGTGGCTGTCTGTTCTTGTTTGGCATGAGGTTGATGTCTTTTCATGGGTGCACGGTGAAGTGAGGAAAACATCTTTCCCTAATTTGTAAAGAATTGGGACATTGAGAAGTGCAGTTCTGATTCCACTTTGTGCTTCTGCATGCAGCCTTTTGAGCCGCAGTGACAGGAGCCATCTATCACTGAGACCTCATGTGATTCCTGGAGCGGCCCGGACAAGATATGTTGGACCTGAATGCTCATGACGGCAATCTTTGGAGCCTCTGAGGAACAGCTGTGCCTTTGATTGGCGATGACCTCCTCCAGAGGACCTGGTGTGGGACGGTCAGGCTAGAAGAAGGAGGATTCAGCCCCGTCTGATGGTCTAGATGTTATAAATACAGTGAGGGAGAGCACAGTCCAGACTGATGTCCTGCTCCACAGTACAGGATAGAGCGCCACCGTGTGGTCGCTGGGTGTCAGTGCTGTCTCATAATCAGCTCGTTCGGCTTCATTGCTTCACATCGATGCAGTTACAATACAGTTAGGTTTCATTATCAATATTTCAAGCGGATGTCAATGAAATTCGCACTGTTAATCTTTATATAAAAATAGTTATTTCCGTGATCAAGATCGACTGTAATTGGTCCATTTAAATAATGGAAGATATACATATTCTATATTTTTACTGAATAATGTTTTCATTTTTGGGAACTTTTATATTCATAAATGTAAGTGCCTTAAAACAAAACAACATTGTTTTCTGTTTTTTATCTTGTTTTATTTCAATTTAGTGTTGTGCTCTGTTCTTTTGGATCTTCTTAAGATTTTGTACTGCCTTATTGTATTTGTGTTTTCCTGCAAAACAAAAAGAAAAAAGAAAAAAAGGTCCAAGTTGTGATGATTAAAGTATCACGTGGAGGCGCCTTCGCTTCAGGAGCGACAGTAATGTATTAAACACGGTGAGGACTTACAGTTGGAGAATTATTATTTACCCACTGTATTTTATAGAAAACGAGACCATTTTAAGGCGTCTGTTTCATACTAAAAATAGTGCAGCAATAATAATACATACTAATAATAAAAATACAAACATGTGAAATTTAATATGAAGAAATTGAGAAAGTGTAGGGGAAATAATAGAGATGGGAAGAAGTAATACAAAACATGTCGAGCGCAGGTTTCAGCCGCGTCACGCAAATCGTTTGGAATATCATTCGTCTGTTTTGTCCCTCTCGGCTCACCGTAGAACAGGAAGCTGTTTCACAAGCAGCCGCTCGGCGTGACTTTGAGATCGTGTGTGTGACACCAGAGTAAACTAACACACACACACACATCTACAGCAGCTCACAATGCGGCTTCTGAGAGCAGCATCAGTTTTAACTCAACGGCATCTGCACAAGCCGGGACGCGTCACACTGAAACAGGTGTGTGTGTGTTCC